>NC_034596.1:37425493-37443633 GCF_900095145.1 Mus pahari
ATTATATGAACAGTTTCTTTCCTTGAAAGATATTCATAATATTTATTATAAAATATAAATATTAGGTTTCTTTCTTCATGTGAACTATCTGCAGGTATAGTAAATATAATTCTTTTAAAAATAAAACTAGGATAATAGCAACAGTTAATGTTTACATTTCTTGAAACATATGTGATGATTATTTCAAGAAAATGTTAGAAAATTAAATAAATTTTCCTATGAGACTGGAAAAATTATTCAACATGTAATTTTTTTTCAACTGAAATTGGCTGCAGTTTCAGATTGAGGCTTTAAGCAGAATGAAGCTGTTTAATATGGATGTTTTCCTAAAACCTGGGCTTGGGAAGTTTGTACAAGAAAAATTGATTCTCAGTGTTCTGGTTTATACATTGATCTGCAGCAACCAATCTGTCTTTAGCTTTGAAACGGTTCCTATTACCTTCGAAGCATCAGGAAGCAGTGTAGATAAATAATAATGAGGGATTGTTTGTCTCTACATTTTGTTTTCCTGTGAGTATTTTTCCATTGTTGCTGTTAGAGGCTAATAAAACGTCTTTGTCATATTAAAGTCCGAAGGGTAAAACCAGTGACAACTACAGTTCAGGATCATGTAAATATGAGATCAATTTTCTCAGGGTATAATTTGCTTCCGAAATTCAAATATGTTTGCTACATGTGTGAGTTAACATTAATGTATTTTATTAATAATTGGCAGAAGTAAAAATTAGTCTTTAAATGATTAGAGAAACATGACTCTCAAACAGGAGCAAGCAATATGTCTTAGGCTGTCACATTTGAAACATTTTATGAAACCAACCAGATTAAAAATACTCAGTATTTAAGGCCGATTGCTTTAAATGGCAACTGACGAAATACTAATTAATCCCTCTGCAGTAAATTCTGGTATGTAAAAACAGGTGAAAGAATCTTGTACAAGGAGAAATCGCAGAGAAGCTTATAGAAAACTATCTGGCATCGGATCCAGTCTTTGCCACTGCATCTGCCCTGCTCTCCCTGGCAAACATTCTGAGACTTGTAAATAGCAAAGGAACCTCTGGTGCTCCAGAGCAATCAGAACCTCAGCTATGTAAATGCTTAATGGCACTTCACAGAGAACAACAATCTGGCAAGCAATATCAGGGTACATTACTGAAAGCATCACTTCTTCACAGTTGAACTGTAAAGGCTAGCCCGTTTATTATTGTCGGGCTATCAAATGAAATTGACAAAGTAGCCAGCTTCCCCCCCCCCTTTTGTAGAAATTCATTCATTCTATTTGTGTGTGTTTGTGTGTGTGTGTGTGTGTGTGTGTGTGTGTGTGTGTGTGTGTTTTCTCTGCATGTATGTATGTGGTACACATTCATAGTTCAGAAAGAGGGCTTTAGATTCCATCCCTTAGGTATGGTTCTAAACCACTACATCAGTAATGAGAAATGAACTGAAACTGTGTCCTTTGCAAGAGCAACAATTACTCTTAGCCACTGAGCCAGCCATCTCTTCAGGCCCAACTTTCTCTTTTCTCTGTCCTGAGTTTTGGAAAGTTTATCCCCTTGGCTTAACCACTGGCATGTGCTTCTAACCTCCTGGAGTTAATGCTCTGGAGTGAACAAGTTATAACTGTCCAGTATACTTTACTTTCGGTCTGTCCTACAAGCTTACAAACACTTTTAAATGCCTGCATTACCAAAGGGACTCTGATCCTGTGTTCAGCTCTGACAGCAATCATGAGCAGACGTGCCTCATTGCTTGCTAAATTGTTCTCCAAGTCCCTCTGGCTAGTCCTTTGATGGCAATATCCTGTGTATCTAGAACTAATGCACAGGAAATTATAGATGCTTTCTCCAACCTTAGCCAACAACAACAAAAAAATGTAGATCCAAGTTTAAATATATAGAATATGCCTCTCACTGCCAACAGGAAGTCCTGAGAAAACTTATGCATGCACTTCCTAGTTCTTGTGGAGATAAATTTTCTATTAATAGTTGATAAACAAGTAATAGCACGTTTAAAGGAATTCTTAAACTTTTCAGACATACTTTCCTACAGAAGACTCTGTCATTCATTTTAGAATGACTCATTTTCATGTAACATAAATATTTTTACATGAAGCATTTGTGTTAACCCCATTCTGTTGACTCTCTTTATAGTTAATTAGACTATTCAATTATTGAGCAAGAAGGAATAGAAGCCTTAGAAGATCTGAAATTCTTTAAATTGGGTTGATCAATAACTGATCTGAAAATGATGGATGTTGGCCTCTTTTGGAAATGTTGTAAAAATGATTTCAATCCCTGACTTTGTTCTATCCTCATTCTGTGCAAAGCAGAAAAAAATCTTCGAAGGGAATAAGTCTTAGTCTCTAAGTTTTGTACATATATTCTCATTATCTCCTATATTTAACTCTAATATTCCCAGCAGTCTCTTCTCAGATCTTCAGCTTCCTAAAGCAAATAAATGTACCAAAAAACATTGTACATAAAGATTGTCTGAAATCTTCATGCTCATATTTGTCAAGTTTATCCAATTAATCAAATAAAACTGATTATCACTATTTGAATATTTATAAAGTTCTATCCCTTTTGAATTGTCTTGTCAATATCTTAATAAAATACTAAATATTTAACATTACTTATTACCATAAATACCTGTTAACTTTTAGATTTTATTGTTTATTTCATAACTGTATTCGGGTCTTTGATAAATATAATTATAACTCTAAATATAATTAGAATTTTATTGCCATCTTATTTCAAACCATCAATGGCTTGCCCATGTGCTCATAATTAATTTAGGCAGTTTTGTAGTGGTTTATTTTCTCCATTTACTACTGAGGAACTTTCTTTCTTCTAATTGTAGAAATTAATTTATTTAGATCTTTTCAGTGTGTTCCTTATCAAACCATATGTGCCTATACTCATTTATCTGTTTTCTCTAAAAATTATATGGAATATTTTCCACTCCCTTTAAAGTACCTGTATCCCTTGAAAATGACTGGTTGACCTAGATACTCCTCCAGGATTGTTTCTAGCACTATTAGCTAAGTTTCCTGAATAGTATTCATTTAATTGATATGAAGGCAAGTCAGAGTAAATATGAAAATGAATATTAGTCATATAATACCAGCTCATAGAAGATTTAACCATTAAATACAAGAATGATTTATGTACATCAAGTCACTTATCCAAAAAAAAAAAAAAAAAAAACCCTGCCTTAGTCAGTCAGGGTTTCTATTCCTGGACAAAACATTATGACCAAGAAATAGTTGGTGAGAAAAGGGTTTATTCAGCTTACACTTCCATACTGCTGTTCATCACCAAAGGAAGTCAGGACTGGAACTCAAGCAGGTCAGGAAGTAGGAGCTGATGCAGAGGCCATGGAGGTATGTTACTTACTGACTTGCTTCCCCTGGCTTGCTCAGCCTGCTCTCTTATAGAACCCAAGACTACCAGCCCAAGGATGGTCCCACCCACAAGGGGCCTTTCCCCCCTTGATCACTAATTGAGAAAATGCCCCACAGCTGGATCTCAAGGATGCATTTCCCCAACTGAAGCTCCTTTCTCTGTGATAACTCCAGCTTGTGTCAAGTTGACACACAAACCAGCCAGTACAAAACCCTATAAATATAATAGGATATATTATAAATAATAATATATCCTATTATATAATAATGAATTTACTTTTGTTTGGTGTGTGTGTGTGTGTGTGTGTGTGTGTGTGTGTGTGTGCACCTGTGTATGTGTCTATGTGGTCATGGATTCATGCTATGGTACATATGTTATGGGAACAGGTTCTATTCTACCATATTGTGGCACTATTAGAAGGTGTGGCCTTATTGGAGGAACTGTGTCACTGTGGGGTTGGCCTTGGAGATCTTCCTCCTAGCTGCTTGAGGATGCACAGTCTGTTCCTGGCTTCCTTTAGATGAAGATGTAGAACTCTCAGCTCCTCCTGCACCATGCCTGCTTGGATGCTGCCATGCTTCTGCCTTGATGACAATGGACTGAACCTCTGAATCTATAAGCCAGCCCCAATTAAACTACTGGTATAGTTATTTATCTATAACTGATCTGATAACAAAATAAACACAGGAGCAGATGTGTAAGTAGCACAACTAACCTCTTTTCTGAGAGAATTTTTCCACCATATTTCTTATTTAACTTACAAATTCTACTACACCATGTCCTCCTAATCATTGGTTGTCTTTTGTGTTTTTAATGGAAGTTATTCTACGAAATGAGAGGCAGTAATCCATTGTATCTGTATTTTTCTTGCTTTGTTGAACATTTTTAAATAATTGATGATCATTTCTATTTTATTTTAAACTAATATCTCTTCTTTTATATAAAAGTAATTTTTATTCACCTAGTGTGATTATCATCTTGGAGGCTTACTGAAAAATAAGATCACAATTTCTAGCTCTTTCTGAACTCTGGCTGTCTGCTTCAACTCAGTAGTTCTGGCTCAAACTCCTCTCCAAGCTAACTGATTCAATGTGATGTCTCTCAGCTTCTTACTGAATTGTTCTTCTTGGCCTCAAACTAACTCTGGCAATTTGTTCTAATCTTCTGGCTCCTTCTTTTTGTCTAGCTTCAGTTGCTCCTGCTGATTTGCACTGAACTTCATAAATTCATGAACAAACTCAACTCCATTACACTGCATTCACAGCACTGACACTCAACTGACTAACTGAATGGAGCTCCACTGCCCTGCCTGACCTCATCTGAACAGAACAGAATTGACTTTTCTCTTTCTGTAATTCTCTTAAATAGACTCCCTTTCCTGTCCTCCTGAGATATGGGTGTTCCATACTGCTGACTTATCCTGTAAAATCTTTCTCTAATTCACAACTTTGTCTGCCCCTCAATTACAATCACTTTCAAACAACGTTGCTTTCTTCTACAAACTTATCTTACCTATATTGTTTGGGATTAAAGGTGTGTACTAATTGTGTGTCTGTATTCCACCCAGCACAGTCATGTTTCTGAATTAAAATTTCTCTAATACTTTTAGCCAATAAAAATAAATCAGGTGTTTATCTATTTTGCTTCTACACCATAAATATTACTGCACATGGAGGAAACTTTCATCCTATTAAGCTATTTGCAAGCATCTTCCCCCACTCTGTAGATGAACTTCAGCCATATTTTTTGTCCTGCTGGCTATACAGCTTTTCTGTTTGATGGAGCCTGGTTTGGCTCTGTTTGATGGAGCCTGGTTTGGCTCTGCTGCTTTTGGTGTTATGTTCAAGATGTCACTGTTAACAAAGTATCAGAAAGCTCTTCTACTTAAGTTTCTTCCCCAGGTTTTAAATAGTTGGGTTTTGTGTTTACTTAATTCATTTTGAGTTAACTTTTATGTATGTTGTAAAATAGGTATCAATTTTAATGTTTTACTTTTGCACATGTACAGAGACTATTCTTTATTTTGTATTCCCAGCACCTCGATAAAAATCTGTTGAGCACACACACACACACACACAGAGAGAGAGAGAGAGAGAGAAAGAGAGAGAGAGAGAGAGAGAGAGAGAGCTTTATTTGGGAAATAGTGGGGTGTCTTTTTAATCTGTGCATCTTTTATTTGACTGACAATGATAAGAGCAGCAAGAAATTATCATATTACCATTAACTGCTCAGTACAGAGAACAGGGAAGGCTAATGGGTGGCATACTTCCATATAAGGTTGGCAACAACTGCTTCTGTCTTCTTCTTGAAAAAAAAATCAAGCTATTTTACTGAGAATATGATACTAAAGTAGTTACACAAGCTAAGGAAAGTGAAGCCAGAAAGCACAATATTTGAGGAGACAAAAGAATGAATATGAAGGTCATGAAGCAAGGAAAGTTTTAGCTGAGTACATGAAGAACTAAGTTTGTGAGTGAGGCTGGGGCCTTGCGTATGATAAAATGCAGTCCTTCATCATGGCTACTATACACGACTCCAACGGCAAGAAATTTGAAAATCTTCCACCTCTTCTTCTGATGCTGAGTCAGGATTAGCTCTTTACACTTAGCAGTGATCATCGAGGTGACTAGACTTTCTGATAAGAGAAAGAAGATCGTCGATTCACTTAACACAGAAAGGAACTACTTGTTACTTATGTTGTATAGACAGACATATAGATGGACTGTGTTTACGTGGTGATTTCTGAAGAAAGTACTTAACTATTTTTTGAGTTTAACTCCAGGATAAGTTTATATCTACAGAACCATTTAGGTTTCCCAATACAAATTATAATTGAATTAGATAGGTCAGATGGACAATATTCATTTTGTTTGTTTATAGCTCCTTATTTTTTTTCATGTTTATACCTCTGTTTTACTATTTTCCCCTTTTCTGTGTTCAAATATAAATGTCCAAAAGTAATAAAATTTACATTTGCTGATTTATTTGGTCTACACTTATTCCTTCTCTCTTAAGTTTGGTTTCATTTTCTTAGCTAAAAACAATCTCTCCTAACCTCTGTCTCTGTCCATCTTTCCATCTCTTTTTCTGGAATAGTCCTTGAGCCTTTGGAAGGGGCTATGACAAAAACATTATAGATGTCCTATTTGTGACTGAGCTATGCCAGACATTATTCCAAATGTGTCTCAATTTTAGAATAAACCTATGGTATATTTATTGCCGTTTTATGGGTGACATAATTAAAGAACAGAACGGATATAGCATATTCAGTTTGTGAAATATATAGGGATGCTCAATGTCTGTCACCTCAAATACTGTCCCTCTGTATAGGCACATAGATGCATATATGTTTTATGTTTATGTAACGTACAATTACAATAAATGAACCAAACATTATTTACATTGACATGAGCAATGGCCATATGCATTTTTTGTTGTTTTGTTTTTTGCTTTTCAAAACAGTGTTTCTCTGCATAGCTCTGGCTGTACTGGAACTCACTCTGTAGACCAGACTGACCTCAAATTCAGAAATCTGCCTGCCTCTGCCTCCCAAGTGCTGGGATTAAAGGCATGTGCCACCACTGCGCCCAGCTTTATTTTATTTTATTTTATTTTATTTTTGGAATGCATTTTTATAACCAGCAAAACTCATGTGAAATAAAATGTGATTCCTGAAACTGGACCTTCAGAAGACCTTGCAACACCTGTTTTCACTCTCAAGAATTTCATCACTATGTAAAGATACTTGCTATAGCTTTGGGCAAATGAGACATCACACAAAGGGGGTAAAGATGTCTACCAACAAAGCATCAGAAATGCATACAGGGCATTAAAGATAATCCTCACCTACCTAAAGATAAGCATTACCTACCATCCAGCTTTATATGCTACACATGTGTATTACTGTGGCTTAAACTCTATCTAAAGTGGTAACTGGCAGAATAAATGAGTAACTGTTTATTGAACTCAATGTATTTTTGTAAAGTTTGTCTTATAAAAATTAATGGATACAACATAAATTTATCTTTATATGGAACAAGAGAGGGCAGATAGACATTTCAAATTTTACAATGAATTATTAAGGGAAATAAAAATTGTCTCTGAACATGAAAGAGAAAGCGATTAATTGTTTTTTAAAACAGATATGTCAGAAAATAATAACTGTTGGCAAGAGTCATTCTTTGTTTCTGCTCAGAAGAATTCAGAAGTGGGATTCTTTCCTATCATATCTCCACTCATTTTCTCTTAGTGGGAAATAGATGTTTTGAGAGAATGAGCAAGTCTGTCTAACAGAAGACCTATTTTCAGCCATGAAATTATTCCTGTGCCTACACTCATGGCTCCCCCAGATAACAATGGGGCAGCAGTGGGAAACAGAATTATGAAGGTGGCTTTGCCTCATGCAGGGTTCAGCATGGAAAACCACATTGGCTAAGTAAGATGGATGATTACTTGTTCTTATTTCAATATTGCAATATCACATTGAGAATTTTGCACTATTTTGATATAATAATGCAATACAATGAAAACTACAGACTGTGTAAGTATGTTCCTGGATAGGTTAGGGCCCTTATTATCAAAACTAGAAGCATCTTCTAGAGGAAAACAGTGTTAAGAATAGAGTATGTCGTTAGAGTTATTTTTTCATGGATAAAATTCCTAGCTTTTCTCTTACACTTCCAATGTCTAAGACATGAGAAAGTGATTCATCGCTCCCAATTTTACATACCTGGAGAATTCAACATTTAGAGAGAGATGATAGTTACAGTGGTTATTAATTCACTTCAAATTGTATTTTGGACTCTCTTGGAAGCCACACAGAGCAGCAACCCAGAGTGACTGAAGTGTAACTGATCTCCCAGACAGATCACATAGCACTTTGACTTTTGTTACTATATAAAGTAGTAGACTTTCCCAAAATATTTTTATGTCTTCATGTTTCATTTATTTTAGTAAGAGTAGCTGTTTCATGCCAAGTTAAATGGAAATACTTGAGTTGACAGAAACATTCTATACTATGACCTTTAAGTCACTGGGAAGAGGCTCAAAACACCTTTTTATGACTTAATCAAATTATAAACCACTGTATATCACTTTTTCCCAGAAAGAATAATATACACACAATTATAAAATATCCCTTTTTCCCAAAGACTAAATATAGTAGAGAAAATGTTGTATCCCCCAACATGTACGTGTGTTTTATAAAAGCTGACATAGCGGGTTCTGACAATACACGCTGTCAACACTGAAGGACTCTGTGTAATCCCCACAGCAGCCACTGAATTTGGAAGAACTGCCCAATTTAGAAAATAGTGGAACCATCTATTGTGATTAAGCCAGGTGCCTATTTAGCCTACCTTTACCCACCTCAAGAAAAATGGATGCTTCAGCATTGTCAGATGTAGGAAACACTGATTATTTGACCCTGTGCTGACAAGCTCCAGGGATCTGCCTTAAAGAGATTGAGTAACCTAAAATAGAACAAGAAAGCGGCCATCTGGAAGCTGGTGCCATGCAGTGTATAGATCGAATCTATCAAGGCAGCAGGAGATACACCTGCAGGCTGAAAGAGAGCTACAGTGGTGTATCGCAACACCTTGCAAAGTCTAGCACGGGCCCCTCAGCAGCACACATGTTCACAATGAAATTTGGTTTTAGCAAGGCAATAAGGCAAGCATGCTGCTGGTGTGTCGTTCACTTGGAGGCAAATATTCACTTAGGGTAATTAGCTTGAATAGTGAGATTTTAATCATTTCATTCTCAACATAAATATTTGGCTAATCGATATGAAAGGTATTTATTTTCTCTATAGTTGGCTTTGCTTCTCAGCATTAATACTGTGTGACAGATGGCTGATGTCATCTCTGCTTAGAAGAACTCAGTTGGCAATATTAGCATGGCATATTTCTGGGGATTTGTGATATGCTAGGAGATGAAGAAAAATAAAAGAGTCCAAAAGGGTATTCCCCAAAGCAAATATATTTATATAACTTAGTAGAGTGTCTTGTTGGTTCATTATAAAGAAATTCATGTTCCATTTAATTAATACTTTGTTTATAATTTAGTAAATATTAAGAGTTCCTTTGCATATACCTTTTGAGCACTGGTAGTTTACAATATCACACATGTATGATATGCTTAATTTTCTTTGTTTCTTTATCTGCACAGCATATATAAAGCTATCTTACTTCTGCTAATTGTTCAAGCAACTACATCAACAATTATTGCATTAATATAATAGAAAAATATATGCTGTTTCAGACTAGATTCTCATGGGGTTTATCTGATGAGTCCTAAGTGACTTTTGGAGTGGGTCCTGCATTGGGAATTTGTTGCAGGCAAAGGATCCATTAGGTTACCTTCCACTGTACATTTTCCGACTCACTACTGTCATTGGTTCAAAGTGGTTTTTGTAAAACTTTTAAGTTTTAGAAGGGCACAAGATCGAATAAAAACTGAGCTATGCAGTGAAGAAACCCAAGGATGGGAGTATATGATTTTTTTTTTTTAATTGAGAGAAGATGGAGAAAACTCATTTGGTCAAAGTGCTCGTCTTGCAAGCCTGAAGATCTGAGTTTGAGTGTCCAAAATCTGCAAAAAAGCTAGTAATATTAATGCCTTTCTGAGTTTCCAGTTTTCCTACATTAATATGCATGTCAGAGAATCTTGTGACGCTCATGGTCCAGTTAGCCTGATATAAATGATCTGAACAACAAAGAGCCTATCTTATAGTTTTAAGTGAAGACTATCACAGAAGGTTTTTCCTCTGACCTCCATATGTGTTCAGTGGCATATAAGACTCAACATCCCCCCTACACACATCACACATACATCATAGCGACATATAATAAAATGGTGGTAGATGAACAATTTATTATAATATGTGCAGTCACTCAACACAGTAATTTATGTAGAAAATTTCTGGACAAATCATTGAAATAGTTAAGATGTTTTGCTGTAGGGTAAATGTGGCATGGAACACTTGTATAATGCTCTGAAGAACTCAGAAATAATTTTCAGTGGAGAGGAACCTCAAAGTGGGATAAACGGCCCTGGAGTTGGTGTTCTGGTTGATATCCTGTAGAGAAGTAAGGGACACATCCCTAAAAGAAGAGGGATAATAGTAATGGTAACAGGCTGACCTGTTTCAACAAACACTTGTGTATTTGGCTTAACATCTTAGAAGAGTGTAGCTTCCTGAAGAAAGAGATTCAAGTTGTATTTCTCATTGTATCCTAGTGGCTCTATTGAATGGAATAGGAACTTAAAAGTAAACAGGCTTGTAGTGAAGGAATAAAGGAATTGAACAGACAGGACCAACATATGAGTTTACATTAGAGTTCTGGTAGTTGTTTTTATCCTGAAGCCTATAGACCTTCAATAGGGAATCACCATTTTTAAACTTTCTCTTCCTTCCTTCTCATGATTCCAGGAATACCCTGGATTAGCTCTGATATTGCTAGGATTTCAATCACTTGTTTACCTCAATGATCATTTTCTAATTTCATATTCTCAATTACTGAAAGCTAAGGACAACTACTTAATCATATAAAAATGTGAGAGCCAATATTTATATTTAGCACATATATGTTTTCAGGTTCATGGGAGGGGCGCCTTGATATATTTATCTTAAATTTAAATTCCACAGGCATAAATATTCTCTAATCAAAGATTCCTCATGAACTAATCCTGTAATAATGACAGGCATTTGGCTGATAGAGCATAAATGTAACTAACACTTTGGAAGGAGTATCTTTACCTCTTAGATTTACTCTTCTTTATGTTAGAGAACTATGCCAATAAGGCATGCTTGTAGCACTTATAAGACAGTGTTAAACTTGCCTTTTTTTCAAAGAAAGAAGTGAAATTTTCATATCTAACATTATTTAAGAGTTTCAACTCCATCTATCATGTAGAAACCAATAAGTAACAGATTGCAATTAGCTGAGGAGATGTGTACCAATGTAGCTGTGTCTACTTATACCTATGTAGCTATGTCTGCTTCTGCCTATGTAGCCATGTCTTTTTAATCTATGCATCTATGTAAGGTCTGATCATTATAACTTCAAATATGGAGCAGGCCAGCATTTTAATGGCATCTTAAATGTGCCTTGTTTCATTTTCGCTTATATTTGCTTCGCATTGCAGACAGTGCCAGCCAGTGAAGCTGAGAAATGGAGGCGAACAGGAAAACATCGGTGCCAGTTTAATGGTGCCGTGTGTTCTTTATCTAGGTATGATTAAATAATCATAAGAACTTCTCTAAGGGCTAATCTGCTATATTTTCCAGATTTTCACCTTGGGGACATATTGTCCCTTGTTACTGAAACCTCAGGGACAGAAGGGAACGCCCCAGGGTGGCACAGCAGGAAGCTGAAACTCTGATGAGACAGTGTTCAGTTAATGAAGGCATGGCCCATGGCCTCTGCTGCTCTGCCATATGTTTGAAGAAATGCTAATGACGACAATTCAAATACCCTTTTCATCTTAACTATATGTAAATGTGTTTATAAATGCTCTCTTATAAATATACGATCACATTTTTAAAAGCCAAGTGCTAATGTTGCTTTCAACATCTATAATACACAATAATTAAAACTTAAGCAATTCTGCTTAATTATACCTTATGGGAAACTGTAATTTATAGAAATTAAGCAGAAAAAAACAAAGATCAACAGAAATAAAACAGCAGTTGAACAACTGAATAGTAAAGCACAATGATCATTCATTTACAGCAGCATAATCATGGTAAGTAGACTACGACCCTATTCTTACACAGTTGACCTGTGAAATAGAAGGTGTTAGTGATTTGGGCAACACATGTAGGAAAGAACACAGCTTGAGCCAATTGTGTGCAGTTCATATGCCCAGTGAGGTCTCGTGCCACTTCCCCAAACCGAACGTGATGGTCGGTGGAACACTGCACTGTTGTGATTTTGACATGCGGTGTTCCTGCTCTTCTTATACTCCAGCTCCACATGATATGGTTATTTGGTAAAGTCTGGGCTCCTTCTTGTCTGACTCATTCCTTGGGTGTGCAGTGCTGAGGAACAGTGGTTCATGTAAAAGAACTGGGGGATACAGGAGTGGATTGCCCCACTATTAGGAATTTATTAAAACCACATTAGAGCTCAATGAACTGCATCTATGAAATTTCATCTAATTTCATCTAAGCTACAATCTAATCAGGAGAAATCCCAAGTTTTCACACTCAAAAATCTTCTCTGTAATTGTTCATTGTGGGATAAAATTAGTTTGATTCAATGAGGTCAATAGACATGTACATTAATAGAGGTAAAGAACTCCTTCTTCTAGCTCTTTCAACTTTTACAATAAGAATGTTTGCTCATCTCTTCATATAGCACCACCCTTCTATGGACAGAGGGAATTCAATTATTTCCATTACTGGCTGCTGATTTCCTAACCTGCTTAGTCCCTGCTTTCTATGGAAACTGTGAAAAGAAATTACTTCCTTTCATTTCCTTGTAATGTTTTATAGTTTGCACGTTAATATATGTACTGTTCAAACTCTTTCAGACTTTTCAAATGCATGAGACATGATCAATATTTTTACCTTTCAAGTCCATAGTCTAAATTTCTCAAATTATTTCTCCAGTGCATAGGTTACAATAGACCACCAGGTTTATAAGAAAGTCGTGTCCTATACTAAATTCTTGTATCAGCAGTTGTCATTTTCTGTCTCTGTCTTGCTTCTTTTGTCTACTGTTGCTACCTTGCTTGTAATTAAAACTTTACATTCCACAAGCTTTTCAACTTGTGCTTGACACATCAGGACAAATTGCCGATTTGTCAGTCCTTCTCTTGCTTTTCTCCAGAGCATCCTGACATGTCTCGCATACAAGTTCTGGGACGTTTGTAACCTGATTTACATCTGCTCTTCCTTGCTATCACATTTGTTTCATAAGCAGAAGAAATCAAATGTTCATTTCTACAAGCAGGTATATTCTCTTGACTAGCTAAAAGTTCTACCTCTTTCAGAAGAAAAGCACATTATTCAAAAATTTTAAGAGCAAAACAGGAGGGAGTAAAACTGTCTAACATGTGTTTCAAAACCAAAGACAGGGTTGAGAAATGTCCTCAAAGCACTCTAAGAAACACTGAGGGAAAGCACCGGACTGATTTTGCTGAACTAGAAAACTGGCAGGGATGTTTCTCCAAATGAGCTTAGCCATGAATGAATCAGGATGTACTTTACAGCAGGCTGCTGCAGTTGACCCTTGCCAGGGAGTGTCTCTGCTCTACTTAGCTTTAGGAATATAGTAAGGGATTGTGATTACAGAAAATACCCAGGGCTTTGTCCAGCAAAATCCTCTTAGTAATAAAAACTAATGTCATCTGATCAAGACAAAATGACAAAAAAGCAAATTCTTCTTGTCCCTTTATTGAAGAGGATTACAGAGTATAATACATTCAAAGACCCTAACATCTTAAAATTCATTTATCACACATGAATCACAGGAAAGTACAAAGTCATTGCTGATAGAACTAGACATTATTTACTGGTAACACATTTACATAATGTTTGCATATGAATATATTACTCATGAGTATGTACTTTTATTACTTTTTTATTCTTAATGAATTTGATTTATTTACTTTAACAATGTAGAGTGTCGTGCTTTCTACCTCTGTCTAGTGTTATTCCGGGTCATAATACACTCTGTCACTCTACTTTTCCTCTTATAACCAATTAAAGATTTAAAAAGACCCATTTGTCCTAGGGTTTGTGAAAACAACTTAATGATGCAAATCATATGGAAATGTTTCCAAACAATGGGCAATGGCAAGTTACACAAGTGAGTCAATCTTGAAGTTCATCAACTTCTTAGGGGAGCATGAACATTGGGAATAACGTTTAAAGGTAGAAAATTATTTGTACCTTGGGAAGGATCTGTGTTTGTCTGTGTGAGGAATAATCTTCTAATGCTTTATTTCCCCCCGGGAGAACAACATCAGCGGAAGATCTCACCATGAATTTAAATAGAAATATTTCAGCACAGACTTTGGACAAAGCATTGGTGTAGGGGTGAGCTTCTGATAGTATGTGTTATAAGACACTCAAGGAAAAGGCTACCTGGGTGCCCCATCTATGACATCCAAACTATACATAGAGAGTACTAAGAAAATGAGGTTCTTGATAGTCATTGAAGCTGATCATAAAAGGGAAAGAATTTCTGGTGTCTAATATCAAGCAGAGAGGAGTGCGGCCATCTCCAATCCCTTCACCTCCTCTCCCAAGTTCCTTGCCCTCTTGGCTCTTGCCCTGGTGTTCACAAAAAGGAACTACAGTAGAAAGTCTAAGTGCCTCGGCCTCTTTGACAAACAACTCAGGGACTCATCATTGATTAAAAGTCTTGTCGGTTTGAGGACAGAAGAAATATGAAATTCAAGGGTAGAACCATCAAGAAAGATGTTTCGTTCATGTTTGAACATTTTAAAATTATACCACATCAAATAGAATATGAATAACAGTTCTGCAAATAAATGCGAAGCAGAAATCTTTTTGTTGAGAACCAATTCTCTGTTCTAATCTTTTATAAGTTTACCTAGGAAATGTTAAATCACTCCAGTTGCAAAGATAACCACTGTTCACTATTAAACAATAGCAGACTGAATGATTAAAATCCCCATTCATTTTTTTCCTGGTGTCAGGAAAGATTTTTCTCACTTTTACAATTACATGAAAAATTAGTCCTCTTCCAATAAGAAAATAATGATTCTTCCATCTCAATTGGTTGTGAATTTAAGTTTAAAGAAATAGGGATGAAAGTAAAAGAGTAGAATGACTTCTTTGCAGATGCTTGTTTTGTGTGCTACTCTAACTCCAAGCATCTTGTACTATTCGTAAAGTTGATTAGTATTTTATACATGATCATTCACTGAGTAGCAGTCAAGAAGTAAATTAATTAAAAATAGGTTAATGCTGATTGTGAATATTTTAAGTATGTTTAAAAACAAGCGATTACAACATACTCACTGGAGAATGAATTTTGTGAAAAGAGTAAGCTAGGTCTCAGTATGTCAAAATTTTATGTGTGGTTTTCAAAAAAAAATCACAAGAAAGAATTTGGCAAGCATGCATTTTAATAAAGGCATAGTTCATACACATGAACAATATTGCCAAAAATTAATTTTGTAAAAATATGTGCAGTGATGCATAGAATATTTTAATATAAATTCACTTATAAGGTGACAATATAACAGTGTACTGTAAACCACATGAGCCAAGAATTTTAATAGGATTATATACATGACTTGAACTTAAAACCTGCAATTGTCAGGGAAGAGACAAAACATGATTGATTTAGTTTTCTCCCATGGGTAACTCCTCTTTTAGAAGCATTCCATGCATACTATCATCATAAGTGTTTATTAAAAATAGGATGGCTATATATCACCTAGAATTGACAAGCAGTTGCCTTTGTTTAGAGAATGTTCAATCAAGGTGTCCAACCTTCTGACCTTGAAATATAATATTGTTATCTACAAATATGTTTGGCTAAGTTCATAGCTATCCTGGGACAACTGACATCCAGGATTTACAGGTTGGACACACCTGGCTTATAAGAACAACAGACATTTTTGAGTATTAATAAAATTCAGAGAAAATAATAAAATGTTCTTTATTAGGTACAGACTGTCAGTATGTATTGAGATATATTTTGGTATACATTCTTAGGATAAAAGTAAAACGATACAAGCTGAGGGTTAGAGTCATGCACACAAATAATAATACAGCAGAAACAAGATGAAATCCTGGTCTTCTGACAATGGATGTGGGTATGATTAACACTTTCTCTTATGCTTAAAAGATTCATTAGAGCTTATTTTCCCATCTCAAACAATAGGTAGAGCTACTGCCTGATTCAGCCCAGAACGTGACTAATACAAATAGTAAGGAGGACCATGAAAGAACAGACATAGAGAGTAGTGATATTATTAAAGTTCCTTTGAAGGGAGGCCATTTTCCTTATTTATAAGTTGCCCTTTTCATACCTGTGGATTTTGGAATCTGGGTACTTAATGTCAAGACCTTTTCAACTCAAAATTTCATAGTTAGAAACTAAAAATGAGACCCAGTTCTGAAGTTCATGATTACAATCCTAGAATTTGAGAGGTCAAGGCAAGAGCTTGGGGAGTTGCCTGAAATCAACCAAGGTTATATAGTGAATTTCAGACTACTCCATTGTGTAGAAACTCTAGTCTCCACCCATTGGCATCTAAGGGTTCTTGGTGAACATAAGCTTTGAAAGTGGTGTCCTTACATCTAATTTTCTAAGCTACATATGAGCTTTGCGTTACATATTAGAAAATTTAAATTAAGTATCATTTTGAGTATTATATTTTAGTTTCAACTATTATTTCTCTTTCTGGCTTTCTGGATTATATTATAAAAAGTATATTCAGTAATCTGACATTCTAATTTACTTATTCAACTGATTATGACATTCATGCGAGGTGAAATAAGGGATGTTATATTGATTTGAATCTCTGAATAGTTATCTATTCAGAGATTTGAAAACAACTTAGTTCTCTCTCACAATTATAGATGACTGAGTTCACCCACAGTTGTTTGTTTTGTTGTAGTTATTGTTTTTCTGTTTTGTTTTCATTTGAAGGGCTGAAGTATCAGGCAAGGGCAGTTTACTTGCCAGATAGATTGCTTTCTAGAGGGTGCAGCTGGAGCAGCAGCTGTCTAGGAGCAAAATGGGCAACTGGACAGACAAGGAGCTTCAATCAGCAGTATTCAGTCACACTTATGGGTCCACGTTCAGCGAGACTATTAGCAATCACTATGAGCCTCTGAACATTCCATCGGAGCAGTGAGAACTTCAGCTTCTTCAATTTCATCGGTTTCTGAAAACTCTAGGAGCTTCCTTCGAAACAGGCAACACTAGTGATTTTTGGAGTCCTCATCACAAAAGCCTAAACTGCCTTAAATATAGTGTATCTTCTAGGGAGTAACAAATTCAACCCTGAACATCCACAAGAGACTTCAAAATAGTCAAAGTCTAGAAGAGATGGCACTCCATTTATGAGAAACATCTTTATTGTTAGAGCCACCACACCAAACACAACATTTTTTTTCCAGAAATTTCTCTTCAGCCCTAAAGTCTCTGCTCCACCTAGTCTCTCCAGCTGACCATGCTCGTACACATATGCCCTCTTCCCAGAGCACTCCATCTGATCATGAAGGAGTCCATTTCAGCTAGCCTTGGCTGGCTATATAAGCAAAGGTCCTTACACACTTGGAGCACTCCAGACCTCCCTTCTGGGGACCTTGCTATCTCATGCTACCCACAGTGGATTTGTTACTTGTAAAATGAATAGAGGAGGCTCGGCTAGAACCATAAAGAACAGTCAATGTCCCAGGTCTCCAGGACAAAGTACACCTAGCGCAAATAAAATGCGACTGGAACAATTCTCAAAGAGCTTCAGGGGCAGCAAAGGTCATTATAAGTGGGCTATGAAAGTAGGGAAGCAACTGGTAATAAGGACACATGCTCCACTATGTTCATAGCTGCCCTATTTATAATAGCCAGAAGCTGGAAGAACCCAGATGTCCCTCAACAGAGGAATGAATACAGAAAATGTGGTATATTTACACAATGGAGTACTAATCAGCTATTAAAAACAATGAATTTATGAAATTCTTAGGCAAATGGATGTATCTGGAGGATATCATCCTGAGTGAGGTAACCCAGTCACAAAAAAACA
>NC_034596.1:37443828-37451504 GCF_900095145.1 Mus pahari
GATGCCCACAGTCATCTATAGGATAGAACACAGAGACCGCAATGGAGGAGCTAGAGAAATTACCCAAGGAAATGAAGGGGGCTGCAACCCTATAGGTGGAACAACAATATGAACTAATCATTACCCCCAGAGCTCGTGTTTCTAGCTGCATATATAGCAGAAGATGGCCTAGTCAGCCATCCTTGGGAAGAGAGGACCCTTGGTCTTGCAAACTTTATATGCCCCATACAGGGGAATGCCAGGGCCAAGAAGTGGGAGTGAGTGGGCAGGGGAGCGGGGGGGGGGAGGGCATAGGGGTCATTCGGGATAGCATTTGAATTGTAAATGAAGAAAATATCTAATAAAATAATTTTTAAAAAATAAATAAATAAATCTTAAAAAAAAATAAAAAGAAAGTAGGGAAGCAGGCAAGAAATGGGAGACATCTGTGGCAAAATGAGATAAGAACTACCATAGATGGAGAACTTGGAAGAGCAGCATGAGGGTTCTAACCACAGAACAGTTTCAAAAAGCCTCAGAGACATCAGAGCCCCAGCCCAGAAGAGTGTGTAACAATAAAAACAGAGGTCTCCAACACCCTATTTACTAAGCTTTGGGTTGGGGGATGCTATACACCTAAGACCTAGAGATAAAAACCGGAGGAGAGGTCCCAACATCTCAGTCTTTTAGTACACAGACAGCCCTGAAGGAGGTGAGCCTTATCTATTGGTGATTTTTTTTTTCCCATCAGAAAAGAAAACGTGAGGACTCTTGGATTAATTATAGAAATATATTATTATTTCTGTAAGAATCATTGTGACTGGAAATTGTGTTAAGATAAAGGAAGACAATATTCTCCTCTTTATACTTTAACGAATAAATGTCCAAATATACCCAGTTTTGTGTCTTTGTTCCCAGCAGCTAAGAGTAGGCAGTTTTTGATGTCTAATCCTACCTAGTTTAAGGAGATAACAAAAACATTCAACATCTATTATAACGGAGAGTCAAACACTAGTTTTTTTTGGGGGGGTAGGTTTTTTTTTTAAATGGAATGCATCACTTACACTAAAACAATAAATCGTTCTTTTCAGATGAAATATACTAAACAATTATGTCCAAAAGAATTTCACATATAGCTATGTAAGATTCACTGACATGTACTTAATTTGATATTACTTACATTTTTATTTTCAATAGTGTTAACAAAATATTCAACCATACACTTAAAGTCTTTAAAAGTAATATTTCAGGTGATTTTTTTTTAAATCATCAAGCTACTGGTAATGGAGAGATGGCTCACTTGGTGCCTTGTGAAGGTTTGATTTCCAGCCCCCACATGATGGCTCACAAGCACCCACAATTCTAGTTCCAGAAGTCTGATGCCCTCTTCTGTCTTCTATAGAGGTACATGAGACACACATATATTCAGGGAAATATTCATAGCACATAAATAAAAATATAAATATTCTTAAGAAAGATCAAGATATTATTTGTCTACCACATTAAACTTAATTCTAGATTTTAATAGAAAATTAAGTTAATGTTTAAAAAGGTGAAAAAATATTATGTTCCACACTATTCATGTTCGTGTAAAAGCATAGGGCCTGCTAATAAAAAAAAAATACAAATTAGGATTCATGAATAAAAAATAATTTCAAGTGCTTAAAACTCTCAAGTCTAGAGTGCATAAATTATTAACAACAAGGTCCAAGAAATCTGTTCTATAACTGTTTACTTTCTGATTTCAATCCTGGTTGATAAATCAAATGAAAGATTATTGGATGGCTGACATGATCAATTAAAATTGCCAGAGAGCATATTTAAAACACCAAAATAAAAAAAAAAAACCCAAATTCTGCTATCCTGTCTTGATAACTCAACAAAAAATATTCTTTAATTTGAAAATTTTGGAGTAATAATATAAAATGCTCACCTTAAATTTGATGGATTTTATTTCTGAGAAATAGTGATTTGTTCACTTTAATCTATGTAATACCAAAGACTGAAAATACTATCCTAATGACACATATTCTTTGAGCAGTTTGAAGAATATACAATAATTACAGATCGAGCTCAGATATATTTCTCTATATTATCACTAGGAAGCCATGTATGTGCGTGTAATAGTTGGTCAGTTGTATAAACCATCTTTAGTTTTGTGTCATATGAGTGTTTCTTTTATAGCAGATATCTGTGAGGTACTGTAAAATTATTGTCAAATACCAGGCCGGCCCCAGATATGGAGAGATCTTTCAGCCTATGCCTCACATGTACGGGGATTAAATGTGTGTACCAATACTCCTGGCTTTATCTTAATTTTTAATAATTTTAAATTTAATTTTTATCGCTAGCTGACATTCCTTCTTCTATCTCTCTAGTAGCTTTTAATTTGTTTTAAAATAATACATGCAAGTTTAATAATAGCATATTCCTCGGTCATTTACATGGTAAGGTAAAAGAGGAAAATAATCACGAGCATTTGATTATAAATCACATGAATTGGGTTCTGAGAGTTTTGTCCTCTGGGTAATTTTAGTCGTTAGACTGTCAGCTTCCTTTGCTAGTATTATGTGAGCCCATAGGTTAGAGCTGCTTCTTCTTGTTTGTTGTGGATAAATGCCAGGCTGTTAAGTGTGTTATACCCTTAAGTGTAAATTTTATTTACACTTCCATGTGAAAAGGCACTATGGTGTGCTTTTGTCACTTACTTAAAAAAGGAGGAACCAAACTAAGAGTCATCATATGAGGCTGTCTTTCCACAAGCTTTATACCAAACTCACTCTTTCCTTGAGGAATTTAAATTGTAAAAACAGGAAGAGCGCTAAACCCATGTAGGTCAACTAGATGCACCAGCATCCCATTGAACCCTCATGAGCTTCTCACGTTCACCAGCATAGTGGTGGCAGAGCGTCTCCAGCCTTTTTGTTTGTTTGCTCCCATTATCAGTGTTGCTTATCAGTGTGCTTTCTAGGTTTTGAGATATTGAAGTCCCTTTCTATTAACATGAAGTATTGCTAAGAAAAATGGCAGGTGACTAGTCAACTATCATCACCACCCTGTCAAGTGCTATTTCAATTTCTCCAGAAAGACTGTCTGTCTTCTGTGCTGCTCTCCAGGGGGAGCAATCAAGTGGGAGGCTCAAGAATATTTTTCTCTGACAGTTCCACTTCACTCTGACTTGAATGAACTTTTGGAAGCGTAAAGCATCATTCAGCTTCAAGCATCTGCTCCATGCAGAAATCTAATGTTTGTGGAATCCTGTGGTGACAGGAGGACTATAATTGTCTTTGTATCCATTGTCCTGCTTATCTGAGAGAGTAAGGGACACAGAACAGTGAGTTGGAGACTGGTGACACATATCTGAGAGGTACGTCCAATCTTCTGTAGTGTCATTTTTCTGAAGCCTTAGGGTCCATTGGTACCAGTAAAATCAATATATATATTGTATATATGTATTCTATTATAGTAAGTTTTTCCCCCATCTTTTCTTTAGAGGCTCTTAAATGTATCTGACTTTAAGTCATTTTCTTATTGCTATTCCTGAGAGTCATTGCTAAAACATAGTTCATTTTATTATAGAAACAAGATAGACTAATTATCTCCTGAGAACTTGCTATAATTTTAAGGGTTATGCACAAGATGTTAACTAATCACACAGCTCCCAGATATTTGTAACATGCAGTGTGACTCTGAGGTTGCATTTAAATGAGTCCCAGCCTTGACTCCTGATGTGTTGCTTCTGCTGCATGGGAGGGAAAAAAAAAAAAGCTGCATTATGCAGAGATAAAATCACAACACGTGGTAGGTTTTGTTTCACATAAAACAGAAGTGAGTTGTGTTTCCTCTCTGTCCAGCAATTCGTCACATTTTATAAGGAAATAACATTTTAGTTTAAAAATGTTTATGTAATAAAAGGGAAATAATTTCTCATGAAAAATACATAACAAAGGAATCCAAATTAATGAGAATTAATATGCGTGTGTTAAGATAAAAATTATTTCAAAAACAAATCTTCAAATAATTCCTGGCATGTGAATGGCAAAGTTTGACCTTAATAAGCATATGTGAAATCAATGTGACTGTCACTATCAATAAGAAACACATTGAAAGCGCTTCAGGTTGTCAGGTTAAAGTGAAAGCTTTGAAGTACTAGCATATTCGATTTGCAAACCTAGTAACCAGGTATCATTAAGTCAGAACTAATTATTTTCATTTTCAATTTTTCTTTAAAAATATTGATATTCACTAGGGGTTTTAGTCACTATACTTATTCATGTTTTTGTGCCTTGATGTCTTCTTTATTTTTATATATGTGTGTGCTTATGTATGTGTGTGTGTGTGTGTGTGTGTGTGTGTGTGTATTTATATATCTCACACCTGTTCTTTTCCTTTCAGAAATTCTCAATTATCAAAACTATCTTTACATTTGGAGTATCTTTAGAAGAAAACTGACTCGTTTTATTAACCCTATAATTTAACTCTCAAAGCCTTCATGGAGCACTTGACCCAGAACATTCAGGGTAGAAAGATAAATGAGGATTTACTTTTGCTTTGAAAGAATCGGGGTGATTGCTGGGAGGATGGGTTAAGTTACTTGGAGATTGCATTAGATTCTTTTCATAAAAACTAATAATAGATTCTTCTCTTGTGCTACACATGATGACCACAGACCACCCTGCACTCCTTCCAGAACCTCCCACCTTCCCTCTCCCCCAGATCAATTCCTCTTTCCTCTTCAGAAAAGAGCAGGTCTCCCAGAGACAACAGCCAGCTCTGAGGGAAGGAAGCCAGTGAACACCTCCAATCTTGACTCTGTCCACGTAATGTCTCGCTGTGGGTCTCTGCACTGGCTCCCATTTCTGACTGCTAGAGGAAGTCTCTTCAATGACTTTTAACTGTATAGAGGAAGAAATGAAGGCATTTCTCGCTTATCAAATGCGTTATTCATGAACCAGAATCCAGAAAGCATTAAATAGTTTAGTTAAAATATATTTTCTTTTTCCAAAATGAACAATGAAATCACAAGAGTTTCTTGTGATTGTAAAATGTATTGTGAATTTATTTTTATTCCTCAATGAAACTACTAATAGACTATTGCTTCACCAGGATTCTAACCTGTATACCCTATTTCATCCTACTCCAATAGGTACGCCTTGCTCCAGGAACTGGCTACCAACCTCCAACCAAGGGCCTGCTTGCAGCTCCCAGGAATTTTGCTCTAAGCAACCCAGCTTGGATACTTACCACTGCAAATATGAGCCCGCATCTTAGGGCCTGGTAATACTGTATACGATATACAGCTGGCTAAGATTTCTACTCTGTGGGTTTCTTCTTCACTTGACTGACCGTTTACTGTTCAGAAGATGGTTTAGTTTTATTATGCTCCACTTGTCATTTGTTGGTCTTCAAAACTGGGTAAATGGAGACCTGTTTGAAAGTCCTTTCTTATGCCTTTATCTTGTAGGGTATTACCTATGTTTTCTTATGGAGGCTTTATTGGTTCAAATTTCAAATTGAGGTCTTTAATCCACTTGGATCTAAAGGTTATACAAGATAATAGTGCAGGTCTCATTTTATTCTTCCACTTATTGAACATGCTTTCTTTTATCTGGTGCTGTGGCTTTTGTCCCTTTGATGACTGTCATATGGCTTCTGGGACATCCATTCATCTTTGTCTTATTTCTATTGGTCATTTTTTTTTAATGCCAAAATCATGTTTTGGCACATGCACACTGTGCGCATGTGCAAGGGCACTTTAAAATGCCTTGAAGTCTGGAATAGCAATCTCGCTAGTAGTCTTCTGCTCAGATGGGTTTGGCTATGGAGGGTCTTACTGCCTCTCTAAAACCTTAGGATATTTTCCTATTTCTGTGAAGTATGTTATGAGTATTTTGATGAGTTTTACAGTGAATCTTCAAATTTCTCTTTGTAGGATGGCCATTTTTATGATATTACCTGTACCAATCCTTGAACATAAGATTACTTTCCATTTTTATAGTGCATTTCATGATCTTTTTATTTGTATATCCAAAATTTTGATTGTCATTTACCTTGTGGGTTAAATTCATTCCAAGATATTTTATTGCCTTTGATACGACTGTAAATGGGAGTTTGTCCATCATTGCTTTCTCAGTATTTTTGCTGTTTATGTAAAGAAAAGATACTGCTGATTTTTCTAAGTCAATTTTGTACCCTTACATGTTGCTAAGTTTTTAATTATTTCTAAAAGCTTTCTGATTTAAGTTTGAGGATTTCTTAAGTATAATATATCAACATATATATAAAAGTATAAATTGACTTCTCCCTTTTGTATTTGTATTCCAGAAATTTCCATCTCTTGATTTGTTGCTGTCCCTGATGCTTCCAGAACTATATTGAAAAGGGGTAGAGACCGTGCACAACTTGGTTTAGGTGAGCATGCTTGAAGTTTTGTGTACTTATGATAATATTGGCAGTGAATTCATCAAATATAGCCCTCATTATTTTCGGGTATGTCTCTTTAGTCCTACTTTCTCTGGGGCTCTTCCCATGAAAACATGTATTTTTCAGCAACTATTGAGATGATTATGTAATTTTTGTCTTTAAGTCCATTTGTATATTTGTTTATTGATTTACCTATGTTAAGCTAACCTTGTATTACTGGAATAAATTGAATTGGATTATAGTGGATGATATTCTTGATATGAGCTTCTATTTGTTTTGCTAGTGTTTTACTGAAAATTTTGCATCTATGATAATCAGGAATATCAGTCTGTATTTTTATTTCTGTTGTGTCTTTTACTTTGAGATTTAGAATAACGCTGGCATCAGGTTAAATAAAAGAAAACAATTAAAACGTTGCCTTTTTTGTATTTGTAAAGACTTGTTCTGGGTCTAAGTATACAATTTATTGTAGAGAAAGTTCCATGAAGAGCTAAGAAGTAGTGAATATTCTTTTGTGTTTGGATGAAATGTTATGTAAATACTTATTATGCCCATTTGGTTTATGGCTTCATTTAAGCTAAGCATTTCTCTATTTAGTTTTTGTCTGTATGACTTGTCTATTGCTGTCAATGGGGTATAGAAGTTACCCACTCTCACTCTCTGAGTGTCAGTATGTGACTTAAGATGTAGTAGTGTTTTTTTGTTGTTTGTTTGTTTTTTAAATGAAGTTGGGTGTCCTTACGTTTGGTGCATAGACATTAATAATTTCTTTTCCTTTGATGAGTGTATAGTGCCCTTCACTAGCTCTTCTGATTAGTTTTTGCTAGAAGTCTATTTTGTCATGCTTCTTAGGTCCATTGGTGTGAAATATGTTTCTCCATCCTTTTACTGGAGGCGATGCATGGTCTTGCTGTTGAGGTATTTTTCTTGATTCAGCAGAAGATAGAATGCTGTTTACTAATCCATTCTGTTACACTGTGCCTTTTTATTTGGGGATTGAGATCATCAATGTTGAGAGTCATCAATAAACAGTGTTTGTTGATTCCCATTATTTTGTTTTTGTGCTGTGTGTCACATCACCATTTGATTTTCTGGTCTGATATTATTTATTCTGTGTGTATCTTTGGTGTGGCTAAGTTCTCCTGGTTGAAATTTTCCTTCTAGCACTATCAGTAGAGATACGTTTGTAGATAAACATTAAGCTTAATATTTTCTTTTTTATTATTATTTTCTTTATTTACATTACAAATGCTATCCCAAAAGTTCCCTATACC
>NC_034596.1:37454111-37458852 GCF_900095145.1 Mus pahari
TGTAGCAGAAGATGGCCTAATCAGCCATCATTGGGAAGAGAAGCCCCTTGGTCTTGTAAACTTTATATGACCCAGCACAGGGGAAGCTCAGGGCCAAGAAGTGGGAATGGGTGGGTAGGGGAGCAGGGGCAAGGGGAGGGTATGGGGAACTTTCGGGATAGCATTTGAAATGTAAATAAAGAAAAGAAAAAAAAGAAAAAAAGTTAGGGGTTATTCTTATAAGTCTGCCTTTATATGTCATTTAGTCTTTTTACCTTTCAGCTTTTAATATCCCTTTACATCTACTTTAGCTTAGAAAATTTTTCATCTATAAGTTTGTTAAAAGTATTTTTAATGATTCTGCCCTGAATTTCTTCTTCTTCCTCTATGCCTATTACTCATAAATTTTGTCTTTTCATAATATCCCAGAAGCCTTGGATGCTTTGTGCATATGTATGTTTTTGTTTGCTTGTTTGCTTTACATTTTCTTTGGCAGTGGTATCCATTTCTAAGGTTTCTGTTTTAATTTCTAAATTTTTCATTTCTTGTTTTACCTATGTTTGGGTTTTCTTTAGGAATCCATTTCCACTTTACTGTCTTTAACTGTAATCTTCATTTCCTTCTACTGTTTGTTCTTGTTTTCATTACTGGATTTATTAATATCCTCTTAAAATTATAGAGGAACAGGTAGAAGCCAGCAACATGGCTGCTCTGGCAAGGGATCACATCCAAAGTCCTTCTAAGTCTATATTATCCACCCAGAATCTAGATTCTGCCCTGTATTATACTCCCCACATTACAGTATGGTCTGGCTAAAATACAGACACACACTAACTACACACCTTTATTCCTGACCATGAATATAAGGTTAGTTTGTAGACAGAAGCAGCCATGTCTGAAAGTGATGCCTAATTGAGAGGCAAAGTGATGAATAAAAGAAAAATTTGACAGCATGAGTTAGAGATAGGATGCTGAGAACCCACAGGAGAATAGCACAGTAAAGAGAGATGGCTTAAGAGCAGCAAGAGAAGGTGTGCATATGGCAGTTTTACTGGGACATTTTACAGAGACAGGCTAGACATAGGTAAAGGCAGAACAAGCCAGAAAATAAGAAGGAGCCAGATTATGACACATTGCCAAAGTTAGCCTGAGACCAAGCAGAGCAATTCCAGCAGAAGCTAAAAGAAGCCAGACTGAATCAGTCAGCTTAAAAGATGAGATTTATGTAAGTTTGAAGCTTCCAGTCCTATGCCTAGGGATAATTAGAACAGAAAAAGAAATTTTCTGAGATCAGTCCAAGACATGTATTTTCACAATTTGGAAACATCTTACCCCTTTTGCTGAGGAAAGAAAAGTGACCTTTACATTAAGGTCCTCGAACATATTCATAAAAACACTTTGAAAGATCTTGTCTTGTGATTCAACTATATTGCATTTCTCAGGACTTACAGTAGTAGAGGCACTAGGTTTAATGATGGCCTATTATCTTGGCTCTTATTGATTGTGTCTTTACACTGATGTCTAGGCATATGTATTTGGGATGATTGTAATTTTAGGTGTTGATATATGGTCAAGTTCTTGTTGGGTGGCTGCTCTATTGCTTCTTTTCTGTTTGTGAGAGCTTGCAATTTGTGCCCACTGGGGAAACAAAGTAGAATGTTTCCAGGTATTGGGAGGTAATAAAATGAATATTTGTGAGCCAGGCAGTGGTGGCACACACCTTTAATCACAGCACTTGGGTGGCAGAAGCAGGCAGGTTTCTGAGTTCAAGGCCACCTGGTCTACAGAGTGAGTTCCAGGACAGCCAGGGCTACACAGAGAAGCCCTGTCTCTAAATAAATAAATAAATAAATAAATATTTAGTTGTGGTCTAAAATGGTAGGGGTATGAGAGAATTCACAAGAGGGAAGAAAGCTGGTTGTGTCATGAGAAGCTTCATAGAACCCTGGGAATAAGAACAGAGAGGAATAAGAAGCTGCACAGGTGGTATAAAATGGGGAAATTGAAATTGGAGGACAACAGGAAGAAGAGTAATGATTGTCTGCCTCATTTACTGACTGGCATGGCCTGTGGGTTATAACGGAGTACCTACCAGTATTGGCAACTGAGAAAAATGGATCTAGATATTTTTCTTAAATGACTTTCATTAAGAATTTTACACCATTAGTTTCATCAGTATATAGAAATGATAAGTAAAATCAAAAGGAAAAATTTAGCTTCCATTTTCGGTCTGGGCCCAGAGCTGATTTGTGCCACAGTGCTCCATACCCAAATACCTCCAGGAGAGAGCTGCTATCACAACAAGGTTGACATGCCTGTGAGCACAGGTCAGACTTCCACTTCTGCTCAAATTCCTAGCCCAAGAGACCCTCCCAGAGCCATCAGGACACAGGAACCAAGGAGCAGCCTGGGACAGGATGCTTAAAGATTTCCATCTGTGCCCGGAGCTGATCCTGTGCCACATCCATACCCAAATACCATTGAAAGAGAAAGCTAATCTCTCAGGAGTACAAAAACACCTGTGAGAAATAGTGCTACCGTTTCTGCTCAAATTTCTGACCCAAGAGGGACCTGCCCAAAGCCGTCAGGACACAGGAACCAAGGAACAGTCGGGGACAAAGTTCTTCCAGTTTTAATCTGCACACCAGAGCTGACCCTGTACCACAGCTCTCTATACCCAAATTCCTCCCAGAGAGAACTGGTCTCCAAGGAGTTCTGACACACAGGCTTGCAGGAGGAACAAACCACAGTCAGGGACAGCAAGACCAGCCAACACCAGAGATAACCAGTTGGCGAGAGGGAAGGGCAAGGACATAAGCAACAGAAACCAGGGCTACTTGGCATCATCAGTACCTAGTTCTCCTACCACGGTGAGCCCTGAATACCCCAACTCACTAGAAAATCAAGACTCTGATTTAAAACCATATCTCATGATGATGATAGAGGACTTTAAGAAGGACTTACGTAACTCCCTTAAAGAAATAGGTGAGAACACAGGTAAATAGCTAGAAGCCTTTAAAGAGGAAACACAAAAATCTCTTAAAGAATTACAGAAAAACGCAAACAAACAGGTGAAGGAAATGAACAAAACCATCCAATATCTAAAAGTAGAAATAGAAACAATAAAGAAATCATAAACGGAGACAACCTGGGAGATAGAAAACCTAGGAAAGAGACCAGGAGTCATAGATGCAAGTATAACCAACAGAATGCAAAATATAGACGAGAGAATCTTGGGTGCAGAAGATATCATAGAAAATATTGACACAATAGTTAAGGAAAATTCAAAATGTAAAAAGCTCCTAACTCAAAACATCCAGGAAATCTAGGACAGAATGAGAAGACCAAACCTATTATATTAGGTATAGAAAAGAGTGAAGATTCCCAAATTAAGGGGCCAATAAATATCTTCAACAAAAGAAGTAAACTTCCCTAACTTAAAGAAAGAGATGCCCATGAGCATACAAGAGGCCTACAGAACTCCAAACAGACTGGACCAAAAAAGAAATTCCTTCCATCACATAATAGTCAAAACACCAAATGCACAAAACAAAGAAAGAATATTAAAAACAGTAAGGGAAGAAGGTCAAGTAACATATAAAGACAGACCTATTAAAATTACACCAGACTTCTTAGCAGAGACTATGAAAGCCAGAAGATCCTGGGCAGATGTTTTACAGACCCTAAGAGAACACAAATGCTAGCCCAGCAAAACTCTCAATTACCATAAATGGAAAAACCAAGGTATTCCATGAGAAAAGCAAAGTTTTACAATATCTTTCTACAAATCTAGCCCTACAAAGGATAATAGATGGAAAAAGGATAATAGATGGAAAAAGCCAACATAAGGAGGTAAACTACACCCTAAACGCAATTAAGTAATCTTTCAACAAAGCCAAAAGAAATTAGCCACACAAAGATAGAAATAACGTCAAAAATAACAGAAAGAAACAATCATTATTCCTTAATATCTCTTAACATCAATGGACTCAATTCCCCTATAAAATAAAAAGACATAGACTAACAGACTGGATGCATAAACAGGACCCAACATTTTGCTGCATACAGAAAATGCACCTCAGTGTCAAAAACGCACCTTTACTATCTCAGAGTAAAGGACTAGAAAATAATTTTCCAAGTAAAGGATCCCAAGAAACAACTTTAAAAGCAACTTTTAATCAAAAGTTATCAAAAAGGATAAGGAAGGACATTTCATACTCATCAAAGGAAAATATCTAACAAAAAAAAACCCAACTCTCAATTCTGAACACCTATGCTCCAACTGCAAAGGCACCCATATTCATAAAAGAAACTCTACTAAAGCTCAAAGCACACATTGTACCTCACACAATAATAGCGGGAGACTTCAACACCCCACTCTCATCAATGCACAGATCATGGAAACACAAACCAAACAGAGACACAGAGAAAGTAACAGAAGTTATGGATCAAATGGATTTAATAGATATCTATAGAACATTTCATCTTAAAACAAAAGAATATACCTTCTTTGGAGCACCTCATAGTACCTTCTCCAAAACTGACCATTAAATCAGTCACAAAACAGGCCTCAACAGATATAAGAAGATTGAAATAATCCCAAGCATCCTATCAGATCACCACGGACTAAGGCTGGTCTTCAATAGCATCAAAACCAACAGAAAGCCCACATACACATGAAAGCTGAGTAACACCCTACTCAATGATAACTTGGTCAAGAAAGACACAAAGAAATTAAAGACATTTTAGAATTTAATGAAAA
>NC_034596.1:37459162-37465313 GCF_900095145.1 Mus pahari
AAAAAAAAAAAAAAAAAAAAAAAAAAAAAAAAAAAAAAAAAAAAAAAAAAAAACCAGGAGCTGGTTCTTTGAGAAAATCAACAATATAGATAAACCATTAGCCAGACTAACCAGAGGGCAGAGAGACAGTATCCAAATTAACAAAATCAGAAATGAAAAGGGAGAAACTGAGGAAATTTTAAAAAGTCATCAGATCCTACTACAAAAGCCTATATTCAATAAAACATGAAAATCTATATGATATGGACAATTTTCTCTAGACAGATACCAAATACCAAAGTTAAATCAGGATAAGATACACTATCTAAACAGTCCCATAACTCCTAAAGAAATAGAATCAGTTATCAAAAGTCTTCCAAGCAAAATAATCCCAGAACCAGGTGGGTTTAGTACAGAATTCTATCAGACCTTCAAAGAAGACCTAATACCAATACTTTTCAAATTATTCCACAAAATAGAAACAGAAGGAACACTACCCAGTGCAGTCTATGAAGCCACAGTTATGCTGGGTATTATCCTTTGGGGATGGAATGGTTTCTGTCTAATCAGGAACTTTTCACAATTTCTTTTCATAGAGGATTCATAAGAGATTTTTTTCTACTTCTATCATGTTTAATGTTCCAAATAGATTTTTAAAACTGGTTGAGTGCATATTACATTTACCTTCAGAAGATATCATATATACTTAAGAGGCATTTAAATATTATAAATTATTTCGATAGCTTAAAAATATCAATACTGAATTGTACATTTTAAAATAAATTTTATTAGTAAAAGAAAAAAGAAAAGCTTAAAACATAGAGTAAAAAGAAAACAAATATGTATTATCTATAAGTAAACACTGTAGATCACTCAATACACATATGAATTTTGCTATGCATACATCTGCATTTAGTAGCCTTTGAAGTAACACATAATACTTTTATTCTTCTCTATATACTCTCCACTAATATACAAATAAGAATATAAATATGAGTAGTACAAATTAGTCTTCGTGGAGTAACAAAACAAAGAGATCACAAAGTTTGTTGTATAAGGAAGGCAGTAGACCTGGAAGGAGATGGGGGTGGAATAAATACAATAAAACACATACAAAGTCTCTTTATCTCGTACTTTTTTCAATGTTTTCCAAAGATTTGTCTAGTAAATCTACCACCTTGGTCCACTCATTTCCCCAGGGTAGAGGGTATGCATCACTAGTGGTATATCTCAAGGTAATATTTTGTTTTGTTTTGCTTGTTTTGCTTTTGAAAACTGGATACTTTGTGTGTGAAACGAGAGTATCCCAGATTGTGATTTTTCCTGGAGTGTTGTCACTGTGTTTTATTTGTATTTGTTAGTTTCATGATAATTTTCTGGTTTAATTTTGTGAAGTATTACTCATAGTTTCTCAGTATCCAAAGAGTCTATAAATATTGTTTTCTCAGTTTTTCTACCAAAATTAGATTCCTAGGACTTATTATTCTATCAGTATGTTACTGTGCTGAATTTTCTATACCATCACTAAACATATAGAAAGGTATAATCTCTTTTCTGATGGGCTGTGTTTAAGCTGTACAGTGCAATATAGGTCAAGCAATTTTCATGTGATCTCCAGCTTTTGCCTTTCTTATGTCTCACAGCATAGACAGTATACCTTACACTATCTGTCTAGCAATATAGTTTATGGATAACTAAGGTTGAATCAGCTGCCAAGGTAACGTATCTAAAAATATATAATGGCATTTATTTAGAAATACCCAAGGATCCATATTACTCACTGCATTAAGGGAAAACACTCACAAAAGCATGGTTGGGTATTAGAAATCAGAGTAAAGATCCCAGCTAGTTTTTTAGAACATTGTTCACATTTTGCTATTAAGGTAGTTTGTTTAGAGTAGCTATAAGATGATGATGAATGCCTATGTTCAACTTGTTTTCTCTATTTTGTTCAGGTCAGGATCACAAACCATTGAATCGAGCCTACCATGGCTTAGATGGTCTTTCCTACATCAGCCTAACCTAAACAATCCCCCAGAGACATGCTAAGAGGCTTATCTCCTTTTGTATCCTGTCTACTTGAAAATCAGTATTCACTAATATACTAAGTAAATCCACAGCATATTTTTCTGAGTTTTTTCTTTTCCTCTTATATTACTGACATCAACCTCAAGATGTATCCAGGACTGACATTGAATCCCCTATTGTCTTGTTCCAGTTCTCAAGTTCTGGAACTATAGATATGCCACACCATGCTTTTTTCTTTTTGAACTTTTCTATGTTTTAAGATAGTAAGAGTTAAATATACCAAACTGCTCAACAGTATACATTGAAATTTTGCTCTTGAAATACTTGTCAGGTAAAAAAATAGTTCAACTAATAATTTCAACAAAATCTAAATTCATTTAAAGTTAGTTGAGTATTATGAAGTGTATAGAAACCAGTTCTGTTGGTGAAAATGGCAGCCTAACAGGAATGGATAGACAATGTGGATGTGAATGTTTTGTTATGCAGTAATTGGATTCTAGCAGGTATTACTCATGCCAGGAACTGTGATACACCCATATAATATCTATAAAGCACTTTTACTTTGTGTATCACCATCTGCTAAACTAGGGTTTTCTTGCTAGTGCAGATTGTGGTACATATTATGCATCATTAGAAACATCATCTCAGAAGTTAATCAATAATGTTCCATTGTAGATAAGTTTTAATGGCACAAAAATTATTTTGTTACTATTTTAATGTCAACTAATTTCACAGTGTTGGCTCCTGAAAAGGCTTTTTTACACATAGGCCACTAACCTAAGACTCTTTGATTTTTTTTTTCTTTTCTGGTATTTATTTCTTTTTCATTGTCTGTAAATGGGCGCTGTGTCCTTCTAGAACAAATATATCATACATAATTTATAGGCCTGGGGGATTTTTTTTGCAGTATGTTGAGCCATTTAGCTTATATGTTTTGCAACATTTTCTACAAATATCACTTTTCTTGAAGTCTAACATGACCATCTGCTCCCTACTAAAACCAGGAGGCCAAGTGAGACTTTGGCTGGTCACTCATCACCCCCACTGACTTCAAAAGGAACATTGAAAACAGATCCAAGAACAGAATTTAACTCATAAAAAAAGAACAATTCTGAAGATGTAGACATTTACATATGTGTCTTTTATTATTTTAGTTACTATGTAGTATAAAACTAAAAAGGATGAAAATATGATTATCTTTATATAAATGACTATGTTTTATGCCATGGTGCTTATTTAAGCAACAATTTAAATTAAATATCTTTAAATCATATTCCGTATTTACCTATTACTTTGTCTAACCTGTTTTAAATTCAGTGGAAGAAAACACAGAGGTAGTTCAGCAACTGAGAGCACCTGCTGCTCTCACAGAGGACCCTAATCAGTTCAATTCCCAGTACCCATATAGGTAAGCCCACAATCTACTATAACTACAGCTCCATGGGATTCATAATTCTTGCCCTGTGGGTACCAGCAACAATATGCACACATACCCTAAGTATGCACAAATTGAATTAATTAGAATAATTAGAAAGATGAATATACTTTTTGAATTTTGCTTTTTAAAATTTTTCAGGCTTTCGGAAACATAAAACAATATTGTTACCGATGTACATGAGATTTTTATTTTTAAACCGTACTTCATGTAGAATTGTGTCTAAGGATATAGTTTCCTAAGTTTTAGGGAATAATTGCTTAATTGAAGGCAATTATCTGAGCTGTAGTTTTATTCTACTGTTTTCTCTCACCTTTTGGTACTCTGCTCCTCATCTCTTTGCTCTGCTTCTAAGCACACTTTCCTATTTTAAAGCACTTAATTTGATCATCAGCAATTATGGGACAATGCCTATCTTAGCTGAATCAGCTTTATATTCAGAAAGAGTAAATGAAAAAAAAAATGTATGAACTTTTCTTCACCCAACCCCCTAGCAGCAGTTCTGATGTCATAACCAAGTCACATCCCAGTACCCTGTTCACAAGGTAGCTTTTGAAACGCAAAACTGAATTTATCTCTCGGTCTTAATTCTCAAGAGGAACTCTAAAACTAATTTAAGCTAAACACCTGGGGAACAAAACTGATTTTGGCCACCCATGGCCATTTTTATTACATTGTTCAATACTTTTATTCCTTTACCACATAATATATTTAATATAGAGCATTGTGCTCTCCAGTTGAAAGGTGAGGTGCTTCTGTGCAGGTGGAAGTTGGACATGAGCCATTCCTGGCACTTACTCCCCAAAGAGAAACTGTTCTACCCAGAGGGTTTCACTTGTATGTTTGTTGTCCTCTAACTTTTGATTTCAGTGTTTATTTCACATAATGATACATTTTTTTAAATTTTTTAAAAGCTCAAATTCCATTAAAATATCTCAGTTCATATGTATAGTAATGCAAATGGAGGGGGTTGAGAATACGCACCTTAAAGCAGCAGAGACCATTTTCAGAGACTAAGGAAGGAGAAACAACACTTCACTGAAGCTTAACAACTTGGACAGTGGAAAGCCCTAGGGCTAGATAGCTGGATAAAGGCAACGTGGTTGAACTCTAGGAACTATTAGGTTGAACTATTAGGAAGCCCAAATTCCACCAATCAGGCAAGACACATGGCGACTATGACACAGGTTCATGCTGATGGATGTTTTTAAAGCCTCTACTGGTGATAACTCCCTAGCCAAAGGCATGCACAGTTCTGTGCATTTCCAAAGATCCTATGATGGTGACCCAATCTAAAGGGAGCTACAATAAAAATTGAGAAATATTTGTCAGGGTCTGAAACTATTTATTCTATTTTCAACAGATCTAAGGAAAATATTTGTCATGTAAACATTTACTAGAAACAGAATTAACATGTAGCCCATATTTTCTTCAGTAAAGAACCATGAACCTGGTTATTTTGTGTCCTTTTGCCTATGTGGAGAAATGGCTCCCACAAAAGAAGTGACTTCAACCTATTAAAGGGGGACCAGGTTGTTTTACAAGTAACTCCAAATTCTTCAAGTTAGAAGACATTTATATTTTTCATGTAACTTGTTTGATTGTTTGTTTGTTTAGTCTAACTATACCCTGTGCTGACTTTGAACTTGAACCTCTATCCCCAGGTTCTGAAATTTTAGGCATGAGCCAACATCCACAACTTAGGAGACTCATAAATAAAGGGCAACAAAACCTGATAGCAAAGTGATAATTCTTTCACTAGCAAAGTTGTACTATTGCTTGTGTTGCAAAAATTACAGGACAAAGTCAAACCTTTTGAACAAAATCTATATTTGGAATAGATCTCCTTGAGTCTTGTGAGCTGATGGAGTTCTGATGTCTGTCTTTAGCCACTCTGCCTTCTGACGTTTTTCTTTTTCTTTTTTTTTATTAGATATTTTCTTCATTTACATTTCAAATGCTATCTCAAAAGTCCCCTATACTCTCCACCCGCTCTGCTCCCCAACCTCCCCAACCTCCCCCATCCCCCACCCCCACCTCCCCACTTTCTGGTCCTGGCATTCCCCTGTACTGGGGCATATCATCATAAGACCAAGGTCCTCTCCTCCCATTGATGGACTACTAGGCCATCCCCTGCTACATATGCTACTAGAGACACATCTCTGTGGGGTACTGGTTAGTTCATATTGTTGCTCCTCCTATAGGGTTGCAGACCCTTTTAGCTCCTTGGGTACTTTCTCTAGCTCCTTCATTAGGGGCCCTGTGTTCCATCCAATAGATTAATGTGAGCATCCACTTCTGTATTTGCCACGCACTGGCATAGCCTCACAAGAGACATCTATATCAGGGTCCTATCAGCATAATCTTTCTGGCATATGCAATAGTGTCTGGGTTGGGTGGTTGTTTATGGGATAGATCCCTGGCAGTCTCTGGATAGTCCTTCCTTCCTTCTCAGCTATGAACTTTGTCTCTGTAACTCCTTCCATAGGTATTTTGTTCCCCATTCTAAGGAGTAACAATGTATCCACACTTTGGTCTTCCTTCTTTTTGAGTTTCATGTATTTTGCAAATTGTAACTTGGGAATTCTAAGTTTCTGGGCTAATATCCACTTATCCGTGAGTGCATATCATGTGAGTTCTTTTGTGATTGGGTTACCTCACTCAGGATGATATCCTCCAGATACATCCATTTGCCTAAGAATTTTATGA
>NC_034596.1:37465324-37474576 GCF_900095145.1 Mus pahari
ATTCCTCAGTTGAGAATTCTTTGTTTAGCTCTAAACCCATTTTTTTTTTATATTTAAGGGATTTTTTTATTCGATAATTTCTTGATTTACATCTCAAATGATATCTCCAAAGTCCCCTATACTCTCCCCCTGCCCTGCTCCCCAACCCACCCGTTCCTGCTTCCTGGCCCTGGCATTCCCCTGTACTAGGGCATATGATCTTTGAAATACCAATGGCCTCTCCTCCCACTGATGGCCAACTAGGCCATCCTCTGCTACATATACAACTAGAGACACAGCTCTGCAGGGGTACTGATTAGTTCATTTTTTGTTCCTTCTATAGGGTTGCAGACCCCTTTAGCTCCTTGGGTACTTTCTCTAGCTCCTTCATAAGGGGCCCTGTGCTCCATCCAATAGGTGACTGTGAGCATCCACCTCTGTATTTGCCAGGCATTGGAATAGCCTCACAAGAGAGAGCTATGTCAGGGTCCTGTCAGCATTTTTAATGGGGTTATTTGATTTTCTGGAGTCCAGCTTCTTGAGTTCTTTGTATATATTGGATATTAGTCCTCTAAAAAGAAACTTTATCAATAATCAGTGACAATGTACAAATTGTCCTAAAGAATTTGCATGCCCCAGCAGTACTACTGTGAATGACAATACTAACTCTTCTCTGTCTTCAACAGTTAGTTTGTGAACAGGTACTTAACCTTGCTTGCTACATATGTATATCTCAGTGACTGGATTTGGGATCCACGTGGTTGAAAAAACTGAGGCAGGGGGGGTCAATGCGTAGAGTCGCTGGTCGGGGTGGATCCAGCTGCGTATAGGGGCTGCTGTCAAAGACAGCCAGCGATTAGAGAAGTTACTCAGCACACTTTTCTCTGAGGGAACAAAACTTAATTTACTGGGGCTGGCACTCCCTGTGGCCAGCAGAAAACTAGGAAGTCTTCTAACTCCTTGGGGATGGCAAGAAAGAGAAGGAAAGACAGAAAATTCACAAACACATACACACAACATGAAGCAAAAAGCAGAGTCCAATAACTTCATGTACACAATTGCATATATATATATATATATATATATATATATATATATATATATATAGAGAGAGAGAGAGAGAGAGAGAGAGAGAGAGAACTACAGTCATATACACATTTACACATTGAATGGTTAGAGCAAAGCTCCAGTAATCAGGCTTCAAGCGTTTTATACACACATACATACATATATTATACACACATACATACATATATATGCATAACTAGTGGATGAAGCACACTGCAGCACACAGCCAGACAAGCTTTACACATATACATACACACACACAGTTGATGTACGGAAGGAACAATGTTCCAGCCCTCCACACCTTATTCTTTCTTTCATAGTTTATATATCCCAGCAAAATCTTTCAAGCATTACAAAACGACAATATGATTATTTTTCAGTTTCCTTCTAATGAATGATTGTGAAAAACCAGTGTTCCCTAATACCTTTACAAGAAATAACATTACATAGTACAGTTAAAGAAAACAAATTATTCCCCAAAACTCACATACATTCATAAATAAGCAACTTGTTATAGATTAACAAAGGGTAAGCAAGCAAGGAAGTTTTCTCAGCCAGATTCTCTTACTAGCAAGCAGCAATTTGTGGTTGCAAAGAAAGGAGTAATCCTTTAATTATCTTTAAAAGTAATCTTTTAAGAATTTTAAGAGAATCATAAATTAAACATTTATATAAAAAACAGTCATATTGATCTTAAATCCTCAGAATGCATATCTACTTATCAGCAAACTGTAATAAATCATATCAGGAAGCTGAGGGCAAAAATGGGTATAAGAAATCAGTTGGCACCAGTTCAGCCTCATGTCAGCCAGTGCTACATCTGTTTTTGTTCCCTGATCATAAGAGGTATTAGAATAAGGAACAAAATACCCATGAAAGGATATAGGTACAGAGACAAAATTTAGAGCTAAGATGAAAGGATGGGCTATCCCGAGAGTACCCCATCTGGGAATCCCATCATCAGCCACCAAACCCAGATACTAATGCACATGCCAGCAAGATTCTGCTGAAGGGACCCTGATATAGCGGCCTCTTGTGAGGCTATGCCAGTGCCTGGCAAACACAGAAGTGGGTGCTCACAGTCAGCTATTGGATGGAACACAGGGTCCCCAATGGAGGAGCTAGAGAAAGTACCCAAGGAGCTGAAGGGGGCTGCAACCCTGTAGGTGGAACAACAATATGAACTAACCAGTACCCCCTGAGCTTGTGTCTCTAGCTGCATATGTAGTTGAAGATGGCCTAATCGGCCATCATTGGGAAGAGAGGCCCCTTGGTCTTGTAAACTTTATATGACCCAGCACTGGGAAGGCCAGGGCCAAGTAGTGGGAGTGGGTGGGTAGGGGAGCAGGGGCGGGGGGAGGGGTATAGGGAACTTTCGGGATAGCATTTGAAATGTAAATAAAGAAAATAATAATAAATAAATAAAAAGAGAAAAAAAAGAGGTATGTCTTTCCGAACTTCAGATTGTTCCCTAAGATTTTCTACATCAGGGCCAGTAGTAAAGACATCTCAACTTAGCTTTATTAATATTTTTTTTCTAAGAGTGTTTTCTAAGGTGGCACTCACTGCTAAAAATCTTCATCTGTAAGTTCTTCTCTAGGGTGGTGACTGAATCATTAATCTGTTCCAGCAGCAATGCCTGAAAAAGATCAGATATTATTATTGTAAGTGCCAGAAATACTGTCCAGTGAGGGACTGGAAACACCCTTAGAGTTTTCATATAGTTCTTAAATTAAGAGGGATGTGAGAGCAACAAGCAGAACAGAACTCGTTAACAGCATGAAATCCTCCAGACACGTGGTCCTCGAGGCTGTGCCACACTGAAGCTAATCTGTGTGGGTGTAGCAACCAGTGGGCTACATTCCATCAGTTCTAAAGTCATTTGTCATTCTCATGCATGGCCCTTGGCATCCATAAATACAACTTAATTTTAAGTGAGATGCCTAGTATAAATAAAAATACCTCTAGTACACATATACATGAATGTGTTTTAACTATAAAACCCACTAAAATCTTTACAGAATGTTACTAAACTTTTAAATATTTATTTTTCTTTTTAGTGAGTGTATGTGTATGAGTACATACACCTGATTGCAAGTGCCTCAGAGGCCAGAAGAAGGAGTTAGTCCCCTGGAGCTGGAATTACAGGCAGTTGTGATATACCAATATGTATTGCTAGGATACAGCACATCTTCCAATACCATGAGCATCAGTAAGTTGGACTGAAGCCTAAGTTAGGCACTAGTTGCTCAAAATCTCTATGTTCAGTGACATAATATTGTCCTCAGGATTAGGAACTTAAAATCATGTTGTAGAGAGTAATCAGTAGCCTTGGCAATGGACAGTGATGTTTGGACAATTCCATTGGATCTTTTGGTCAACAATTCACAAAGCTATAACCTTTCCCTGGTACTGGAGGTTTACTCATCATCACATAAATTATCTATTGTGGTCTTTTTCTCCCCAATTGATTAGTTACTCCATTTCGATTCCTTTCATTTAGGTGTATATTATAAGAATTTTCTGCAGTATCTGGATTGCATGTTTTTTTGTTTTTTGCATGTATGTTTTTTTCTTATGCACTGTTTGTTTTGCTTTGCTTTGCTTTGCTTTGGCATGTTTTTACTTGTTTATCTCTTGCTTGTTTGGCCTGATTTTTACTTTTGTGGGGTATATTTTTTTGTTCTTACTGTTTGTTGTTGTTTGTTTTGTTTTTGAAGGGGGAAAGAAAGAGAAAGCACAGAGGGAGGTGAAGAGAATCGCAGGAAAGTTGTGTGAGGGGAAACATGATTAACATGTATTGTAAATATTGAATGGAAATTACAATACAGAGAAGGTGAAGCCACCACCGTGGGTAACTAGCCCATCCTGCAACATCAATCCACAGTGGAACTAAGCACAATCTATAGTAGTATCGTCTATAGATAAAATGTTTTATATATAGCATTTAAAGTTCTGTGAAGTTTGAATAATAAATTGTATAGATGAGTAGATGTTAGATGGATAGGTATATGTAGATAGTTACATAGATAGATAAATAGGTAGATACATAGAAACATTGAGAGATTTACAGACAGACAGACAGAAGTAAACACTATGACATCATAAGAAATAAGAATTAGCTTATGTTCACTTGAAAGATTAGAATTTACATTTGAAAATCTGAAATCTAAATTATATTTAGTCTCAGTACCTCCAAGAAGTTTTAAATTAAGAGTTACTATGTTTTCATTTATATGTATATTTTCATTCATGAATTAGGATTATCACATTCTTCTATAACAAATCAGCTAAAACAATATCATGTGTAACTAATGATACTGTCTTTGGATTGGCAATGTAAACCCATGAGTCAATCCGAACTGAAATAAAATTTTAAAACGTCTCCTAAAATGCACATATGTTTTGTGATGCAGATAACACTCACAGTTCTGCTAGACTTGTAAACACGATAAATAAGATTCTTGTCTTAGTTAAGGTTTCTCTGATGTGAAGCCCAAGACCAAGGACCAAGGCTGCTTTGATTTATTCGGGGTTGGCTTACAGGTTCAGATATTCAGCCCATTGTCATCAAGGCAAGAACATGGCAGCATTCAGGTAGGAATGGAGCTGGAGGAGCTGAGAGTTCTACAAACAGGAGAAGACTGAATCTCTAAGGCAGCCACCCCAAAAGTGACACACTTCCTCCAACAAGGATACAAGTACCCCAATAAGGACATACTCTATAATAATGCCATTCTCTGAGCCAATCCTATTCAAATAATCACAATTCATATATAGCAATATCCAAGTGCTGTTTGTTTGTTTTTGCTTTTTTTATTTGTTTGTTTGCCTGTTTTTTTTTTGAGACAGGATTTTTCTCTGTAACAAATCTGGCTATATTGGAGTTAGTTCGCTGTGTAGTTCAGGCTGCCTTGAACTCAGCAAGTTCTGCCTAACTCGGCCTCCCAAGTGCTGGTCTTAAAATGAAGAGCTCATGTAGTTTATATATGGAACTTTCTTCTGCCTCTGTCTGATTCAAAAGAGCTGCTGATTTCACAAACATTCCCACAGCATCTTACAGCTGCACAGTCTTCAAAAGTATTTCACCTAAATCATTCTATTCGATTCTCATAAAAGCCTTGTAAAATAGTCAGGACATATACTACTTCCAGTCTGCAAATGATTTAAGGCTATGTGATAAGGGGATATATTGACTTCAATTCTTTTTTATAGAACCACTTTTCTCTGAAATACTCCCACTGCTAATTAATGAATATACTTTTCTACCTCCATTATAGATAATTTAACCAGAATGTTCACTAAAAATCAAGAGATATATTAGAATGTACAGTGAAGTGAGACATGGGAATGATAGAATTCAATAAGAATACAATGCTATGAGCTTCAAGTATTAGAGATTTAGAATTTAGAGACCTTGATCTTAATATACAATTACTTTCTCATGCATTCTATACATGTGCTCTTTAACAATTAATGTATATTTATTAATTAAGGTACTTTCTGTACATCGCTTGTATAGGAATCTTGAGATTGCTTACTTTACTGCCTTTAATTCCAGCAGCATAAGCAAAAGTGTGAATTCAGATAAAAGAGATTCTGAATATTTATGCCAGGTAACCCATTACTGTACAACTGCAAGAAAAAATGAAAATTATACATCTTTTCTTGGAATATATTATTTTCTCATCTTCAATAAAACAGAATGCCATGGTATCAATTAAAAGACTGGAATTTTAAGAGATGGCCTCTTTGTTGATTTTCTGATCCAAATAACATATAATTGATATTCTGAAGATTGTGAAATGAATATGGAGAATATCAAATTTGCAATTAAATTCACATGAGCTAACTTATGTAGAAAAGACCCAAAAAGAAATAAAAATCACCTAAGTAGAGTTATATCTCAACAAAAAATTAATATCATTGTTGATTTAAAAAATATAGATTCTCCATAAAAAGGTAAAAATGTAAAAGACACTATACTTGTATGGTTATGTTAAATGTTAAAAATAAGCACAGGCCATTGAACTATGTAAGAGAAACAAAATATTTAGCAAAATCTTAAAGTTTATATCTAATGGAAAAAACTTTTAAAATAATTGGTTGCATGAGGTCTAGTGGAGCAGGAGAAAGAAACAGAAAGTCCCTAGAAGCTGTAACAAAATTAATAAAAATGTGTTTGCTCTGTCTTCCTCAAGACTACACAGTGCAGTAGAGTGGGCCCTCATTTGTCATTTCATCTCTGTCTAATGTGATGCTTTCTGGACATTTGTAGTTATTGAGTACAGAAAATGTGGGTAATGTTTGAAAAATTAAAATTTAAGTTATATGAAATTTTAATTAGTTAAATATTTTAATGTTCTTTGTGAATAGTAGCAGCCTGCATATTGATTTGAACAGGAAGATTTTTTTTCCTGTACTCTAATTGTAAAAAGAACAATACTGGTTTTTCATTTGTCTTTTGATTCTGGCTAAGGACTATTCTTACCTTTTTCAGTTTTTATTCATTCTCAAAATAGTTACTCAAAGGGGCTGGAGAGATCGCTCAGTGGTTAAGAGCACTGACTACTTTTCCAGAGGTCTTGAGTTCAATTCCCAGCAACCACGTGGTGGCTCACAAACATCTGCAATGGGATCCGATGCAGATTTTCTGATGTGTCTGAAACAGCTACAGTGTACATACATAAAATTTAAAAAAAAAAATTCTTTAATAAAAATAAAATTTACTCAAAGTGGAAGAACCTTGAAAAACATTACTGTCAATTATTCTGTTTCAAAAAAATGATTCCTCTCCTCTCTCCAAATTAGAGTTTAGCACATATTGTCTTGATGGAAATTGAAATTTAATTAGATTCTTCTTTTGAAGGAAAGCTAGAACAGACGGATACAGAGTCTTGCTGAAGTAGCGCAAACAAGGCCAATGAGCAGTGTGTGATGATAGCACAATTTTAAGAGGGCTCCTCCTGTTGCTCGCTCCCTGACTTCACCCCCACTGATACCCACTGGGTGTGCAGTCTTCAGTTTGTCTCTGCTGTATTCCTTCATGTATGATATGTCACATCTATTGATGATGAAGTAAGTCCCTTGTGTTTTCTGCCATTTTGTTACTTGGGTGGTCTTAGATAAGTCATTTAGTCTTTGTGCCTTCAATTCCTTCAGTTTTAAAACTACAAAACTAGGTCAGAACAAAGTGTAGAAAGTGAGAGGCTTATGTGTAGTGAAACAGGGTGAGATATGTTACCTGGAAATGTATGTCCTGTGTCCAGACATTCAAAACTAAAAGCATATGCACCCATACAAAATTGTCATCAGCAAGACTGCAGACTACGAGACTCCAGACATTTTCTCCACCCACAGATATACCAAATAAATAGCTGCACATGGATCAATTCCCTCTGAGTTAAGTCCAGAAATAAGCTGGCAGATTCCTGCTCACTAAGGCAATTGGAGAAAAATGTTCTTATCAAAACAAGTAGAAAAAGCCAAGACATATTCTAGCTCTAAACCTCAACACACCATATAATTCAGAAAGAACCCCAAACTCACAGCTTATTTCTTTGGAACAAAGAGGGGAAACACCATGTATGTATCACCCCAAATACCATCCACTTTAAGAGAGGATATCTCTGAAATTACCTCTGTGGGTAGATGGGAACTAGCACTTGCTAGTCTCTAGGACCACAGAGGGAATCAAAAGCCAATTTTATATTGATACACATGGCCCTTCCCAAGCTTTCCTTAAGTCTCAGTACAAGGGTATAGGCAGAAAAGCCAGGCACCAGCTGGGTTAAATTGAGCATCATACTGTGTCAACCCCAGCTGTTTTTCAATCAACCAGCTCTTAACTAGCCTGCATCTAGAATCTAATGGGAAAGATAGTACCAGTCCACTGGAAACTTGAAACCTGACTTTTCCTTAATAACTTGTCCCAGTAAAAAGCCATGGTTCCAGTTTTCCCCTGGATGGGCAAAAGCATATACACTTTTATAGTTGTGATCTGATCAATTGGCTCATATCTCTAAGAGCTCTTGTGAGATCTAGCATTTGTTACTCTCCTGGAACTTTAGGGAAGTTCTTCCCATGGCTTTTGCTCCAAGCTTAGTGGAATGCAGGCATAAAATAAAGCAAAATGTCTAGCTCTTCCCTAAGATGGTTATGTTGCACAAGTAATGTCCCAATATCATTTGCTCAAGAGGTTGTTTAGCCTGTCTTGAGGATTTGACAGCTGAACTCCTCTTTTGCAACCCCCAACTAATTTACTCTAGCAGTAGAACCAAGCCTCATTCTTCTCCACAGAACTAGACAGCCCTATCCTGGCTTTCTGGTTGTTTTCCAGGAGAGTTTCTGCTAGTGCATCTGTCTCAGAAAGCTGCAAGATCTTTCATTTTCTAGGTACCTGGGACAAAGGAGATGAAAGCACTAATGGGAAAAGCATGCAGTCTGATAGGGCAGGTGAGCATTCGCTAAAGCTTCTCTCCTTGGATTAGTGCCAAACAGGAAGGTGACATACTTGCTCTCTGATTCTCAGGCTATAAAGAAGTAGCCTTTATATCACCCAGGTTGCCAGCTTTTGAATTTCCTAGCCTCAGTTCTGGTTTCTAGTCCATTGTTCTTGAGGCATTGATAGACTCTAATTTTCTGGACTTCTGAAAACAAATAAATATTAAAGAAGCATCCCATTTGCTCAGTTACCTTGAACAAACACCCCTCCCATGCCCACCAAACAAAGGCCACACCTGCCAAAAGACCAGGAAGGTCAGTCACCTGAGATGTCCCTACTCTCTTGATTCTCTCCTGAGGATACCCCTTTCCCAGCCACAGGCCAGGCCAGGCCTGCCAGAAGACCATGTAGGCTTCAGTAGTCTGTCCTCTCATGGATCTTTTCCATTCCCTACCTTCCAACAGACACCTTCCCCCAATAACACTATCCCTAACTATCCTCCATTGACATACCCAAGCTCCCAACTAAGACAAGATACTGTGCTAGACCAGAAACCACAGAGGCCACCAGAACTCTAGCCCTCACTCAGGAACAGACCCTTTGCTGAACTAGAGCCCATAGCACAAGAAGTCCAACCCCCAACTCAGATGGAGACCCCTTGCTCCATAAGCCACACGGGTCAGAAGACCAGAGAGGAAATAGAAATCTTTGAGCCTTTGACCTGTGTTCCTCTTCTTCCTCCTCCTCCTCCTCCTCCTCCT
>NC_034596.1:37474936-37482742 GCF_900095145.1 Mus pahari
TGAGAAAATGCCTTACAGCTGGATCTCGTGGAGGCATTTCCCCAACTGAAGCTCCTTTCTCTGGAATAACTCCAGCCTGTGTCAAGTTGACACAAAACTAGCCAGTGCATCTATCTACAAGTCCATTCCCACAAAAGATACTAAAAAGAAAATTCCAACATAAGGAGGTTAACTATGTACATGGAAACACATGAAATAAATATTACACCAGCAAAACCAAAAAGAAGTAAAGCACAAATATAAGCAAACACAGAAACACACAAGCATACACACACATACCACCACCACCAATAACAACAACAAAATAAGAGAAATTAGCAATTATTGGTCATTGGTATCTCTCAATATCAATGAACTCAATTTCCTCAGAAAAGACAGAGACTAGCAGATAGGTGTGAAATAGTGTCCATCTCTCTGCTGCATATAAGTCAGACACCTCACCATCAAAAACAGGAATTATCTCAAAGTAAAGGGGTGGAAAAGATTTTCTAAGCGTACGTACCTAAGAATCAAACTGGTTTGTCAGTTCTAATATCTAAGAGAAATAGACATCTAACCAAAATTAATCAAAAAAGACTGTGAAGAATGCATCATACTCATCAAAGGAGAAATCCTCCAGGCTAACATTTCATTCTTCTAACTATGCCACAAATGCAAGGGCACCCTAATTTGTAAAAGAAACATTGCTAAAGCATAAAACACAAATTGACCCTAACACATTGATAGTGGAAGACTTTGATAATCCATCGTCACCAATGGACAGGTTGTCCAAACAAAATCTAAAATTAAACAAAGAAATATTGAAGCTAAGTTGTTATAGACCGAAAGGACTTAAAAATATTTACAAAACACTTCACCCAAAAACACCTTCTGCATCTCATAAAACTTTCTCTAAAATTGACCATGTACTTAGACACAAAGCTAATCTCTATGAATAACAAAAATATTTAAGTAACACTATGTATCATATTTGACTGTGTTAAAGAAAATACAATAAAACTTTTGAAAATATGGCAAAATTCTTTACAAATTTAAGAGGAGATCTAAAATGTTCTAATCTATGGGAGACACTGATGAATTTGATTTTGTCAACTAAGTCATAATTGTGTTTTATTAATTCAAATGTAATTTCTATGGGTAATATTAAAATAATAAATAATACAAACAGCTGAAAAAGTCAATATGTTGTGAGTATATACATTTTCTAGAGGATTCTTGTTGACAACAGGTGAAACATTTTTACACAGATGCATCTAACACGTTCATTTAGTAACATTTTTTGTGTGGGTGTATGCATGCAAATGTGTTGATATGCACTTGCTACAGTGCATGTGTCAAACTCAAAGACTTTCAAGTATCCCCTGTGATCAAATTCAGGTTCACATCTTAGAGATAAGTGCCCTTTACTTGTTAAGGCTTCCTGCCAGTCAACATGAAGATTGATAAGAAAATGACATAAGACTTGATTGGTCAACTCAAGAAAAAAGCCATCAATAAAAGCAATAAATTTGTGGAAATCTTCTCAACAATATTTATTAGGATAACAATAGAATGCTACAATTACGTAATTCAACAGGAATACCAGATTGGCTAAATTAATACATAAGCAAAATAAAGTACTGTCATATATTTAATAAAAAAATAAATCTTGCATGTAACCTAGAGAAATACACATTGGCACAATCACTGCCAAACTATTTTACTCTTATTGGACCCTTACCTGCAGAAACTATGGATCTTATTGTATGACTTAGTACTTCTGGTGTAAAGGGCCTGGAGATCTATCCAGGTGTGTGCATCCCATAAGACAACCAAATTGACTTAGATGTATAAAAAGTGGAATGTTTAACATATCATTATTTTGGTACCAAATAATGAAATCAGTTTCAAGCTCATTGATAACATAAGTGAAAACATTTTGGTATAGTATGTTTACTCAAGAAGTGCAACAGAAGAATTTTAATTGAGTTTTAGCTATATTCAATAGCATAACTATAAAAATTAAGTAAAATAATGATATAAAAAGTGGTACATATTGATAGAAACCATGAATGTACAATGCAGAACTATGGTAAACTAAAACATGGTGTTTGGGCATGTGTATTTAGTGGCAAACATGGAGCCTAGCGAAAGCTATGAAGTGTATTATTTCTTGATCTTGATGGTGATTGAAATGTGTTTGTTCTCTTCATGAAAATTTATTGGGCTTTATATTAAGTTTTGTGTTCCTGCATTTATGAATGAGGTATATCACAATAAAAATGTCTTATGAAAGAAAAATTATGGAGAATACCCTATAATAATAAAGTTCTGATACTAAGAAGAAAATAATAAAGGTCAAAATATTTTGAAAGTCAAATGAAACAAAACTTGAGATTATATATAATGGTCTGCAACATTCACCAAATAGATTTTCCCCAAAATGTCTTTTTTGTTTTATTGGAAGGCGGAGTTCAAAACATCAAAGACAAGCATGAGAGAATAGCTCCATGTTAGAAGAAGGAAAGCAGCTTTTTTAAGAAGGCACATAACTGTGTTTTGCACACCTTAATATAATTTTTACTCAATGCTAATTTAATGTTTAAATGATATTTTGAAACAACAATAATCAGGAAGACATTTTATACATTGGGGAAAAAAAGATAGCATGCCAGACAACATGAGTAGATTTAACAATATAGTAATTTATACAAATTTTATCTACATGACCAATTTTATTTTTTCTAAGATTTATCATCTTAAATAATGATCTTTAATAAATAAAATATCACTCTATTAGTCATTCATGAATTGTTATTTTGTCTTAATATACTATACCCATGCTGAAACACTACATAGTACACTCATGTGTTAATCACCCAATTTGCATTCATTAAAATCTTTTTAAAAATCTATTAAATTCTATAACTAACCTGTTAAATGATGCTAATGTCTGCAACCTGTCATAAAATCATGACACCAGAACACTACAAATTTGCAATATTATTTTAAGAAAAATTTCTTTGGGTTAGTAAATAATTCTAAAATTAAATCCATGTTGATGATTTATTCTCAATTTAATTGCAGGTATGTCTTTATAAATAATATTAGAAATATTTATAATTGCTTTATCTGTACATTTCTAAATATTCCATGTCAAACCTTCTGATGAAGTTTTTATGCTAAAAGATTTTGTCTTTTTACTGTGATGGTGTAGAATATATTTCAAAGGTCTTACAAATTATTTCTTAACCCATCATGTTATTCATAAAGGTTCAAAAAGGGGCCAGCACTTCATTTTTGAACTCAGTCTCCTAATGAGATTTTGTCTTAAATCAAAGACACAAATTTGTACCAATCTTCTAAAAAGTCTTCTCTCCTAAATGCCGTTTCAATATTTTAATAGCATGCTGTATATTCTTAATTTTTTACATAAGCTAAGTGAGCCTCAAGTAAATATTTAAAAAGAGAAATTGGAAGCATAAAATAAGCCAAAATCTTCTACAAAAGATAGAACCTGATATTATTTATGTGAATTAGTAAGTACACACTTCACAACCTGAGCTTCTCAAACCATCACATTTCCTTTTAACATATCTGTTTTTCAAGAATAATTAACTAGTAAACATAGTTTTCTATATTTTTTTTAAAATCTATTTTTCTTATAGCAAAGCTTTTACCAACTGTCAGGTGGTAAAACCATGTCTAACAGGCAATGATGAAAGTCCTTATTCTGGGTAACCCTTCACAATGCTTCATTTGTTCAGCATGAATGAAGATTTGCGTAGGAACTGAAGAGAAGCAGAGACTGATATAGACCATCTACATGAAGCAGTTTGGAGGAAAAGTAGTCCAGATACTCATAATATCAGAAGCGTTTATGATATCTTCAGAGCTTCACAGTAATTATTACAACAGCCACCAAAGTACTTCTCATAATCTGGCAAATTAACCGTTTCTGGCAAATTTAAATTTATTCCATTTACCAAATTTAGTGATAATTCTTTCTTTACTTTCTTTGCTTTCTTCTTCCGTTTTTTTAAGGAATCAAGAATGTTGTTCATTGATGTAAAAATTTCAATTTTGAAATTTAATATTTTTTGGAAAATCAAACTAAAAACAAGATGCTAAAACTGACAGTAATAATAATAATAATAATAATAATAATAATAATAATAATAAATAATGTCACTAATTTAGTGAATTCTTCAAACCATTTGAAAAAGAAACAAAGTGATTGGTTCCATATGTCTAAAGAAATAAAGAGCTTGATGTTGAGTAAACTCTGGTATGTGAGGCTTGGTTATGATGCAACTTGGTTGTCTCTGTCCCTGTCCATTTCATTCCACTTTCTTCCTAGGGAGGAAATAATATAATTGTTGATGTGACAAGTTCAGAAATAAAGGCTTGACTCAAATCTAAGAAATGTTTTAAGTTTTCAATTCATAATCGCTTCCTGCAACAATATTTTTTCAAGCAGTTTTGTTTTATTTTCAGAATCCTTCTCCTCCTTCTTTTCTTTCTGTAGAAATCAATACAATTCTCTATACACAAGACATTAAACCCAGCGCAATATTTTGAAACTATTTTAAAGTATCCATGTAGTCATAAATCTGGAAAATAAATAAAAGTTGGCTCGGGTTAATAGTTTAAGGAAGAAATCTTAGGTTCTTGATAGAAAGACAAACAGATGCTTACTGTAAATCTTCACTTCTAGTCAACTCAAAGATGATTGCATGCACACATAAAATTTTCTACTCAGCCCTCCCCCTGAGCTTGTGTGGACGAGAACATGCAAATACTTTCTAACAGTAAAGCTGAAGATGCATTGATTTTTACTTACAAAAGAATGTATTTTTTTCCAAACCAAGCCTTCACCTATGCAATGCATTAATAAGATCACAACTGTCTGCTCTGTTCATTATTTTCATATTTATAAAACACTCACTAAATAGTCCCTACTTTCTTCTTGGGTATTGGGCTAGCACGAATTAAGATCATGAATAAGCTAAAGGTACATTACAGGGGTAGTAAGCGCAGTCTCTACTGGTCTGATTGAGACTGTTACAGATCTAATGTTCCATCCACCCAGTTTTAGAAGGGTTTCTCTTTGTCCACAGACTTGTCTGGATTACTTTCTTCTTTTTGTATAAGCTTCCATAGATGTGAGGATGTGATTTTTGTTTGTATTAGTCCATGACCACGAATAGTGAGTACTTTTATATATTCCCTTTTGGCCATTTCAGTATCTTTGGAAAAATAGTCCATTAAGTTCCTGTGCCCATTTTAAGATAATTTTTTGTTATGCTCCAAAATTATATATATATATATCCTTCAAAACACAAGAAAATTTTATTTTCCAAACACTACACCCTTTTGAAATTTGAAAGGAACTTTTTCATATTGGAGTTACATATCAATCTGTTCAGCTAGGAGTATATCTGGGGTAAAATATCATTGTTTTTCACTTCCCTTGAACTTGTAATGAAACACTGAATATATTTATACACATGTATTCACATATAAAATAAGTAAAAATGTATTTTAAGAAAGTTTAACTCTTGAACTTCCCTTTTTTATGGATATTTTCTTTATTTTATATTTTAAATGTTATCCCCTTTCCTAGTTTCCCCTCCAAAAACACCCTCCCCCAACCCCTCCTGCCTCCCCCTGTTCACCAACCCACCCACTCCAGATTCCTGGTCTTGATGTTCCCCCCACTCTGGAGCATAGAGCCTTCATAGGACAAAAGGCCTCTCCTCCCATTGATGCCCTAATAGGCCATCCTCTGCTTCATATGCAGATGGAGCAATGAGTCCCAACACGTGTGCTCTTTGGTTGATGGTTTAGTCCCTGGAAGTACTGGGGATACTAGCTAGTTCATATTATTGTTCCTCCTATGGGGCTACAGAACCCTTCAGCTCCTTGGGTCCTTTCTCTAACTCCTTCATTGGGGATCCTATGCTCAGTCCAATGGATGGCTGTGAGCATGCACGTCTGTATTTGTCAGGCTCTGGCAGAGCCTCTCAGGAGACAGCTATATCAGGCTCCTGTCAGCAAGCACTTGTTGGCACCCACAACAATGTCTGGGTTTGGTGATTGTAAATGGGATGGATCCCCAGGTGAGTCAGTCTCTAGATGGTCATTTCTTCAGTCTCTACTCCACACATTGTCTCTGATACTCCTTCCATGGGTGTTTTATTCCCCACTTCTAAGATGGATAGAAGTATCCACACTATGGTCTTCCTCCCCTTGAGTTTCATGTGGTTTGTGAATTGTATCTTGTGTATTCCAAGCTTCTGGGCTTTTGGACTAATCACTTATCTGTGAGTGCATATCATGTGTGTTTTTTTGTGATTGGGTTACCTCACTTAGGATGATTTCCTCCATATCCATCCACTTGCCTAAGAATTTCATAAATTCATTGTTTTGAATAGCTGCATAGTAATCCATTGTGTAAATGGATCACATTTTCTGTATCCATTCCTCTGTTGAGGGACATCTGGGTTATTTCCAGCTGCTGGCTATTATAAATAAGGCTGCTATGAACATAGTAGAGCATATGTCCTTATTACATATTGTAGCATCTTCTGGGAATATACCTAGGAGTGGTATTGCTGGGTCCTCAGGTAGTACTCTGTCCAATTTTCTGAGGAACTTCCAAACTGATTTCCAGAGTCGTTTTACCAGCTTGCAATCCCTCCAACAATGGAGGAGTGTTCCTCTTTATCCACATCATAGCCAGCATCTGCTGTCACCTGAGTTTTTGATCTTAGCCATTCTGACTGGTGTGAGATGGAATCTCAAGGTTGTTTTCATTTGCATTTCCCTGATGATTAAGAATATTGAACATTTTTTTAGGTGCTTCTCAGGCACTTGGTTTCCTTAGTTGAGAATTCTTTGTTTAGCTCTGTATACCATTTTTAATAGGGTAATTTGTTTCTCTGAAGTCTAACTTCTTGAGTTCTTCGTATATATTGGATATTGTACTGGCTAGTTTTGTGTCAACTTGACACAGCTGGAGTTATCAGTTGGGGAAATGCCTCCATGAGATCCAGCTGTGGGCATTTTCTCAGTTAGTGATCAAGGGGGAAGGGCCCCTTGTGGGTGGTGCCATCTCTGGGCTGGTACTCTTGGGTTCTATAAGAGAGCAGGCTGAGCAAGCCAGTGGAGGCGAGCCAGTAAAGAACATCCCTTCATGACTTCTACATCAGCTCCTGCTTTCTGACCTGTTTGAGTTCCAGTGCAGCACCCTTTGGTGATCAACAGCAGTATGGAAATGTAAGCCAAATAAACCCTATCCTCCCCAACTTGCTTCTTGGTCATGATGTTTGTGCAGAAATAGAAACTCTGACTAATTCAGATATAATCCCTCTATCAGATGTGGGATAGGTGAAGATCTTTTCCCAATATGTTGGTGATCTTTTTGTCTTCTTGATACTGTCCTTTTTCTTACAGAAGCTTTGCAATTTTATGAGGTCCCATTTGTCCATTCTCANTCTTACAGCACAAGCCACTGCTGTTCTGTTCAGGAATTTTTCCCCTGTGCCCATATTTTCTAGGCTTTTCCCAACTTTCTCCTCTATAAGTTTTAGTGTCTCTGGTTTTATGTGGAGTTCCTTGATCTACTTAGACTTGAGCTTTGAATAAGGAGATAAGAATGGATCAAATTGCATTCTTATACATGATAACAGCCAATTGAGCCAGGAGCATTTGTTGAAAATGCTGTCTTTTTTCCACTGGATGATTTTAGCTCCTTTGTCTAATATCAAGTGACCTAGGTGTGTGGGTTCATTTCTGGGTCTTCAATTCTATTCCATTGATCTA
>NC_034596.1:37493039-37525468 GCF_900095145.1 Mus pahari
CTGTGCTTGAACATTTTTAAAGTGTTTCTCAGCCATTAGATATTTCTCTTTTAAGAAATCTCTGTTTATTTATATGCCCCATACAGGGGAACGCTAGGGCCAAGAAGTGGGAGTGAGTGGGCAGGGGAGCAGGGTGGGGGGAGTGTATAGGGGACATTCGGGATAGCATTTGAAATGTAAATGAAGAAAATATCTAATAAAATAATTTTTTAAAAAAAGAATTCTCTGTTTAGTTATGTATCCAATTTTTAAATTAGTTATTTGGTGTCTTGATATCTAGTTTCTTAATTTCCTCATATATTTTAAATATTAGTTATCTATCAGATGTGGAGTTGACAAAAATCTTTTCTACTCTTTAGGCTATTTCTTTGTCTTATTGATGGAATACTTTGCCTTACAGAAGCTTTTCAGTTTCATGATATCCCATTTACTAATTGGTACTCTTACTGCCTGCACTATAGGTATTCTGTAAAAATTCATCTCTTGTTCCACTGTTTTCAAAACTATTCTCTACTTCCTTTTCTACCAAGCTGAGTGTATCTGGTTTTATGTTGATGTCTTTGGACTTGAGCTATGTGCAGAGTGATAAATATGGATCTATTTGCATTATTCTATATGCATATATCCAGTTTGACCAACCCCATTTGTTGAAGATGCTGTCTATTTTCCAAGGTTTATTTCTGGCTTTTTTAAATATATATATATATATATATATATATATATATATATATATATATATATATTTATTTATTTATTTATATATATCAGGTGTTCATATGTGTTTAGATTTATGACTAGGCCTTAAAATCAATTCCATTGACCAACTGTAAGTGCCTGTGCTTACTTACTGTGCAAGGTCACATGATATGGCCACAAAGAATAAAACCAGGCCCACAGGAGAGTTCATAGCAAATCTTAAGCTGTGGTAATTTTACTGAGAGCAATCATACTTTTTATATCCTTATCAGGAACAAAGTATAATAATAATTGCCAGGATCAATAAAGTTGTAGTTGCCAAGATATAATAATATATGCAAAATGTTAGAGAGTGTACAAGATTAGCATCTAAGACCAATTTCCTTGTCAACCTTCCATGCTTTCCAGACTAACTAGTAAGGTAACAAACAGAGAAACACAAAGTAGCATGAATGCTGTATTGTCTAAGGGAATGAACTGGTTTCTTATAACATGAAGGCACATTATGTGCCAGAAACCATGGACCCTAAATTGAAAAACCTATGTGTTGGTTTTATTTTTTTTCAAACCCTACTTTTAGTAACAGTTCTTAAATGCTTGTATTTTCCTTCTAACCCACTACCTACCAGATGTAATGGAAAAGAAAGGTTATTTGGATACAGTAGAAGTAGAACTATTTAGAAATTATTCTCTAGAGCAAATCCAATCTGTGTTGTCAGGAAATCATCTGTTCAGTTCACAGGATTCAGCAGCAGTAGCAGCTCAATTTACTCACAAGCACTTCACAAATATACCAGCAATCCAGTTCAATGGTGTTGGGATAGCAAATATGAATCCCCAATAGTGGCATGACCTAGCCGACACAAACAGGCCTCAGTCCAATCAACATGAGTCAGCAAGGGTGGTTAGGACCAATGGGGATGCTAGGAGAAGTTCTCTGCTGTGTCTTGGTCAAGGAAGTGGAGATCAGCAAAGACATGAGACCAATGATGCATTGAAAAGTTAACTATGCAAGCAAGACTCTCTCACAGTCTGTTGAGTCCTATTTACACTCTCCAAACATCCCATGGCCTCCTCAGGTCTTGCTTCACCACATGTCTTGCCTTGGTAAGACTGTCTTAGCAAAACTCTACATAAGTCAGTATCATCTGCCATCATTGTATCAATGAGCCCAAGTCTGCAGATGTAGCAAGAAGCCACCAGAACACCACCAGAAGTTTTTGGAGCATTTCTCTCTATGAAGTCATGACAAATGGAGTTCAGCTGCATAATGTAAGGAGATCTAATACATATGTGTCATTAATGAAGAATCCCTAATCATGTGTTCTTTCACATGCTTGCTTTAGCAAAACATCCTTTAACCTGTGTCTGCTTAAGTAAAACATTTCTTCACATGTTTGCTCCAGCAAAACACTATTTGACACAACTGACTTTCCAAAGAAACCAGAAATTTCCATTTCATATGCCCCTTTCTGTTTAAGAATTTTCATTTTCTCTACCTTTAAAATTTTATACACATTAGAAATAATTATAAAAATCATCAAATTTTAAATAATTAATTCATGTAAATATAGTCAAACAATAATCTAACAAACCAAACTTAAATTTTCATCAGTATATAATAATTTTTAAAAGCCTGAAATTTCTATCAATAAACAAAAATTAACCAATAACATCAAATTTCTATTAAAATTTCTGTTAATATGCAATAGTTCAAACAAAACAATTTTAAATTTCCATCATTATACAAAAATTAAACCAAACCTTATATTGCTATTAATATACAACAATTCAAACTAAACAACTTTAAATTTCTATTAATATGCCACAATTAAGCAAACAACCTACCAGCCTAGATAATAACATCCATAACACATCAAGTGACTAAAACCACCCACCCCAACTTAAGGGATTGAAATGATTATCTTTTTATATATATTTGCTTCCTACTGAATTGGGACAAAAAATGTCCTGTTTGGGCTATAAGAGGGAAAAATGTTTAGTCTGAAAAAACTAGCTGTAGCAATTATTGTGGGTCTTTGTATTTATTCAGCCTCTGCATTGTCTGTCCAGTCTGTGTATTGCCCAGTCTCTGCTTACCAAGCCTCTGTAATCTATCACTAGGGTTAGCCCTTTTGAAGTTGATTTGCACTCATATTTCAGAGTAAATCAGTAACTAAAGAGTCCGTGAATCACTTGCACTTCCTTTATGGAGATATCCATGTCTCAAGTGACAAGAGGTTTTCCATGGTCAGATCTTATTTTTGTAAATTTTGTTGGTAACCATATTTTTTCATTCCCTGGAGATACATAAACATACCCACATCCCCATCTTAAAACTATGGCAGGTTTTCATTCTAATGTCAACACATCTTTATAGTATACTGGTTAGCCTAGTTCCTTGGTTTTTTCAATAACCCAGTGTCTCTCAGCTTTTGTTGTTCCCTGTTTACCAACATTAAGAAAATTGAGAGTTAACAAAGTATTACTTAGTCTTTCTTTGGGATTTTGTTTGTTTGTTGGTTTGGGGTTATTTTTGTTTTTTGGGTTTTTTTGTTTTTTTGGTTTTTTTTTTTTGGTTTTTGGTTTTTGGTTTTGTTTTTTGAAACAGGGTTTCTCTGTCTTGGAACTCACTTTGCAGACCAGACTGGCCTCGAACTCAGAAATTCACCTGCCTCTGTCTCCCAAATGCTGGAATTAAAGGCATGCGCCGCCACAGCTTCTGCTCTACTTGTTGGGGACCCACATGAAAATGAAAGTCCGCATCTGCTCCAAACATATATGGAGCCTAAGTCCAGCCTTTACATGCCCCCTAGCTGGCTGCCATTTCTGTGAGCCCATATAGGCCCAGATTAGTTGACTCTGTAGGTCTTCTTTGTCCCTTCCAGCTTCCTCAACTCTTTATCTATCATTTAAAAAAAGAGGCCATGATCATGAAAGATAATTAGGGGTATACAGAGGGTTTGGAAGGAGGAAAAGGAAGTGGAATGATGTAATTATCAAAAGTCTTAAAAATAGGCCATGGAATTGTGGGTCATGTGTTGGGGGATCAGGGAGAAGTTTCTTGCTATTGCTGTCATTGTCTTGATACGGATTGTGTCTGCACTGCTCTGTAGCTGCTGAACGGTAAGGTCCCTTTCCTGCTCACTTTTCACCTGCTTTGTACCTACCAGCCAGTTCGATTGTGTGAAAACTATTATTAAACTCTTTTTGGTATGCTATTTTTTTATATTTGACTTAAATGGTTAATCTATTAATATTCTTTGTCATATCTCATGTTTTCTCATAATTACAGTTTTTATTCTCATTTTATGTGTTTTCATATTACCTATTTTCAATTTAAATTTGAAGAACTAGATGTTCAATTTTTTCAAATAATGAAGACATTAGCTCAAGGTAAATCAATATGATTCATCTAGATTAGAAATAAGTAGAGGGTACGGGGATGCCCAACATAGGTCATTCAGCATTCGAGCTAACTCTTGTATTTCAGAACCGTGCTACTCTTCACTTAAGGATATGACATCTGTTTAATTAGATGAAAAGGCATTTTCTCCCTTACCTGTCATATGCCATTAATGATCTCTTTATATGCTAGTTTTCCCGTTTCCAAAACAAGAAGCTGTTTTGGTCTCTGTTCCTTACCACTGGATCCATTCCTTGTCCCTTACCTATACTACATGGTTGAGCAACCGTGAGAGAGGATGTATGTAATCCTGCTTGGACTCAGTGTAGTGGCTTGGGATGGTTCCCAAAGGGTGGCACTCCCCTTCTTTGAGGAGAAGAACACGTGTCCCTGTAGCCTGGTGGGGCATCTTTGGGTATATTCCCAGGAGTGGTATTGTGGGGTCTTGAGGTAGATCTATTTCCAATTTCCTGAGGAACCTCCAGATTGATTTCCAGAATGGTTGTACCAGTTTGCAATCCAACCAGCAATGGAAGAGTGTTTCTCTTTCTTCACATCCTGGCCAACATGTGTTGTGACCTGAGGTTTTGATCTTAGTCAGTCTGATTGGTATAAGGTGGAATCTCAGGGTCTTTTGATTTGCATTTCTCTGATCACTAAGGACTTTGAACATTTCTTTAGGTGGTTCTCAGCCATTCAAGATTCCTCAGTTGTGAAACCCCATTTTTTGATTGGGATGTTTGGTTTTTTTGGTGATTAGCTTCTTGAGTTCTTTATATATTTTGGATATTAGCCCTCCATCAGATGTGGGGTTAGTGAAGTTTTTTTTCCCAATCTGTAGGTTGCTGATTTGTCTTTTTGACTATGTCCTTTGCCTTACAGAAGCTTTCCAGTTTCATGAGGTCCCATTTATCAATTCTTGATCTTAGAGCATGAGCCATTGGAGTTCTGTTTAGGAAATTTCCCTCTATGCCTATAAGTTCAAGGCTCTTTCTGCTTTCTCTTCTATTAGATTCCGGGTATCTGGTTTTATGTTGAGGTCCTTGATCCACTTGGACTTGAGCTTTGTGCAATATGTCAAATATGAGTCTATTTTCATTTTTCCATCTCATCAAATACTGTATCTTTTAAGTGGAAGCTACTTCATTTTTTAACCTTTTTAGAAAACCAGTACTAAATTGGAGAGTTTTTTGCAAGAATTTTGAGGTATGACCAAATTTGACATGTAACTATAGCTAGAACAGATGATGCATTCAAACTTCAGGTGTTGTGTTTGGGAGACATGTAGACATATAAAGCCATACTATAATGTGGAGAAGGTGATAAGAACACATGCTCTTGACAGTCTTCCAGATTTCATTGTGACCTAAGTAATACCAGTTCATTTATCTATCAGATTCTACAAGATAATAGGGAATGTTAGTGTCACTGTATCCTTGATTGAAGGGTATATGCATAATTGCTTTAAAATTTTAAGAAAGGCAGGAAACTCTGCAAAAGAGGTGGCAGAAAGAGTGTAAAAGCCATATGGGGGGGAATAGGACACCAAGGAAACAAGACCCTCTAAATCAACAGGGCTGAAGGACATATGAACTCCCAAAGACTGAGGCAGTATGCACAGGGCCTGCAGAGGTCTGCATCAGATGGGCTTCCTAGGGCTCAAAGGAGAAGTAGACACATTCCCACATCCGTAGCTCAGAAGCTGTCCACATGTAAAGGAGAATTACGTTTTCACAAAGGGAGTTTCACTGAGTAAACAAACTATGCTTATGGGTAGGCCACATGCCCAGCAGTAGATGGCCACAGAAAACAAATTCAATGACATCATTGGAGGTTCCTTGCCTTATATTGACATGTTAAGGAATTTTTCATTTTTTAAAATTTTATCTTATTTTTTATTTTAATTTAATTATATATGTGAAATTTTCTCTAATTTTGTTTTACAGACCCTGTATGTATTAAGGCTTTCAGTTTAGTGCTTTTAGAGCATGCCAGCATGTGCAAATGAGTTGTTCTCTACAGCTATCTCTGATTCTTGTGAGTTTTCTTGGGCTTTTTCCTTCTGTTTGTTTGATCTATTCTGATGTGTTAGCTTTTGTATTATTTATTTTAATTTTAATTTTATATTATCCCATAGAACCATGTTTGTTTTCTAATAAGAGTCCAAAAGGAGACAGATCTAAAAGGGAAAGGAGGTGCGGAAAAACTGAGAGGGGAAAAATAAGCTATATTCAATAATAGCAGAAAAGGGTTAAGATTAAAAAAATAAAACTAAATGGAAAATTGTTTATGGTTGGTACAATACAAAAGTATATTAGTTCGAACAAGCTTCAAGGTTCTTTGTTTCAGTTATTTAAAAAAAGAATATAAGTGTTAAAAAATATGACCATGACATATTAAAGAGATTATAAACTAATATGTTAGTGTCTGTGGTTAGTATCCTTTTTAGTTATTTGAATAAAGGTTGTGCTTCCTTTCTGACTCCCAGATATTGCTTCAACATAAGGATTCATTCCTTAGGTTAGGTTAGGTTAGGTTAGGTTAGGTTATTATTTTGCTTTTCTATGTCCAAATGTGAAACTTTAAAATTAGTAAGCAAAACTGTGAAAACAAAGCATAGGAAGACATTAAATGACTTGTAATAGCATCAGTCAGTACTTGGACATGTCTAATGCATTCAAATAGTCTACTTTCTCTTTGAGTATAACCCTTATTCAGGTCGTAGACATCCACAAAGTAGCTCATACTGAAAGTCAGTCTAAATGTCACAAAGTTTTTTTGCTAGAGAAAGATATAAACACACTGTCAAACCCATGCAAAGTTGCCCTCTGCTTGTTCTCACAACTTTTTTTTTTTTTAACTGCGAAGGTAAAAGAAAATGCAATTAGAGTAACCCACTAAGAGCTCTATCTGCCACCTGCCATTCTCCGATGCCTGCTGATAAAAGTGAGTTTTTAACTTGCAGATTTTCCTTGATAGACTAGAATTAGGAAAGTTTTCCTCTAAAGAGATGCTCCAGCTGCCTCATGGGGATAAATATAGATCAATCAAATCAAAGTTTGGCAATATGGAAGTGAAAAAGGCATTTGATCTGTCCCAAAGACTTGTTATTTGCATAGAAATAAAATCATTAACTCATTTGTTTTTTTAATCTTCCAAAGTTTAATTATGTTTTTTAAAATGTAATGTTATTTGGCCTGATTGTTTTTTGGTGTTCACTGGAAGGCCAGACTTAACTGAGCTGTAAAAGTTGTTTATCTGAGACTGGGCTTGTTTTCTCAGCCATGAATGCAAGTTACCAGAAGACATTATTATATCCCATTATTTCCTTAGCATATACAGACTATGCCTATAAGTCACGATTTATAGTCACCCTAGAAAGTTCAAAGCACAGAACAAGGCTGAAAATTATTTAGCAGCTTTGGTGTATAAACTATAGTTAGGGTTCAAAACACCTAAGTAATGACTTTTTGGGTTGGTAGTGGGACAAGATTCCAGCCACAAGTTTATTTAGTCCATTTCATCATTCTTTTAACAGAAAGTAATTATCAGTATGCAAATAAAGCCATCTGAATTATGAAGTGCCATGCGTTGAAGTTTATTTTCAATTAAGAAGCTAGTATTATAAAGCATATTATACAAAAGTAGATGTTGGCAATCATTTGTCATTACTGTTGACATTTCTAGATATCCCTTCAGATCTCCAATGCATCTATGGGAAGAGCAATTGCGCTGACTTTACCCCCGCCCCCCAAAAATTGAAGTTCAGGTGTTAAATTGGAAATACATCAGAGAAGTTTTTAGTGGGACGAGTAAGGGTTACTTTGAACATTTAGCTATTTTCTCGGTTGCTAAATAGAAATTTCCCCACCAACCTGATCTCTCTCTCTCTCTCTCTCTCTCTCTCTCTCTCTCTCTCTCTCTCTCTCTGTATGTGTGTGTGTGTGTGTGTGTGTGTGTGTGTGTATGTCTGTATGTGTCTCTGTGTATGACTATGTGTGTCTGTTCTCATGTGTGTGTGTGTGTGTGTGTCTATGTGTGTCTGTATTCACATATCTTCCTCTCTGATTACCACTCCTCAAAAGAAAACAATGAAAATACAAGTGCTCAGTATGTTGTTTGCTCTTGGTACAGTGTCTCTTTTACTATAGGGATCTAGTTGATTGATCTAAGAAAGCTGTTTGAGTAATAATTCTATATTCTTTGCAGTGTGCACACATTGAAAGAAAGAAAGAAATAAAAATAGAAAATATGAGAAGAGAATATAGAGAAAATTGTGTATGTGTTTGTCTTCAGATAATCAGTAATTTTCTCAGGATTCATATCTATGGTTACAGAGAGAGAGAGAGAGACTCCAAAAGCATACTGTTGGATATCCAATAGCAGAGGTCATCCCTAAATGCATATATATATATATATATATATATATATATATATATATATATATATATATATTAAATATAATATATATATATACATATATATATATGTATATATATATTATCAGAAGATATATATATCTTCTGATCATCAGTAACTTTCCCAGAACTCAACTCAACTCTGCTGAGAGCAAAAGATGCCCTTTCACCAGGAAAGACTGAAATGTATTTTCAAATTGCGCCAGGACATGTCACAGGATTTTGCTCTGTGAAGCTCAAGACCAAAAACGTTGTATAGATCATGAGTAATTCACTTCACCAAAGCACCCTGTGGTATGACTGAGGCATCTGGTCTTCACTTTGTACAGAGTTTTTCAACTCATTTCTTGAGCAATATCTCACTAATCTTCACCGTAGCTCTAGTCTGTCAAGATTATTATTTTCCATTATAGGTGAAGTGACTGACAGATCTCTTGATTCACTGGGGGTCAATGTAAAATCAGTAGGAGATGTGGTGTGCTATGGGTGTTATTCCAGCTGCAAGGCTAAGTCATAGGGTGACTTGGGAAGGCAAACTTTCAAACTTTCAAATTCTTTCCTGTCCTCTCTCAATACTTGTCCTTAGCCCATAGTTATAGACTGAATGTCATTATGCCATTTTAATAAACTAAAATAAGGAACGTTCAAGTAGAAATGTTTTGTTATGGTTGTTGTTGTTGTTGCTAAAATAGGGGGCAAGGTAAAGTTGTATTTCTTTCTTATGGCTTTCAATATTTAAAAAGCAAACACAAATCATTGGAGCTTTATATTTAAAAGACAAGACATAGCTTCGATCCTGTTCTCAGAAGTGTAAATACTTCTGGGTCCTGTTCTATATAAGAAAAATTGAGTGACAGAGAAAACGTGATGTAGAGTGGAAGAGGGGAAAAAAAGCCAAGATGTTATGAATTTCTTTTAAACATTAAAAAAACTGTGTAAAAGTTTCTCTCCCTGATGAAACGAGCTCTTTACATATAAATTATATTGTAATAGCAGAGCTCCTGGGTAGAAAAGAGTTCCTTCTCCTGCTGGCAAAAATTAAAATAATCACAGATGGCTAATGATCAAAAATATTGACTGACAGCTCTGAAGGATAAGACATGGGAATATTCACAGAGTGATGAGGATATTCTCAGTATTTCTTAATCCAACGCTTAAGCTGGGTTCAAGAAACCCATGAAGTCTTTTCCACTGCATATTTATATGCAGGGTATATCATTCCACTTTACAAAGCACTCTATTTTCTCAGAGAGCCCCTGCAAGAAAACTAATGGAATCTTTCATGCTCATAATTGTATTCAGATTTGGGGCAAAATGCTGGAAATCACGAAAAAAGGTGGTCTGTAATATGTATTTAGAGATTACAAAACCCTTATAATTCAGACATTAGAAGACAAGTCTCTCATTTCAAGGTATTGGTGGAGGGAGGGAGATCAGTCTTGTGGGAATAGTTTGTAAAAAATTCAGCTTTAACAATAATAACAAATGATGGTAAGGAGGACTGTTATATGTCAAATATTCTTATAAACATTTAACTCATTTAATTTGATCATGTAGTTCATAAAGTGTAATTCGTTATTTTTCACATTTTTTTTGATGAAAAGCCCATGTTGAAAACCAAGACAATTCACATACCACAGCTCGTAAGTACCAAATTGGAGGTTCAAATAAGTTTTCAAACCTAATTGATGCTAAGACCAAATATAGCTATTGCAATATTTATATATTTATAACATAAATTGACAAGTATTCATAGTGAAACATCAGACACCACAGTCTATATTACTTCAGAACAACCGTCATAAGAAATTTAATAATGTATATAAAAGTATGTTGCATTGGGGGGATGGAAATAAGAAACATTACTCTGTAATTTTTATGTCAACATTACATATGTATATGTACATGAAATGTATACATTAAGAATTTATGGATAATTCAAATAAGCTAATTCGTATAAGATTTGTGTGCCAATGGCAACATACACAAAAGGAATAAATAAATCTATTAATTTGGGTCCACATTAGCAAAGTAAGCCGCAGAAGAAAATTTTGACAGATAACTGCAATTTTGCCAGACAGAAAGAGTTTGAAACGATAAGTTTGGCTGCTCCTAGAAATTATGTACCTGTTAAACATACATACTGAATTAGCAATTCCACATTAGCTGAATTTCACTTTACATTATTACACTAAATTCCTTACATCCTGTCAAGAGCATAGTACCAAAGTTAACAAAACAGATGTTATAGAATATTATGAGCAAAAATACAAAAAAAGTTATTTTTTTAAAAGGACCTTTGCAAAGCATACCTTGTGGGTAGAAATAGAATACATGGGTTATTAAAAGACATCAAATTAATAGCACAGACTGAAAGAAACACCAATAGTAATACATATAAGAACTGTTTAAGTGTTTATTTTATGCTGTTCTTTTCAGAACTTCGTGTAACGTATGCTTTCTTCGTTTGGGTGTCACTTATTCCATCTAAAACATTTGCAAGTCAACTCCCTGTACTTCACAATACACCAAAATGAGGAAAAACACGAGAAGCGTGCCTGAGGCATGCGACAGAAAGCTCTGAGCTCAATCTCCATTTCTTCAAGTCTATTTGATGAATGATGTGACAAAGGAATCCTAATTAAGGTTGAAATCCTGAATACTAAACGAATTAGAAGTGCCACTACATTCATCTTGTGCAGTGATAACACTGTTCGGCTTCTCCTTAGCCAGCTCTTGACTTCTGGGGAAACCTTTTCCTGTATATTTTTCCCTCTATCACAAGTATCTTATCCATTCTCAGTCAAGAGAGAAAATATCTGAAAATGTCTGTTTCTCTTTAATTTTTGTTCGTTTGTTTTACCACTCTACAAAATCTGTAGCACATATTTTATTTTTATATTTAACCTCAAAAAAAGCACTGAAGAATAAAAGAAAGAGAAAGAAGAGAAAATGTGTCCTTCCTACTATGCTTTACATCGCTATACACAATAGAACAACTGTAAGAAGAGTCATTTGTTTGAGTAATAAAACAGAGTTGCTTCAAAAGAGGTTAGGCAGTAAAATAGCATTTCAAATTTTGTGCTGCTAAGTCTGAGGAAAATCTACATGTGAGTACATCAACCTGTGGAGAGTTACTTGATATTATCCAAATTCCAGTGTACTGATTTCAGATCATTCTTACCAGAAAAACCTATTTTCCCTAATGCTATGATTGGGCCTCATATTCCATTTTAAACATTTTCATCACTTGTAAAATTGTTTTATTTTTCTGGTTCATTTGATTTTTTTTAACCATATTCTCATTTTAAGTTACATTACCTTAAGTAAATTGGAAACCTTTCCAGTGTGTGTCCGAAACAAAATGTAACTGGAATCCTCTTGTTCTATTCCCTTCAAGATTTGTACTACCAAAAGCACATTATAGATATTAATGCTTTTAATGATTTACAACAGCTCAGTGACTCAGTTCTGTCCTCACTGCACAGGGAAAGAGACAGCAGTTCAAGTACATTTCTCACACTACTAAGCACCGCAAACGTTTACACTGCTGAGGCTTTTATGGCTTCATTGGTAGTTTCTGAGGCGGAAGTTTACCGTTTGGGAATACCTCTGATGGGCTGGCCTTCAGGAAGAAAGAACTGAAGAAACCGAGCTTCTTATTCGCTAACAATTGTTTGTCTATGGCCCCTGGTGCTGCCTAATCTGGTTGGAAGAAATCTAATGAGTCCTTGTGTCCTTCCTGTTCTTGTAATCTCAAGAAGTCCTTGCCTCATTGCACAGACTTGTTTACTTAAAGCACGAAGTTTCTGTGAGCCTGGATATTCTTATACATGGTTATTATCAGTTACCTCAAGTATATAAGGATAATAGCTAATGGGATGTGAGGACTTCAAATCACTCTCGGTATAGCTTAACTAAGACTATCTTAAGATTATAGTTCTAGACATTTGCACTGATGATTGGAAATCAGGGGGTTTCTTCCCAACAGTGAAAGCTGCAAAGCCCACATCCATACTCGCATTTCTGTGACAGCGTGACAGCGGCACACACTACTTGTCCAGATCCACCTACTTATATCATCTAGACAAATAGATTTCAAAGTAGAGAATATCTGGCACCAACTGCCACATGTCAGATTGATCTTCCATCCAAAACTAATTTAAAAGAATAAACATAACAAAGTAGTTTTTATAATGGTATATTTCTGGACTACCATAATAGCAACAAAAAATTGAAAAGCAGATAGAGAGGTAGAAGGAAATAAAAGTATGCTAATTTATTCATTTGCATGAAAAAAAGCTATCGATTCTGAATACTGGATGCTACTGATAATTAGAGAAATACAAGAGTATGATTTCACATAAGCTTGACAAATGAGCATTAGAAACAAGATGTGCAAGCTGAACATCTATATAAAAATATTCCATATATTTTGGGGGGAGCATTTACTACTCATTGAACCCTGGCACAGAAACTACTACTTAACTGAGACAGGGCAGTATCATATTGATGATTAAATTGATGATTAATGTAGATGAGTTTTTTAAATTTTTCTTTTGTTATCATGTCTCTAGCAGTAACAGACTTCATCAAATTAAAAAAAATTACAGCACATAATTTTCATGTACCCTTGGCTATGACTAATAAGAACGGTTTATGATAAATAGAGGCATAAAACAAAATAACCAATTTTTTTCTTTGTCCTCTCTCTCTCTCTCTCTCTCTCTCTCTCTCTCTCTCTCTCTCATTTTTTTTCTATTTTTTAATGTTTTAGGTTATAGACATGAAACCTATGTGGATTAAACAAATCATAGTAAGTATCTTTGTGTTTTTTTATTTGTTAACTATATCATATTACATGGAGTGTGCATACATCACATCAGAAGTCAAAACTGCCATGTTACATATGTCAATCACACAGAAGTTTTGACCAGGATAGACACCTTCACCCACAAATCTGTATGAGAGATCAAGCTAAAGGAAATGTGTAGCCCTGAGCTTCTGTAGCACTCTCAACTAGGGGTGAAGATATGGCACAGAAGGAGTCAATTCACACACCAGGCATCTGCCCACAATGAGGTCTCACATAGAGTCTTAAGAATGATAATGATCTGACTGCACCAGAACACCTGCTTCAGGAGTGCAAGAGTGTGGGTCTGCAGGGAGCCAGGAGTGAAGAGGAAACGGGAAAACTAGCATATAAAGAGATCATTAATGGCATATGACAGGTAAGGGCGAAAATGCCTTTTCATCTAATTAAACAGATGTCATATCCTTAAGTGAAGAGTAGCACGGTTCTGAAATACAAGAGTTAGCTCGAATGCTGAATGACCTATGTTGGGCATCCCCGTACCCTCTACTTATTTCTAATCTAGATGAATCATATTGATTTACCTTGAGCTAATGTCTTCATTATTTGAAAAAATTGAACATCTAGTTCTTCAAATTTAAATTGAAAATAGGTAATATGAAAACACATAAAATGAGAATAAAAACTGTAATTATGAGAAAACATGAGATATGACAAAGAATATTAATAGATTAACCATTTAAGTCAAATATAAAAAAATAGCATACCAAAAAGAGTTTAATAATAGTTTTCACACAATCGAACTGGCTGGTAGGTACAAAGCAGGTGAAAAGTGAGCAGAGAAAGGGACCTTACCGTTCAGCAGCTACAGAGCAGTGCAGACACAATCCGTATCAAGACAATGACAGCAATAGCAAGAAACTTCTCCATGATCCCCCAACACATGACCCACAATTCCATGGCCTATTTTTAAGACTTTTGATAATTACATCATTCCACTTCCTTTTCCTCCTTCCAAACCCTCTGTATACCCCTAATTATCTTTCATGATCATGGCCTCTTTTTTTAAATGATAGATAAAGAGTAGATGATAGATAGATAGATAGATAGATAGATAGATAGATAGATAGATAGATGGATAGATACAGATGAACACATAAACAGATATAGATGCATAACATTTATAGATGTACACATACATATACCAAAATATAAAATACACACATCTATATAATACACATTATTTATATATATATGATTATAAAATATAACATGCTCAGTCTGTCTAATGTTAACTCTATGTGATTTCAGGACTGACCATCTAGCATTGGATAAGCAATTGGTGTGCCCTTCCCTGATGAAGACATTTTTCTTGCTCTTCAGAATTTCATAGTTACTACAGTTCTTTTTCTAAGACTGAGACTTCCTGAGACTTCTCCTGTCCAGATTAGCATATGTTCTGTTGTAATCGTTTTTCAGCTCATATTTTGGCAGCCATGTTATTAATCATGCCCTATTTTTTTAAAAACAATAACCTACTGAGCGCAATTAGCCCTGCTCATATGCACTTGGATGTGGACTGGTCTGCTGGAGCATGACCAATCTATGACCACACCTTTAAAGAAAACAATGATGCACCTTTCTCAGCAGCAACAAACTACCAATAGCTCTTCCACAAGATTATTTTGATAAAATTAAGTGAAAGAAGTCAGTGGTTTTGGGAAGTTATTTTTCTTGTTATAAAGTCAAAATACTCAAACAAAAGCAACTTAGGGGAAAGGACTGTGTTATTTTGCCCCATAGATAAAGGATACCTCACAGCAGGAGAGGTGTCAGATTCATGAAACAGTTGGTTCTATTGCATCCATAGTTTGGAAACAAAAAGATAAAAGCTAGTGTTGGACTCACTTTCTCCTTTCTATGCAGTCTTGGACCCATCCTAAAGAATGTTGCTGTTCATATGTACAGTGGATCTTTCTACTTTCCCTAATCTAGATAATATCTCATAGACATATCCAGATATTTGTCTTCAAGATGACTCTAATTCTTATAAATTTTACAATCAAAGTTAATTATCAGAACACTTTCAAGTCATAATCTTCCACTTCTATGTCTCTATAGATTAGTTGTTATAACAGAAAATGTATTTGATCTTATTTCAAATGTCATTTGTAGTTCAGCAGTTCCAAGACTCTTTAAAAACTCTGGAGTACAAATCATTTCCGAGACTCAGTATTCACTTAACTATGAGCTCTTAGAAAATAAAATCAAGTTATGGAATTCCAATACACAATGGAACAAAATAAATATTCTCATATCAAAAGAGAAGAATTCTGATATTAGCAGAAATCTGGAACTAAGGTGAAAGATTATACAGTCCTTAATTCAATGCCTTTCATGTTGCATAACCTGTCCCATATAGCTAATGCTGCCTAGTCCTGCTGCCAACTAAGAATGTTATTTATTACTTGGGCCACAATTCTATCAGTTCATGTGTGCTTGCTCTGGGCAACCACTTCCTTAGGAAGTTGCATTGGAGGAACAGGGAATGTTTTCTGTTATTCTCAGTTTAGGCTTTCTCCTTACAGATGAACTTGAATTTTTGAATACAGTCTTGCTCTCAGAATACTATTTTTGTTGTCCCAGTGGAAAATGCTATTTCTCTTTATTGACAGTAATCTCTGTAACAATTATAGCTCTGTTCAAACCCACCTTGGTAATGGCATTAAATTCATACTTTTAATCACCAAACTATGGAATTTTCTCTTTCTGTTCTATTCTGCACTCTCTCACACACACCCTCTCTGTCTTTCTCTGTCTCTCTGTCTCTCTGTCTCTCTGTCTCTGTCTCTGTCTCTGTCTCTGTGTGTGTATATATATCTCTGTGTCCACATAGCTAAGCAAAATGTCATATATTAAATATTCTTCTATCTTGAAATTCCTGATGCAAAACAAATACACAAATTAGTACACTACTGTTATATTCAGCCTCATTCCATTTCTCATGACATGAACAGAATAGAATTATGGTCCTTGTCAGAATCTTTTTCAATTGCTTTCTAATTCAGTTTCCCAATGGAGACAGTCTTTATTCCCATTTGTTTATTCCCATGTTGTCCAATGTCCACATTTCTCTTAGCATTCTGGTCTTCAAAACCATCTTCATTTGCAGAATGCTATGACTTTTATAGTCCAAAGTTCTAAGTGCCTACAATTCTAATTCCAAATGGCCAGATTTATCACCAGTAAGGCCCAACTTCTAGGTACAGTTACTGTTCTCATTGCTATAACAAAATATTCTGAGAAAAGCAACTTAAAGGAGAAAAGATTTATTTCATCTTACAGTTAGAGAGTACAGCCCATCATGACAAAAGGCGAAGTAGCAAGAACATGAACCATCAAGTTGCATTGCATCTACAGAGAAAGCAGACAGAGGAGTGCTGGCGTTCAACTCATTTTCATCTGTTTTAGTAGGGATCCTATTTCATGGAATGTTGTTACCCACATTCACAATGACTCTTCCTATCTAAGTTACTTAATGTAGATAATATGTCCTAGACATGTCCAGAATCATGCTTCTTCAGTAATTCTAGATACCTCCAGTTGCCAACATTAACCTTTACATTAGTCATATTTCATTAGTACTTTTTTGCAAAAACAGTTATTATAAAGTATCTTTTAGATGACAATATCCTTTCTGGATACTGTCAAGCTGTAACCCAATAGGTTATTATTAAAATAGCCTGTAATAATTCAAGGATCCAGCACAATGATGAGCTTGACATTGTGGATGAATAGATAGTCCATAAAGGACTGTAGCAGCTTTCCCTGGCTAAATATTCCATGTCAGTACTCATTGACAATGCCCAAAAGCATTCCCCTCATTTTCTGTTAATTCAACAAAATAGTCCTTTAAAATAATGTGTCTGCAATTGTATCCTCTGGAGGTAATGAGTATGTTATTAACCTTAACTATAATAACACATTATCACCATTTAGTTTCAGTTAGTTAATTTGTAAAACAATAGAGAAGATTCTCCAAGTAAGAATTTATTACTCACTTATTGGCACTGAATAAATACAGTGACCCTCACTGGAAATGGCAGGGACTTGAGAAATAACAGCAGTTTTCCACGGAGGAAAGAGTTGGAGTTGAAAAGTTCCTGGGGAACAAAAACAAAAACAGACATAGTCAACCCTGAAGCATACACTAAGAGAACTCAGAGCTAGATTTAGGACCTTGGGTAAAGGGTATATTTACTTTCTCCAGTACTTTATTTTACTTATTGACAATAACAGGAAATTTGTTATATGACAACTGCTGTCACTAGTCTCCGTGGTAGCAACAGGGAAACTGATAAGAGTTTTGTTGTTGTTTTGTATTTTTAATGAAATGTAAACCTTGAAATAATTTAATGCTCACAAATAATCAACTCTTGTGAGGAAAAAAAAAAGTTCCAGGTCATACCTTTTCTCTGGTTTTTCTACCTGTTTTCTCAGATTAAAGGTGAGATTCCAAAGCCATTGACTTTAAATCACTTTAAAGTGTTTTCTAATTAACGGAAAACCACCAGTCCTTGTAAAATTCTTCCCAAACCTATGCAGAGGATGGCCTTGTCAGCCATAAATTGGAGGGGAGGCCCTTGGTCCTGTAAAGGCTCGATGCCTCAGTGTAGGGGAATGCCAGGATGGGGAGGCGGGAGTGGGTGGGGTGGTAGCACTCTCATAGAAGCAGGTGGAGGGAGGATATATATATATATGCCAAATGGAAATACCAAGTAAATAACTATGTTGTCCATAGAACAGCATCAAATATAAACCTGGTGGATTTAATTAAGTTCTCAGTAATTTTCTGTGATTTCTCAGAAGGTCAATAAAAATTCAATGATGACTATATCTTATACTGTCTTATTTACCTGTAAAAGTGTTGAACGTTCGTTCAAGTACAGATATTTTTAAATAGGATAATCACTTGTCAAACTGTAAACAAATGAGAATGTAGAACACAATGCACACCATAGATTTTGCCAACTGCATTATGTAACATAAAAATAATGTATATTGGTGAGACTTTTCGAATGCAGCTTCTGACATAACTAGGAAACATAATCTCACAGTAAACTACCTGATCCTTTCGCTCTCACAATCTCTCTACCCCCTTTTCCCAACATTCGCTGGGCCTTAGGTGAAGAAGTGTTTTGAAGGTGTGTCCATAGCCACTGTGATCCGCAATTTTTTTCATTTTGATTTGATTGTGACCTTTTTGTAGTGGCCCTCATCAACTGCAAAAGAGAAGTTGTCTTAATGAGGCAGCACATGCCAAACTGAACAGAAAAAAAAACAAAAAACAAAACAAAAACAAAAACAAACAAACAAACAAACAAAAACAAGAAGAGAAGCCCAGATTGTGGGTAAATCCCAAACACTGGACACTGAGTTATATATATTGTTATATATATTGTTATATATATTGTTATATATATTGTTATATATATTGTTATATATATTGTTATATATATTGTTTGGGTTTGGTTTCACTTTGGTCAAATTGTGACTGTGCCCTGACTTTTCTTTTTGAAGTGAGAAGGTATTTAATTTAATTTAATTTTTATTTTTACAGCAGTCCATAGCTATAAGACTGTGAGCCTTTAAAAGAAATTTTGGATTTGTAAAAAGAGATTGGGTATTTTAATGAGACTGTGGTATTAATATGTTTGAATTTATAAAGACTGTAGGGCTTTTATTTATGTTTTATATAATGATATTAGTATTAACATGCCACCTTGGAGGTAAATGAGAAAGGGAGATTTCTAATTGAAAAGTGATATGTTTGTATGAAAGTGTTTCTTTTAGTGGCTAGTTTTATGTCAACTTGACAAAAACTAGACTCACCAGAGAAGAAGGAGCCCTAACGGACAAAATACCTCTATAATATCTGTCTATAGGCAAGCCAATAGGGCATTTTCTTAATTAGTGATCTATAGAAGCGGGCCCAGTCCACTGTGGATATTGATATTCTTAGGCTGGTTTTCTGGGTTCAGTAGGAAAGCAGGCTGAGCAAACCATGGGGAACAAGCCAGTAAGCAGCACTCCTCCATGGTCTCTGGATCAGTTCCTGATCCCCCATGCCTCTATCCTGGGTTTCCTGCTCTGCTTGAGTTCTTGTCCTGACTTCCTTTGATGATAAAATGATCCCATAAGCTGAGTAAATACTTTCCTTCCCAAGTTTCATTGGTAATGGTGTTTTATCATAGCAATAGTAACACTAATTAGCATATAACTTTAAAACAGATTCCAAAACACATTATTAGTCTGTCTCAAGATATGAAAAAAAAAATCAAGGGAAAGAGAATCACCTAGATTCGAATCTCAGTTAAGATCAGAGTCTTGGTCTAGGCAAAGATGGGTCTTGAACTAACCCCATGTGCTGTGGCCAATTATATTTTGTCTAGGCATGTATCACAGTTTGGTATACATGCCAGAAAGAAAGAAAGAAAGAAAGATTGATTCTGCTGAAGGGACCCTGATATAGCGGCCTCTTGTGAGGCTATGCCAGAGCCTGGCAAACACTAAAGTGGATGCTCACAGCCAGCTATTGGATGGAACATAGGGCCCCCAATAGAGGAGCTAGAGAAAGTACCCAAGGAGCTGAAGGGGGCTGCTACCCTGTAGGTGGAACAACAATATGAACTAACCAGTACCCCCTGAGCTTGTGTCTCTAGCTGCATATGCAGCAGAAGATGGCATAATTGGCCATCATTGGGAAGAGAGGCCCCTTGGTCTTGCAAACTTTATATGACCCAGCACAAGGGAAGACCTGGGCCAAGTAGTGGGAGTGGGTGGATAGGGGAGCAGGGGTGGGGGTGGGTATAGGGAACTTTTGGGATAGCATTTGAAATGTAAATAAAGAAAATAATAATAAAAAATTTTTTAAAAAAGAAAAAGAAAACTTTGTAAAAAAAATGTGCTAATGCAACCTTTCTATTGAAGGATCTTGAAGTTGGGTAAACTTAATATTTCATTAAAAGGTGTATATTTCTGCAATATTTAGAATATTCTACTAAAGTGATAGTGAAATGATAATATTCTGCTTTTACTTAGAAGGAGTATATATAGTGGAACTTTTTCACACTTACAGTGGTATAAATAATGATACAGAGGCTTATTAATATTTTAAAGCTTAGGCCTTATCTTGACAATCTCCTGACTGCTTTATAATTCTGGCTTATGTCCTGACACATGACCAGGTCTACCTCTCTGCTCTTTCTCGGATCAGTCCATCCACTTCCAATCCCATGAGAACAATCACCTGCTTCTCAATTCTACTCCCAGAGTTCCTTTCTCTTTCCAGAAGATCCACCTTCCATTTCCTGCCCCATTATTGGCTGTCAGAACTTTATTAAAGCCAATCAGATGCAATTCTAGATTGCCTTAAGCATGTGAAGAAAGAATAAATATTTACAAACTCTGAGATGGGTGATGGCTATAGAAAACAAGACCTATCTACCATTTAGCTCTCTCCTGGTGCAGAATTAACAATTGACTGTACAAAGACAGACCTTCACACTCAGTATACAATGACTCATTCCTTTTTTTCCTAAAATTTGTAGTAAGATTTCAGGTTGTATCACAGTATTACTAGCATAATTCAAACTAGTTTGACTTTTATGTTATGATGTTCCTTATGAAATATATGTAAATTTATATTAAAAATGAAATGTGTTTTTAAAGTGGAGAAATCATAGAGAGTTCTGTGTCTTTTCTGACTGCTTGAGACTAGCATTTGCAGTCTGTCATCCAGTCCCTGGGCATCTTTGTTATATGTGCGTTCTTAGTTTTCTTCTAAATCATCAGAGGTACACGCATCTCACATAAGAAACACTGACCAAATCTTCCTTCTTTTCTTCCTACTCTGATTGCCACTCCCCACCCTACCGCCGCAACATCATTATCTATGTGTGAAGTGCTTTGCACTTACAATAATTCTACTGTCTTTCTCCACATGCTTACAGACAAGATCAACCTAAAGCAAAATGAATGAATCTTCTTAAATGGTAATGAAACATTTTGACAAAGGTTTTAGAATAAATTCCTTATATAATACATGATTTTTTTTTTAAAGCAGGAGCTTGTATTGTGGTGTGTAGACATGACAGCTGCAATTTCTGTATATATTTACCAAACTTTCAAGAAAATAAAACGGTCTTGAGTTTTGCAGGCATTTTGCAAGATAGTTTTAATTTCCTTTTTTCCTGACATTATTGAACACTTTTAGCAAGTCTGCTGAACATTCCAATATCTTTTCTTCAAGCCTATTTTCTTACTATAATCGCTGCTGTCCCTTAATATGTTCTATCTTATTTAATCAACTTTGCTCTTGTCTTTGAGAGTCTGTTACTGAGACTAAAGCTGACTGATGAGGCTAAGCTGGTCATCCAGTGAACTCTAGAATCCCCTACTTCTGCTTCCCTAACTCTGAATTTACTGGCATCCACCACATTAGATACTTACCACATATCCTAGGGATCCTAACTCAGGCCCACATGCTTGTGGAGCAAACACTTTACTATTTGAGCCTTACAAAATTGGTGGGGTTACTACTAATGGGAAATTTTTAATTTTTTTTTTTTTTTAGAACAAAAACTGTCAAGGATTCCAAGATTTCCTATACTCTGCATTACTCCCATTATACTTTGAATTATATGTAGAATTCACAGAATAGCATGTCTGCTTTGATTTTTTTTGAAAAAAAAATGATAATTAAGTGTCAAAGATCTAAAACTAAATTAGAAAATTCATTTAGAAGATTTGGAGTATTCAGAATTAGATGATTCCCAAAATTCAGTAAGTATTAAAGTGGGAAATAAAATACTGTTGATTGGTTTGTATGGCACATGTTCCTATGTAATGACAGTCCTAAGCCTGGGTGTGTTTTTACTGTGCTATGAATGACTGTGTAAGAAAATTTAAATTACTGAAAGATATAAATTTTAAGTTATGTTGAGGATAGGGCTGAGTTATTATCCAGATTCATAACTACAGAAGAAACTCAGTATTCCAAATTGTATTCTGGATCTTTGTAATCTGGATTTCTACATCATACTTACTGTAGATGTCTGGTCACAAACTTGTCCTTCCCATGTGTGTGTGTAGCGATCCTACAAGTGTGTAGTGGGGAACTCTGATACTCTTTCAAATATCTTCACTTAGGCGCTTTGAAAAACTCTAAGGAAGAGAAAACACACTAAACATAAAGATCAAGAAGAGTTGGGGGACTGTCTATTACCCCCCCCCAAAAAAATCAATGTGTTTTATTTAGCAAAGAAACATGCTGTAAAAACAGTGAAATCTGTTACTTTTGTCTTCATTCTCTGTGTAATTTTTGTATATTCTTAAAGGTATTTTACCAAATATTTTCTTAATGTTATCAACTTCTCACCTAACTGTCAAAAACAAACTTTCTGTACCATGTCTAGAGAAAGTGGAATCTGGGCACTGAAAGACTGTTTTTATCAAGGAAAAAAATAAAAACTTAAACATCATTGACAATGTGAGGACTTCATATGAAAGCAACAAGAGAGATAAAAAGAACTACTATGAGAAGACATAGAATTTGAAAACTTAGTTGGGAAAATGTTAGCGGTAATAAAATATCATTGCTATGTAATAGCCATACCTACTTTTTTTTCCTATGGCCATGAAAAAGTAACCCTAAATGTAATTTTTAAAATTGAGTCACTCTTGGTTCAAACATTCATAAATTCTAAGCTATCTGACATCTGAAAGGGGCTGCAAGGCTTTTTTTTTTCTTTATTTACATTTCAAATGCTATCCCAAAAGTTCCCTATACGACCCCCACCCCCACCCCTGCTCCCCTACCCACCCACTCCCACTACTTGGCCCTGGCATTCCCCTGTGCTGGGTCATATAAAGTTTGCAAGACCAAGGGGCCTCTCTTCCCAATGATGGCCGATTAGGCCATCTTCTGCTNCATATGCAGCTAGAGACACNANCTCNGGGGGTACTGGTTAGTTCATATTGTTGTTNCACCTACAGGGTTGCAGNCCCCTNCANCTCCTTGGGTACTTTCTCTAGCTCCTCCATTGGGGGCCCTGTGTTCCATTCAATAGTTGACTGTGAGCATCCACTTCTGTGTTTGCCAGGCACTGGAATAGCCTCACAAGAGGTCGCTATATCAGGGTCCCTTCAGCAGAATCTTGCTGGCATGTGCATTAGAATCTGGGTTTGGTGGCTGATGATGGGATGGATTCCCAAAGGGGATAGTCTCTGGATAGTCCATCCTTTCATCTTAGCTCTAAATTTTGTTTCTGTACCTATATCCTTTCATGAGTATTTTGTTCCTTATTCTAAGGAGGAATGAAGTATCCACACGATGGTCATTCTTCTTGGTTTTCTTGTGTTTTGCAAATTGCATCTTGGGTATTCTTAGTTTCTGGGCTAATATCCGCTTATCAGTGAGTGCATATCTAGTGACTTCTTTTGTGATTGGGTTACCTCACTAAGGATGATATCCTCCAGATACATCCATTTGCCCAAAAATTTCATAAATTCATTGTTTTTAAATAGCTGAGTAGTACTCCATTGTGTAAATGTACCACATTTTTGTATCCATTCCTCTATTGAGGGACATCTGGGTTCTTTCCAGCTTCTGGCCACTATAAATAAGGCTGCTATGAACATAGTGGAGCATGTGTCCTTATTACCAGTTGGAAGATCTTCTGGGTATATGCCCAGAAGAGGTATTGCTGGGTCCTCCGGTAGTACTATGTCCAATTTTCCGAGGAACCCCCAGATTGATTTCCAGAGTGGTTGTACAAGCTTGCAATCCTACCAGCAATGGAGGAGTGTTCCTCTTTCTCCACAACCTCGCCAGCATCTGCTGTCACCTGAATTTTTAATCTTAGCCATTCTGACTGGTGTGAGATGGAATCTCAGGGTTGTTTTGATTTGCATTTCCCTGATGACTAAGGATGTTGAACATTTTTTCAGGTGTTTCTCAGACATTCACTATTCCTCAGTTGAGAATTCTTTGTTTAGCTTTGTACCCCATTTTTAATGGGGTTATTTGAATTTCTGGAGTCCAGCTTCTTGAGCTCTTTGTATATATTGGATATTAGTCCTCTATCAGATTTAGGATTGGTAAAGATCCTTTCCCAATCTGTTGGTGGCCTTTTTGTCTTGTTGACAGTGTCTTTTGCCTTACAGAAGCTTTGCAATTTTGTGAGGTCCCATTTGTTAATTCTTGATTTTACAGCACAAGCCATTGGTGTTCTGTTGAGAAATTTTTTTCCCTGTGACCATACTGCTTGTGGACGTTGTACATCGTGGTGCGCACTAGGCTCCGCACCACGATGTACAACGTCCACAAGCAGGCCTTACAAAATTGGTGGGGTTACTACTAATGGGAAATTTTTAATTTTTTTTTTTTTTTAGAACAAAAACTGTCAAGGATTCCAAGATTTCCTATACGCTGCACCTGCTTGTGGACGTTGTACATCGTGGTGCGCACTAGGCTCCGCACCACGATGTACAACGTTAGCTCCCTTGTCAAAGATCAAGTGACCATAGGTGTGTGGATTCATTTCTGGATCTTCAATTCTATTCCATTGATCTACATGTCTGTCGCTGTACCAGTACCATGAAGTTTTTAATCACAATTTCTCTGTAGTACAGCTTAAGGTCAGGCATGGTGATTCCACCAGAGGTTCTTTTATTGTTGGCTGCAAGGCTTTTAATAGGGGCATGGAATGGAGATTGATCCTCATCTCCAATGTGGAGAAGCATCTCTAAGACTCTGAGCTTGCATTTTTTTTTTTCCGTTTCTGGCGTTGCCCTCAGGAAGCAGAATCTTTGCATGCATTTTCAAAGTCCAGCAAGCAGGTGATTTGAGTTCCTTACGAGGTTCTCTGTATAGAAGGCTGGGATTACCCAAGGGCTTCCTCATAGTGCATGTTCTGCCTTTCAAGTCACCGGCTGTCTTCCCATTCCGAAGCTAATTGCTTTCTATCAGCATTTTTTTTTCCTGCCCAAATAATCATTTCTCTATCTGTAGGAGCAAAGGAAGAGTCAGATGCTCTGAGGTAAATGAAGCCTCTTATCTCTATCCTGTTATTCCATATTGTATCTCTTACTTCAAAATATGAGGTGTATTGCGTATAAAGATATTTTCTTCCTGTTCCTTGAATGCGGCCTTGCACAGGAAAACAACTACCCTCTCTTCATCTTAATACACGCAGTATCCATGTAACCATTATACTGACTGAAAACAGCTCTAAAAAAAATGTTCTAAATAGAAGCTTCTCTGGCCAAATAAAGAGAACATGAGTACACAGAGCTGTTCCATGATGCTGGCCTATGAACTGACGGAGGGGTTCTGGGAAACCACAGGTGGTGGCTGTAACAGATAATCAATAAGGGTAAAATGTTATGTTACGTCGCTCTCTCTTTTACACTTAGACCACCTATGAGAAAGCACTAATGTCCTTACAAGCTATCATGATCAATACTGGAAAACATGATCATTAAAAATAAATACGACTTCTTTCCTTCTAACGACAACAAAACTACACTGAGCCTCATAGAAACTGGATATCACTGGAAAGGTAGACTAGAAGCACTGGTGTGACTGGGAACGAAAAACCAAAAGCAAGTTTAAGCAGGGCAAAGATAACTCAGCTTAGTTACTGCAGAAGCAGCTAAGGCCAGTGGGGAAGGATGGGCAAAGGAGCCCCCATTGTCCTCCTACTTGGTTTCTTTTGCAACCTATAAATCTATTTCAATAATGATGAATAAATACAATTCCAAAGGTTAACAAGAAATACTTTCTCCCTGCCTCTCTCTCTCTCCTTCTCGCCTTTCTTTTCTTTCTCTTTTTCCCCAACTTCTTACTCTTGATATTTCTCTTCTTTGTAGATATTACTAACCTCAACATATTGCTCCATTATAAAAGATTGTAAATTGGACAGTACATGCAAATATTATCCTTGCATTTTCAAGTTAATCTTGCAGACCATGAATACCTAGTATTAGAATAGATGTTGGTTTTAGAGAAACAAAAGGTATCTGCTTTGCTAAGTACTGCAGACATTTCACTAAATGACAAAGGTGGAAACATGGCACCAACTCAAATTTTAATGAAAACCTTTCAGCTAATGATTTGTTTGAAAGAACAAAACGAATAGTCAACTCAGACTAGGAGTTGACCCTACCACTGGCCTGTCTGCCCTTCACCTAGTAAACAATGAGGTAGGTTTGAATAATTGATCTACGTTGATTTACAATAAAATGGCAACATGTCTCCACACCATAAAAGATTTATGTTTTTATTCAGTGTTTATGTTGATATCTTAAGTAGCAAGCACATAGCACAGCACATCCTTATGTAGTGACAAGACCAAATGCGCTTTGGCAGAGCTTCAGTATAAAAATTAGAAGGTGTTGATTTCATTACCACTCTGGCAATACATTTGAAAGAGTGTTAATGACTATTAATGGCCTAGTCCTCAGCCAGAAGAATGCCTGAAGTCAGGGAAAGTGGCATTTTATCTGCTCTTAAACATTAAAAACAGAGAGGCTCCTACAGTTGCAGTGGTAAGTGCCTTTCCTGCTCTACAAATAATCACATCCCCTACTTATCTGAGCTTTTGAAAGTGTTTGAATGCAAGGCAAACCCAATTTCAACACTCTAGAGGTTTGCCCCGCCTTTGTCTATAATGGCGAACACATGAAGCTCTTGTCAAAAAAGTAGGTGAACAAAATTGTTTCCAGAACGACCTTGTGTCTCCTCACCTTTGTATGAGGGAAGCTGTTGTTTCAAGTTTCCTTTAAATAAAAACAAAAAAGTAAGAAAGAGTTCCTTACTTCTTGTCCTGGTTTATTTTTGAAAATACCAATGAGTCTAAATAACCTGTTATAGAATGCACACACAATCCATCCAGGTTGTTACGACCCAAATGTTTTGAAGGATTTCTTTTTCTTCTTTTTTTTCCCAGTTACCCCCTCTTTGATCCCTTGAAAGTCTAAAATCAACAAGTTATTAAACGAGGAATGGAAACTTCTGTTTCAGAAAGCACAACTGCAGCTAGACAACAGAAAACAGATGCCAATTATTTGCCAATGGCTGCTGGAAAACAAAACATTTTATGACATTTACTCTGCTTTAGCAGAGCTGCTTCTAGTGCCAAAGAAAAATAAACTGGTCAAATTACCAGCAGCCGCTTTCAAAATGTGGGGTATTATAATTTGGAGTCTTTTTCTACACTCGATATTCTGTGACCTAATGGCTCCTTACACACTGATTCTCCATACAGTCTTGTATAAGCCGTAAACATTATAATAGAATATGGGAGGAAATGTGTGTTGCTGCTATGTACAGTTAAGTATATGCTATGTGTCAATGCTGTGTTCTCATTCCACTATTTCCCGATGCAATGACACAATGCTTGAAAATGAATTCCTTGACACATATTTCTATATGATGTGGCAAAAGCTTCAAATTAAATATCTTTCTTACATTGAACTCAGCTGAATTATTCATTGTTAATGTGATGTTACAAGCAATGCTTAAGTATTTTTCCTCCAGTAGTGAACAGAGGCTTAATGTAGTCAGAATCAATATCTTATCCAGCCTCATAAGTATATAAATGCTCCATGAACAGTTTTCGGATTAAATATCTCACCTTTGAGAAACATTTCTGAGGAGCTCTACTGAAAGTAGCAGTTATGACAAACAAAAATTTAAATTATTTCAGCAATGACATTATAATACACTGAAGGTTTTGATTTGCAAACATTCTTTTGAAAATCCTCTGTTGCCTTCTTCATTCTCTCTTGTCATAACTGGTTTTAGCTATCTAAAGGGTTCAAAGAAAAGCAATTAATGCATGTTCCTTCATAGTATGGATTTACACATGCAGTGGTGTTATCAAATCTGTCACAAGTGCCTACATTGCCTCAAGAAGTAGGCTGAATGACTCAGAAGAGAACTGAAGTAGAGACTGCACATATTGCTGGGAAAACGTTGAATGTGTATGCTGAAAGGATGAGGTTCAAACTGAGTGACCGGTGTGTGTCTTGGATTTTCAGGAATATGTGGCTCACAAGAGGTCACTTCAAAGTAGACTGTGGCAGGGTCTGAGATCCTACAGTTCAATCATATATGTGTGACCATGCCAAAGAGGTGGCCAATGGATAGGACTTAGACAAGCCATAACCTGAAGAATAATATTTTTCCAGATTACTTCATGTGTCACTCAATATTCATAACTAATCACCTGGACCCACTGTGGTGTAAGGATGCTGAGTAACAGCCACTGAAGACAGGTATTGTCTTTTTCTTAGATTTTTCTACTATTAGGAGCCTCTATAGAATGTGTGCATGTGGAGGGGGGTGGATCCACTTAAAATCCTGTGTTACTTTACCCTATGGTGAAGACTACAAGAGCATCAATGGGAAAATGTAACCATAGCCCTACATAATATTTAAACAAGAGGGTCCTTTAGTTCCTAGCAGGATGTCTTTCTAACAGATATCAACATTGAACACCTGAGTAACTGTCAATGGAAAAGAAAAACATATCACTGCTCTTGTCTTGACTCCCATCCTCTTTAGCAGTAGAATACACATGGGAGTATAGCTTTTCTGGGCAATATTTTGACAGTCCTGATACATATACATTTGGGCTGCAATTAGTTAATATACTATCAAGTCTGCCCACCTCACATCCCTCTTTCTCTAGTCAGAAGAAGCCTCGCTTCAAGTCAACACCAAAGGGTACCATTCTGTGGGAAATTTGTCTTCATTCCATCACACACCCCAGGCACCTGCAACAAATTCAGGACTGCTTGTTCAGTAGGTTGAATTTTTGGCAGCTTTTCTGCCTTACTAGGAAGTGAATAGAAAGATGTCACAGTAGAGAGAAAAGAAATTTTATGTTCCTCTACTGGAAGCAATCTTATTGGATGCATTGTATTCTGGACCATATCTCACTCCATAAAGCAACCTCCAGTCTTCAAGTATCTTTTGCTGTTTCAGATGCCTTTCTCCCTTCAATTCACTTAGGATAAGCCTTTTCTCAATGCCCCATGTGTACATCTTTGCAAGAGTCTTCTAATGGCCTGTCTTCTGTTACAAGGTCAATCAGGGAGACTCATTAGTCTGTGTGCACTCTATTAATTGTCCATTTACCAACTGTTTTGGCTCCATGGTGCAAGACTGTCATGCAACCTGTTTAATAAATATATTCAAAATTTCCAAACCTCTTTTTTTAAATTAGTACTTTGAATGTTCCAAGCAGTTCACTATCATGCCTGTTTATATTTTCCATACTCTCTGAGCACTTATCTAGAACCTAAACACCTCATGCATTATTTTTTTCTCAAGCCTCTCTTGGACAACCCAATCACTTCTGATTTCTCCAAGAATAGTCATTTTACCACTATTCATAACCCACCTCTGTTATTTTTTTCAGATTTTGAAAAATTGTTTTTATTGGATATTTTCTTTTTTTCAATTTTTGTTAGGTATTTATTTCATTTACATTTTAAATGCTATCCCCAAAGTTCCCTATACCCTTCCCCCAGCACCCCTACACACCCATTCCCCCTTCTTGGCCCTGGCGTTCCCCAGTACTGGGGCATATAAAGTTTGCAATACCAATTGGGCCTCTCTTCCCAATGATGGCTGACTAGACAATCTTCTGCTATATATGCAGCTAGAGACATGAGCTCTGGGGGTGCTGGTTAGTTCATATTGTTGTTCCACCTGTAGGGTAGCAGACCCCTTCAGCTCCTTGGGTACTTTCTCTAGCTCCTCCATTGGGGCCCTGTGTTCCATCCAATAGATGACTGTGAGCATCCACTTCTGTGTTTGCCAGGCACTGGCATAGCCTCACAAGAGTCAGCTGCTCTTTGGGTGGGGCAGTTTTTGGAAGGTCCAAACTTTGTCTCTGTAACCCCTTTCATGGGAGTTTTGTTCCCAATTCTAAGAAGGGGCAAAGTCTCCACATTTTGGTCTTCCTTCTTCTTGAGTTTCATGTGTTTTACAAATTGTATCTTGGGTATTCTAGGTTTCATGGCTAATATGCACTTATCAGTGAGTGCATATTATGTGAGTTCTTTTGTGATTGGGTTACCTCACTCAGATGATACCCTCCAGATCCATNCATTTGCCAAGGAATTTCATAAATTCATTGTTTTTAATAGCTGAGTAGTACTCCATTGTGTAAATGTACCACATTTTCTGTATCCATTCCTCTGTTGAGGGACATCTGGGTTCTTTCCAGCTTCTGGCTATTATAAATAAGGCTGCTATGAACATAGTGGAGCATGTGTTCTTATTACCAGTTGGAACATCTTCTGGATGTACGCCCAGGAGAGGTATTGCTGGATCCTCCCGTAGTCCTATGTCCAATTTTCTGAGGAACCTCCCGACTGATTTCCAGAGTGGTTTTACAAGCTTGCANTCCCACCANCAATGGAGGAGTGTTCCTCTTTCTCCACATCCTCACCAGCATCTGCTGTCACCTGAATTTTTGAACTTAGCCATTCTGACTGGTGTGTGGTGGAATCTCAGGGTTGTTTTGATTTGCATTTCCCTGATGATTAAGGATGTTGAACACTTTTTGAGGTGCTTCTCAGCCATTCAATATTCCTCAGTTGAGAACTCTTTGTTTAGTTCTGTGCCCCATTTTTTAATGGGGTTATTTGGTTTTCTGGAGTCCGTCTTCTTGAGTTCTTTTTTCTTGTATTAATATTTTATTGAGAAATGAAGTAACAGGTCTTTTACATATTTCTACATTTGGGGGTCTGATAAAAGACATGAGATAAATGAATTTTCAAATTGCATTTTTCTGATTTTTTTCTGTACTTATATTCATTTGTCACCTTACTTAGTCAAGGTGAAACTAGGTTATTTCTACAAAGCACTTCACATTTTCTCATCTTCACTAAAAGGGTAAATAATCCATAGTATGAAAGTGTCTTACTGAGGTATTGCTCTTTATGGGAGAATACTATGTGAAGCAATAAATACCTCTAGGCGATGATTAAATGGAGAAGCAGAGTTGATGTCTCAGATGAATGCAAATGCCATTTACAGTCTCACATACTTCAGTATCATAAATACCACTCTCATTGTAAAAAGAAGACAGTAGAGAATAAGCTTCCTACTTATACATGGAAGATACAAGTAAGAAAACAGGTCCTTGTGCCAAGCTAAGTTATAATTATATTGTTCTCATATAAATCTGTAACACAGACTCCAAGTGATTGTTACTTCTTTTATAAACTGTAAGTAGAGTGTTTTTTTTTTTTGTAAATGATGAATATTTGCTTAAAGTGGACCATGTGATAGAAAGAGAACACTGCTCTATATACAGAAATATCTTTGTCATTAGGAATTAGCATGGCTTAAATGACAAAGTCATTAAATACTCATCAAATATCAAATATTATTCTAGTTTAAATATTTTATGGTTGCTTTTTTCCAATTTTTATTAGGTATTTACTTCATTTACATTTTAAATGCTATCCCCAAAGTCCCCTATACCCTCTCCCCCGGCTCACCTACCCGCCCACTCACCCTTCTTGGCCCTAGTGTTCCCCAGTACTGGGGCTTATAAAGTTTGCAATACCAAGGGGCCTCTCTTCCCAATGATGGCTGACTAGACCATCTTCTGCTATATATGCAGCTAGAAATACGAGTTCTGGGGGTGTTGGTTAGTTCATATTGTTGCTCCACCTATAGGGTTGCAGACCACTTCAGCTCCTTGGGTACTTTCTCTAGCTCCTCTATTGTGGGCCCTGTGTTCCATCTGATAGCTGACTGTGAGCATCCACTTCTATGTTTGCCAGGCACTGGCATAACCTCACAAGAGACAGCTGTATCAGGGACCTTTCAGCAAAATCTTGCTGGTGTATGCAATAGTGTCTGCGTTTGGAGGCTGATTATGGGATGGACCCCTGGATGGGGCAGTTTTTGGATGGAGTTCTTTATATATAATGGACATTAGTCCCCTATTTGATTTAGGATTGGTAAGGATCCTTTCCCAATTTGTTGGTGGCCTTTTTGTCTTAT
>NC_034596.1:37525479-37555409 GCF_900095145.1 Mus pahari
TGCTGTTACATGCCCATCACTATTGGATTGGAGCAGCTGTTGTGTTCCACTCACCAGTGATCCTAAGATCGCTTGGGCAGACTGCTAGGGACCGTGGGGGTGTCCACCCAATCCTCACCCTAGGTGACCCGGAGCTAGCGCAGACCAGAAGGGACTTGTGCCCCTGGTCAGGCCTGTTCTCTGCTGCCCTAGTGCTGTCTCAGGTCCTGTGTGCAATTGGATTGGAGCAGAAGTTGTGTTCCACTCACCAGTGATCCTAAGATCATGTGGGCAGCCTATAGGGACTGTGGGGGTTTCCACCGAATCCGCGCCCTAGGTGACCCGGTGCTGGTGCAGACTAGAAGAACTGAATATTTTCTTTATTTACATTTCAAATGATTTCCCCTTTCCAGGTCTCCCCTTCAGAAATGCCCTATCTTATGCCCCCTCCCTCTGCCTCTATGAGGGTGCTCCCTCTCCTACCCCCACTCCTATCTAAAGTTTTAGTAACTGCTTGATATTGAGGCTTTTGGAAGATAAGATGTATACACACCATAGGACACAGAAGAATATTCTAAGCAACATAGATAACTAAGAACATTCCCTTTATGTGAGCTCATTAGCAAGTCTATGCAAATGTTAACACATGATGGAGTGTACCATGGCATTTAAATTATACATATGCACCTTTGAGATGATTTTAAATAGTCACTCATAACTCAAGTATAGAGTATGGAATTATATTTAAACTGTTAACAAGAATAATAAGGAAATTTACAAGTTGTTCTTCCAGAGAACCCAGAGTTCTGTGCCCAGCACCCAAATCAGGTGATTCACAATTACCTGGTACTTCAGTTCCAGGGTGGGCAAATACCTCTTCTGGTCTCTTTAAGGACTCCCACACAGATAATATGTATACATACCACCACCACCACCACACCTTATATATACAAATAATAAAAAATTAAAATATTAAAAACTGAACTCATAAAACTCTTTGCTTTCAGAGATTATGAAAATAATCAGTATTTCAACTAAACTGTAAGTACTGTAACTCAAGAACTCTCAGAGACAAAAAAATTTTTTGCACACCCCTACTACAAAAGTTGGTATGTATATGACGCTTTCACTGAATAAGTAAATGTGAATGATTAATGTTCTAATTACTCCTATCCATCTCTAAAGCTTCTTGTCTTTTTGTCATTGAAGAATTTGGAAACTTCCTCAAAAGTAATCAAACTTTCTTAGTAAACAGTATTTACTAATTAATTCTATAAGTACTTATAAATCCATCACATCAAATTAATTTGTATAGAAAGAGAAAATTAAGAAGTCTGAAAGTTTGCATCAATATTTGTCCATCAGTGCCAATAGCATGTTTCCATCATTGACGTTGGTATATTTTTTTCAAGAGAGAATTCACAAAGTGACTTGATTTTATAAAAGGAATTATCTTTTTATTTGTATGAGAGCTTAGCATGCATGTATATACATGTACCACATGGACTTGCAGTGTCCACTGGGGTCATAAGATAGCACTGACTCCCCAAGACCTGAGTTCTGGATGGTCATGTGACACCATATAGATTAGATGAAGAAAACTGAACCCAAGTCCTCTGAAAAAGAGCAAGTGCTCTAAACATCTGACCCATCACTCAGGTCCCAGACAATTTGATTTTCAATCAACATTAAATCTTATAGTAACTGAATAACAATTCAGTCCACCTGGTTTCCTCAAGCTTTTTACATCTTGATCATTAATGGTGTAACTGGATGTTCTCCATTGTGACTCCTATTTAATCAAGCATGATTTCTTTAATATGTTATTGTAATAGTATTAGCTACCAAAAAAAAAAAAAAAAAAAAAAAGCCGGCATGGTGGCGCATGCCTTTAATCCCAGAATTTGGGAGACAGAGGCAGGCGGATTTATGAGTTCAAGGCCAGCCTGGTCTGGTCTACAAAGTGAGTTACAGAACAGCCAGGACTATATAGAGAAACCCTGTCTCAAAAAAACAAACAAACAACAAAAAAAAAACTGTTACAAAGCATTAACAACTTTTGTCCCAGGTGTCTGGTACCACTTTTGAACATCATCACACAATTATATTTTTATGTAAACTTGCATTTGAGGATTCAAGACAATCTTCTAAATAACTCCTCTTATCTTCTGTTGGATGTAGAAAAGGATGTATCAGTTAATAAGAGCATGCATTTGACATCTTAAGCAGAAAGAAAGAATGAAAGGAAGGAAGGAAGGAAGGAAACTTCCCAGTGCAGCTGATGACATCAGTGCTCCAACCCTCCCATCTGCTCACAATGATAAGTTCAATATACTTCTAATTCACACTTTAGCAGTCATTTTCTGGAATATTTTAAGCATTCTTCATACCTGTTTAGTTAACTAGAATACCATTTTGCTGAAATCAGACATTTAAGGCTAATTACTTCACTTCCTTTCTTCATTAATTTTCAATCAGAATCCTATTTTCCTGAGAAAGAGATCAATCACAATAGATTTGGTAGATTTTTTTTTCCATCAAAGGAGAATTCAAGTTCATTGTTCTGAAATTTTTCACTATGTCATATATAATCATCAAAGTTAATAAGATTTTCACTTGAATTTGGGAACCAGCATGTGTGTTTCTTGAAGAAAATGTTCTAATGAAGAAAATATATTGAGACAAGTTGCATTGATGCCAAGGGGAAGGAGATGGAAAGAGGAGGAGAAGGAGGGGTAAAATGGACGAGGAGGAGGAGGTGGAGGAGGAGGAGGAGGAGGAGGAGATCAGGTTGCAAAGATTTATTTTGACTCATGGTCTACAAATGCAATTTAATAGGCAGGGTAGGCAGGGCAACTGGCATAGTTTTGGCAATGGCAGCTGGAATAGAACATTGTTTGCTCACAATAGAAAGACCTGGAAGCAGATACAATACAGGAAGTCAAGCCAAGAACATCAAAGGCCCCTTCACCCAACTGACACACCTCTAGGAGGCTTCACCTGCCTTAGGATTCACAATATTTAAAACAGTGCCATCTACTGGCTAAGTGTTCAAGCATATGAGCCTACTGGAATAGTTCAGATTCCAAACAGAATGGCCATGAGCATGAGTGGAGTATGTGACTATAATGAGATCTTACTCTAATAATTATGTAACAACTTATACCTCTAAGCTTAGTGTAACCACATAAGTTGGTCAAAAGAAGCATGTTATGCTTGTCAAAACAAGATTGGTCTTGCAAACTTTATATGACCCAACACAGGGGAATGCCAGGGCCAAGAAGTGGGAGTGGGTGGGTAGGGGAGCAGGGGCGGGGGTAGGGTATAGGGAACTTTCGGTATAGCATTTGAAATGTAAATAAAGAAAATATCTAATAAAAATGGAAAAAAATATTTTTAAAAAATAAAAAAAAAACAAGATTTCATCAATATTTAAATGTGAGAACTGGACTTCATATTGATGATTTGAAGATTTAAGTATTGTCTAAAAAGGAATTCAAATAACTTGAATAATTAGATTGACCATTCCTACTTTCCAACAAGTAGTCTAAGGCGTGAGACATATAACTGCACGGAACTAGAATCTGGCCATTTTAATAAGCGAAGAATCAGATCTTGTACATGGACTTTCAGATAAGACCCCAGGACGGTGGACATCATCAACTTAGAGACAGATAGATAAATGATAGAGAGAGAGAGAGAGAGAGAGAGAGAGAGAGAGAGAGAGAGAGAGAGAATATATATATATATATATATATATATATATATATATTAGTCAGAACATATATTTTTTAAAAACCTGATTGTAATAATTTGTCCTGTAGCTATAAGATACTAATACAGATGTAATTAAAAGAAACACATTTAGAAATATTGGCAAGGATGTTGAAAAAGCAGGTGAAATATACTTTGCTAGTGTGATTGTCAAAAAGTTCAGACACCTTAGAAAATAAAATAGAAAGACTTGGGTTTTGTGTGGTGTAGTGTGTGTGTGTGTGTGTGTGTGTGTGTGTGTTTAGCAGTTATGAAAAAATGTGACCTAATCAATTAACTGCCTAATAAGTATCTATGAAAAACAGCAAAATTTTTATGTCCATACAGAAATTTTAATGTGACTGTTTCTATTATTTATATTAGTGAATGAAGAAATTAGCAAATCTATTCACACAAAAAGAACAAGTTACTAATAAGAATACCAATGTTTTCCCATGTGGCTTAAGTTACACTTATCTGATATACACTTGTATGATAGTTTCATATCAGATATATATGTATATATTATATGTTAATAAAATACATTTGATATGTTAAAAATAATTTATTTAATGATTTAATAAAATTTATTCAATACATATAGATATTGAATAAGGCCTCATACAGTGGTACATGTTTATAATCCAAGTGCTGGTGAGGTAGAGACAAGTAGATACCTGCAGCTTACTACCAGCCAGTCTGGATGATTTGATGATCTCCAGATTCAGTGAGAGACCCTATATCCAAAACTTAAGATAATAATAAACAGAGAAAGACACACAACATTCACTTTTGTGAATACACACACATCCCTTCACATGCATTTGAATGTACACAAATACGTATATCCATCACAAACACAGAGACATACACACTCACAAAACTTTCCACCTAGAGTAACTTGTTTATGAAGTTGGAGGCAAAAAATGATCTGACGGGGTGCTTGTGATGGTGGCACAGTAAGAGTGCCATGCTGCTGTAAGGCGATGATGTCGTAATGCCACACTTGTGTCAGGTGATGTGGTGGGATTGCCATGCTTGTATATAACAGTATGGTGAAGGAGCCGTGCTTGTGTATGGTGATGTGAGAGTCCCATGCTTGTGTATGTTGGTGTGGTAGGAGTATAATGCTTATGATTTCAACATGTAAAAAATGGAATGCTTGTGTGGTAATGTAGCAAGCTCCATGCTTGTGTACACTGGCATGCGTGAGATCTCTGGTGCTGTGATGAAAATGGCATGCTTCCATATAGTTATATGTTGAGGGTGGCATGTTTGTGTATGTTGTTGTGGTAGGAGAGCCATATCTGTGTATGTGGGTATGGTAAGAGTGCCATCCATGTTTATGTATGTGATACAGTGGAAGTGGCACACTTATGTATGGTGATGTGATGAGCGTACCACGCTTGTCCTAAAAATACATCAAGATTTTCAACAATTATAATTTGCCTACATAAGCGTAACCTTGTGAACAAAAGGAGACAAGGTTGAAGGGGGTAAATGATAATGCCCTTCACTTCCGGCTTTCCCAGTGTTTAAGCGTGCACAAGCTCACCATTTCGGTGAGGCATGGGCTCCCCTGTCTATCTCTGTCATCCTGCAAGATCACCTTCTTAGGACTGGTTCATTCATGTCTCCATGATTAGACTCACTGCTTCCTTCTTCTTGGTATGTGGTCATTTTCTCAGATGCATCATGATTCCTAGTTTTTTTTTTTTTGTCATTTTTCTGTATTAATTAACCCAAATGTACCCAGTCATGTGTGATGTCCTGAATAATTCATGTGGCTGTATTATAACTTGGTAGCTAAAACTATAGAGTAAAATCAAGTGTATATTTCAGCTATTTTTCCAAATTATTGACACAAGGTATTTAGTTTATCTCACTTAATATTTTTACCAGACTGAAGTCCAACCTACTGAAAATGTGTTACTCGATATTTTAAGTCATAATCTCACATATTCTTGATAATGTACTCAGCTCCTCCTAGCGGATGCTAAAATTTCATTAGTAGTATCAATATTTTCATAATTTAATAACAGATTATTATTGTTGATTTTCAGTATGCGTTGACAATTCATAAAACACAACATGTGTTATGTCCACAGAGTTGAAGCTATGTTATGACAATGCCAATAATTATATTTAAAATAAAACCACTTGGTGTTATTATCCCCATGTTATTAATTATATTAAAGAGCCACCATGAAGATCTTTAACCAATAAGGTATTTATTGATTTCTCTCTCACTCTGATATATCAATAAACTTTCAATGAAATTTAAAGGCATAAGAAAAGGAGAAATGAGGAAAATAATATGTAACTGGATTTTATGAGTGTAGAATAAAAAGGATGAATTTTCTCATTAATTGATGAACAGAAATAACATACAGCCTATGACTTGAATGAAATGTACTGGATAACTAGCAATACTGAGCTCATCCCCAGGAACTAATACTGAAATGCTAGTGAAGGAGATAGTGCCAGGAAAACATTGCCCCATGCAGTGGAAAGCACATGCTCCAAGCAGACCAGTACCTGTAAGGGCCAATTGCTCACAGAATACACAAAACAATGGAAATGAAAGAAAGTAAGCTTTTGAAAAGGACTGATGTTCATAAGATTTTAAAATTCTCTATGCATGATAATATCATTGACTCTTCCCTTTGAATTTTTTATGTGGGAAATGATAAAACTTATATAAGTACAAAAAAAAAAAAAAAAAAACCCTGTTGGATCGTGGACCAGCATGGCACTGGGTATCTAGCCTGGCATTGTGAAGCTTCTCACAAGAAATGTCTGGAAGACAGAGCCATGCTCAGTTTCCTTAAACAGCACATTAGAAATATGAGCCCTTAGTGTTGACCTGGAAATTTGAAAGATATTTGTACTAAATACAACAAAGGCTTTTTTTGTAAATTATTGCATTTGTGTTTTGGTCCTAGGCGTCCAAACAACCCATTTACTTGCAGCTGCTAAGCATCTTCTCACATCAGCATGGTGACCTTAAATGACCCTAAGAGGATGACATCTGAGTGTCTTCATTAATTTCTTCCTGAAAACTTTCTCACAAAATCATTTAGGCAGGCATATAAACACTCGCATGTTACCAAACCAGATAGAATGTTTTTAAATGAAATCCATCACGTTTTATTTAAGTACATTTTGAACAATTTTATAGTATAATAAACTGCATATTAAAAATATACTTTTAAAGAATTTAAATACTATGTGATATTTCCTGAAATATCCTTGCTAGAGAAAAATTGTGATAGCAAATGTGGAAAATATCCTATAGTTACAGTATCCTATAGTTACATGTACAGTAGGAACACTGGAGCCCAAATACTTTGAGATTTATTCTGAATCATCTTCTGTTATTCTGTTCTGTTTTTGTTAAGGTATCAAGTCTTGGCTACATAATACTCACATGTACTATTCATAGATTCATTACCTGAGGACACATTAAAAACACTTATTTAGACATGCTATAAAAATGAATATACTGCCTTTAATGCACACATCCCTGTCTTCTTTTAGTCATACTTGTTCTAAGATTTTGCATAGACCTGCTAAACAATGACACTGAAGGCATGGGACAACAGAGAGAAAAATGGGGGACAAATTGTTCTTAGTAAATGTTTTTGTACCAGTTCCATTTTAGTCATTTTTACATTTTTGTTTGCTTGCTTGAGACAGGATTTCTCTGAGTAGCCCTTGCTGTGCTGGAACTCACTACCAGGATGGCCTGGGTCTTGGAGATACACCAATCTCTGCCTCCCAAGTGCTGGGATTAAAGGCATGTACCACACCACCTGGCCATTTTTACATTTAACCCTTTACTTTTCATAAATTTATCTCTCCTAAAACCTCAACAACTTCAGGTGATTTATACTACCCTCAAATGCTAGCTAATTTGAGACACTAGTCAAATGTATGCAGAAGTAAATTATAGTCCATGTTTAAGATCTAAGCAAACTATTCTTCAAGATTATGTTCTCAAAGACTAATATAACTTTTGTGTTGATTAGAGATAAAGAAAAAACATGATTATGATGCTGGATCAGATCAAAGGATAATTTTGGAAAACAAAAACAGCGTTTACTTATTTATTTAAAAAGAAACAAATGTGTACACCAATTCACTTTAGGGGCTACATTATATGAAACAATTATAAACGTTCATGACATTTCAGGAGAAATTAGTGTTATTATTGGCTAGATTTCTACAGCAGATGGCAATTTCCAGTGGAATGCTACTAAAAAGTTCAAAAGTGTTGTTTTCTGAATCCCTGTTCTTAACTTTAACTCCTTCACATACATCCTACAGAAACCTTTTCTCACCAAAATCAATCTGTTTAAAAACAATCTCTGTCTATTCCCAAATCTCCAGCTTGAGGAGATATGGTCTTTCATGACTATCCAAGAGCACTGAATGTCATTGCTCACAAAGGCATCTTGTCCAGTTTTATCACTAAAGATCGTTTTAAACTGTGTTTACAAATTGAACTAGGTATAAACAATCCACTATACTGTGCCTTTTCAGCTTCCATACTGTAAATTACACATTTCCACATCTCTTCTACTTGTGCTCTAATCCTTTTAAGGTATTTAAAGTCAATATCCAACAGCCAGGATAGAATTTATATATTTTTGAAAAATGGCAGGAAAGTTTTAGATTTAAATTGTATCTTTTCTAAATAATAATTAATGTGTTCCAATTAAATCATTCTGTACGTGGTGGTAGTCACTAAGTCTTCAATAATTGTTAATTGTTTGTTCACTTAAACACTGGCTCAATGAGGGTCTGAAATTATTGCCCAACTCCTAGCACCCTGGGGATGGGGTCATGTAATCCAGTTAAACCAAAGAAACATGTGCCATGCTCATACTCTCCCAATCACTTGCCAGTGCAATACTTCTCAGAGCTCTGTGACAAAATGTAACCTATATTCTGGAAGAATTGTATGAAGATCCTTTTGTTCAATTACATTTAATGTTTAGTGTGATGGCTGGTTTTCATTATTTTTTCTGATTTCATCAATTCTGTTATTTTAAATTTTAAGTTTTATCAAAAAATAATTTCTACACAATACATTCTGCTCTGGATATCGACCAGTCACAATTTACTATCACCTAAGAAGGAAACCTCAGTTGTATAATTGTGTTGATTTTCTTAACTAATGTAGGACAATCCACTGAAAGTGTGGACCTCACTTTCCAGTATCGGCCCATAAAAAAAATGATATGGAAGAAGGAATATTACTCACCTTTTCCTCTATTGTCCATCCCTCTTGAAGCTGGGCTCTTTTACCATGTTTGTTTCAGAATCATCATTTCCAGGCTAAGTACAGATTGGGCCAGTGGCTCTCCAGATACCTCCACACCATCAGTGGAAGACTGCGATTGCTGAAGCACCAAATCACATAGAGCAACTAACTGCACTAGTCTCTTAGCCTCATGGGTGACAGAGATGTTAATATTAACCATATGGCATAATATGATTTAACAAATCATGTTAATCCCATCCGTTCTGTTCCTTTAGAGAACCCTGACTAGTGTAAGTGCTCAATGAACCTTGGTTATTTAAAAGCAGAGATTATAGTGGCTTGAGTTACCACAGACACGGCAAACTTTTCTGACTAAGACCACTTACTTAACTATGCTTAATGTCATAGAAGTCTTTTGAAATTTTGTGTTCTGAAATTACATTGTTTTCATTCTCCCAATCATGACAAGACTTCAATCACTGCATTAAACTAAGTTACCTTTGCACTATCTCTTTTCTTCACTGGTTTTTCAAATTGTAGTTTTTCAATCAGTAAATTTAATCTGCTTATCTGATCAGCTTGTTTAAGCCTTATGTAGCAGTGGGGAGAAATATATTACTTTACTACCTAATTTCAAAAGATTCAAAGTGACTTAACTTTGTCTCAACTTTTGTACCACTCGATCATAATTAATTTTGATGATCTTTAGCTAAATTGGAAGCAATAGGCAGCTCTGTAGGAAAGGATGAAGATAAGAGGCCGACCAAAGCTCCCTGTTGGCTCCGCCAGCCTAATTTAAAGCACATTTGCTCTGTAGCAGTCAGCTCGGGTGAGATGGCAGGTGATTCTTGGGACAGAATGGAAGGAGCGGTTGTATCCCTGCCCAGACACAGTGAGTTTGTATGAACGTGGCACTTCTCATTAGGCAATCAATAATACATTTTATTGGTTCCAGAACACTGCACAAAGCCCACTAGAAGTCATCTCACTCCACTGTTTTGAGTGTGAACATAACAATTAACCACAGGAAAAAAAAATAAATTAGTTTGTCTGAAATCTGGAGGTTTCCTAGTTGTTAAAGCCCAATTACAAATTAGCAAGCTGTGAATAATCAGATTACAAAATAATCAGGCTCAGGGTGGCAAGAGCTTCCCTTGTAAATACTCTGCTAAGATTCACGAAGTTTAAGTTATGTGGTAATGGATGGCAAATGAGACACAATTACCTTGAATCTATAATGCGTGTAGTTTTACTATAAGTATATGTCTGTAGGCACACATACATGTATGTATGTACACCCATGGTGTTAGTGATTTTCTGTTAAAGGCGTGCAGATTTTAAAGACAGATGCACTGCTGTAAAACAGTTTTAGCACAACTGAGTGTCAAATTAATTATTAACAAAATTATTATGAAATATCCACATATGTAATCTTATATTATAAAATTGCAACAAAACATATTGGTTATAATTAAAATATTGGACTCTCATTGACTTATTTAACATAATTTTTGAGGACAGTTGAAAAATCAAATTGCATTATGTTGTAAAGTATGAAACAATAAAACTCAAAAAGAGTCAGCATGATTAAAAATAAAAATTCCAAAGAATGTCAGAATTTTAATTATGACATATAAAGAAGAAAATTCAGTGATAAAATCATAAAGCAAATATAAATAATTATAATGCTAAAAATTTCAAATTACAAAGCAGAATCAGTTTCTAATATTTGCATATATAAGTGACACATAAATAATTTTGGAAGGCCTTAACTACATTCAAAAATGAAATAACAATGAAATAGACTAAGTAATAGCAAATGTCAATGTCTTTCACAGCATAAAAGTGAAAAGTAAAGAATTGGGATATAATATAAGATAGAATATAAAAAAATAAGAATTGAACATGAATTTTTACAAAGAATAAAATCTTCCAATGAATATGAACATTTAGAAAGTATAGTCACTTTTAACCCAAAAAGTACGAATGAATGAGGTAACATTAATTATAATATCCACTAAAATAAGCTACTTTAAGCTAATCAGGTGCAATGAACTAGCCAAAGAGGAAAGAAAGAGGCATTGCAGGGGTGACTGCTGTGCCACCTGTGTGTCAGTAGGAGGCAGGGAGGAGAAAGGCTGAGTCTATGCTTTTTGTTCTGACCTGTGGACATCTAAATGATTAGTAGCCTAACACTCCCTGAATAAAGCAAACCTGAGCTGACCATCAGTCAGGATTGAGCAAGAGCCAGAGGATCCCCACATGGGGTCACAGGGTGCCACATGGGCAGGCTGGGAGACGAACAAGCACAAGACAGCCATCAGTCTGATGCCATGGGACCTGGACAGGGAACTAGCCTGAGATGACCACCATTCAGACACAGCAGTGGGGGCACACACCATGCCCTAGGTGACACTTGCTTGGTGCCATAATACACAGGTAGGGCATAGCTGTCATAGATACCCTAAACACTTAGAGACCCCAGGTGCCATTAAGAGAAGCAAATATGTGATGGAGAAATGGAAGAGAAAAAGAAACAGAAACATATGGGCACATTGAAGAGACAGAACCAGAGACTCAGATAAGTGAAAAACAGCCTGATGTGAGTAGCTATTAAAGACATCTAGTACCAAGGTGGGGCCCTGATCTGTGCTGCCACTGAGGGACACATTGGGTCTGTGGCCTTTCAGGAGCAGTCATCTGTTGTCACCAAAGGCCAGGCAGATGTCCTACATCTGGGCTGCTGCTTGGGGACATGTTGATGTCTGAGGGCTATGCAAAACTGGCCCCTACAATTCTTCACCTGGGAATCCTGGGAGAACTGTCCCTGGGGTATAAGAGCAGGAGAGCTGCCCTTGCCCCTAGCCAGCTGCAGTACTCGGGAGAGTAGCCCCACATAGCATCCAGGAAGCACAGTAAAGCCGGCCCTGCTTTGGGGAATTTGGGGTAAGCCAGCCCTGAAGACATGAATATGGGAGAGCTGGCTTCTACCTTTAGTTTGCCCTGTGATGGCTTCTGTGAGGGGGAGAGCCTCATCCCCTCCCTTTTGCCCTTGCCACCCGCAGCACAGTAGAGCTAACCCTGGTGATGGAGGTGCGGATGAGTTGGCCTGAGGATATGAGTGTTGGAGAGTTAGCCCTGCAACTTGTTGTCTGTGCTGTGACAAAAATGAGAGTTGACCTCCCGCACTCTTGCCCCTTGCCACCTATGCCAGGCATGAGAGCAGGAGAGCTGGCCCTCATTTGCTGAAGCTCTTAGGAGAGCAGGCCCTGCGCCTTGCCTAGACAGTAGAGTAGAATTGGCCCTGGACATGGAGATTGCTGGAGGGCCGTCCCTGTCTCTTGTCTGCTGTATGGTAGCCTGGATTAGGAAAAATATGCACCCCTCCCTCCCCTTTTCCCTTGTCACCTATGTCAAGGTGGCACTGATGGTATGGATGTAGATGAGCCAGTCACAAGGACATGAGCAGGACAGCATGCTCCACTCCTTGTTGGCAGCAGCATTGGATGGGCCATCTAGGGAAGGGCAGTAAAATTCACCCTGATGGTGTGAGTGTAGGACAGCTGGCAGGCTGACCAACTCAGGACCTCTCAGGCCCAGATTCAGGGATTTGAATTGGCCCATCCCAACATCTACCCCCTCAATGAACTGCTGCAGTGCTTGAAGGAGCCAGTCCTACAGATCCAAAACAACAGGATCTCAACTACACAGGGCAACAAGAGGAGATCTGAGAGGAATCCTAGTGAGGTTCCAGTATTGAGAGTGAGGCAGAAGCCAGAGGACTCAAACCAGACCAATGGGTCTTTGCAGACTACAGGGAGAAGTCTGAACAACAGTGCACACTGTGGAATACACACTACAGATTCCACAGCAAGAGTCTTTTTCCTCTGCTATTGGGACATCGCAAGGGTGGAGTTGGGTATGTGGGAAGGGGAAGCAGAGTGGGATTAGGGTGTAAGATGTGAAATTCACAAACCAGTAAGAGTGTAAAAAGTATAAATTAAGAAACAAAGTGAGCAGGCATTGAAACAGCAAACAAATGAGAACCAAAGACACCTGACAAAACTAACAAGACAGATATACATCATTAGCTAACTAAAAATAAGAAGCAAGTGAGAGCCCAGACATACAAGCTTGGAAAGAAAATAGCATTTAAACAAGAAGCGGCAATTAAATAGACGCTCTATTTTAAAAATATGTAAAATATAATTCAAACCAAACCAGTTGAAATGATGGGAACTTATGGCAGATTGGTGAGCCTTCCCTCAACCCACAGGACCCCACAGACTACCTGTCTCCCAGGAAGTCTGTAATAACCAGGAACACAGGAGATCTGCCATAACCAGGAACATAGATCTATGTTTCTGCCCCTGGAGTCCAAAGCTAGCCTGTCTCCCAGGACTAGGGACACAAGGACACGGGAACACAAAGGCCTGCTCTAACCAGGGACACAGGATGCTCCCCTATACCAAGACAGCATGGCCTGCCTCCTAGGAGGCCTGTTTTAACCCAGGTCACACAGCTTTACATGTCTCCAAGGAGTCCTGCTCCAATCAAAGACACCCGGGTCAGTTAGCACTAGAAATAACCAGATGGTTAAAGGCAAGAGCAATACTGAAAGCAATGCCAATATAATGTGGCATCAGCAGAACTCAGTTCTACCACTGCAAGCCCTGGATACCCTAGTACACCTGAAGAGCTAGATCCTAACCTAAAATTCCATCTCACGTAGAGACAGAGGCCTTTAAAGAGGATATAAATGATTCCCTTAAAGAAATACAGGAAAACACAAGCCAACAGGTAGAAGCCCTTAAAAAAAAAGAAACAAGTCCTTAAAGAAATACGGAAAAAATACAATTAAATACATGAAAGAATTGAACCAAATGGCCCAAGACCTAAAAATCTAAATAAAAGCAATAAAGAAATAAAAACTGGAGGTAATGCTGGAGACGGAAAACCTAGGAAAGAGATCAGAAGCTACGGATGCAAGCATCACCAACAGAATAGAAGAGATGGAGGAGAGAATCTCAGGTGATACCATAGAAGATATTGAAATGTCAGTCAAAGAAAATTCAAAGAGTAAAAAATTTCTAGCCCGAAACATCCAGGAAATGTGGAACACAATGAAAAGACCAAACCTAATAATAATAGGAATAAAAGAGGATAAAGATTTTAAAAATGAATATTAAGGGAAAGGGGCCAAATGACATATAAAGTGTAAAGCTATCAGAATCACACCAGATGTCTCAAGAGAGACACAAAAAGTCAGAATATCTAAGACACATGTCATGTATACCCTACGAGACTGAAGATGCAAGCCCAGCATCTCTCTCAATCACCATAGATGGAGAAACCAAGATATTCCATGACAAAACCAAATCTGAACAATACCTTTCCAGCCACACAGCAATACAGAGGGTACTAGAAGCAAAACTCCAACACAAACAGGGTAACTCCACCCAATAAGCACAGAAAATGAATCATCTCACAGCAAACACAGAAGAGAATCACACACACATAATACCACCTTCAACAACAAAAATAACAGAAACTAATATAATATCTCTCAATATCAACAGACTCAATTCCCCAATAAAAAGGCACAGGCTAACAAACTTGGTAAGCAAACAGGATCCATCATTTTGCTGCATACGAGAAGCACACCTCAGCAACAGAGACAGACACTACCTCAGCATAAAGGGCTGGAATTTTTTTTTCAAGAAAACAGTTCCAAGAAACAAGTTGCAGTTACCATTCTATTATCCAATAAAATAAATTTTCAGCCAAAGATAATCAAAAGTGATGGGAAGGGACATTTCATATTCATCAAAGGAAAAAAAATCCACCAAAATGAAGTCTCGATTTGAAAAAATCTATGTCCCAAATGCAAGGGCACCCAAATTCATAAAAGAAACTTTATTTGAACTCAAAGCATACATTGAACCTCACATAATAATACTAGAAGACTTCAACTGACAGCAATGGACAGGTCATTGAAACAGAAACTAAACAGAGACAGAGGGAAGCTAACAGAAGTTATGAACCAAATGAATATAACATATCTCCAGAACATTTCACTCCAAAATTGACCATATAATCAGTCACAAAACAAACCGCAACAGATACAAGAAGATTGAAATACCCCATGCATTCTATCAGATCACCATGGACTAAGGCTGGACTTCAATAACAACAGAAAGCCCATATACTGATGGAAACTGAACTCTACTCAATGATAAATTGCTCAGGGAAGAAATAAAAGGCTTTCTAGAGTTCAATGAAAATGAAAGCACAGAATACCCAGACTTATGGGACACGGTGAATGCATTATTAAGAGGAAAATTCATAGCACAGAATCTCTTCATAAAGAAATTGGAGAGATTTTATACTTGAAACTTAACAGCACACTTTAATGTTCTAGAATAAAAAGAAACAAGCACCCAAGAGGAGTGGATGGCAGGAAATAGGCAAGTCATGGCTGAAATCAACCAATTAGAAATAAGAAAATCAATACAAAGAATCAACAAAACCAAGAACTGGCTCTTTGAGGAAATGAAGAAAATTGATAAACCCTTAACCAAACTAACTACAGGGCAGAGAGAGAGTATCCAAATTAACAAAATGAGAAATGAAAAGGGAGACATAACAACTGAAACTGAGGAAATTCAAAAAAATCATCAGATCTTACTACAAAAGCCTATACTCAACAAAACTGGAAAATCTAGATGAAATTGATGATTTTCTAGACAGATACCATGTATCAAAATAAAAACAAGACCAAGTAAAGTATTTAAATACTCCTATAGCCCTTAAGGAAATGGAAGCAGTCATTAAAATCTCCCAACTAAAGCAAAGGGTCAAATGGTTTTAGTGCAGAATTCTACCAGATCTTCAAAGAAGAGCTAATATCAACACTGCTCAAACTATTCCACCAAATAGGAACAAAAGAAACACTATATAATTTATTCTGTGAAGCTACAGTTACTCTGATAACTAAATCACACAAAGACCCAACAAAGAAAGAGAACAACAGACCAGTTTGATTTATGAATATCAATGCAAAAACACTCAATATAATTTTTGCAAACCAAATCCAAGAACACATCAAAATCATGGGGATGATTAAGTAGGCTTCATCTTAGGGATGCAGGGATGGTTCACTTTATGAAAATTCTTCAACATAATCCACTATATAAAAAACTTCAAAGAAAAAAATCACATGATCATCTCATTAGATGCTGAACAAGCCTTTGACAATATACAACACCTCTTTATAATAAAAGTCTTGGAAGGATCAGGAATTTATGGAACATACTTAAACATAATAAAAGTGCAGCAAACTAGCAGCAACATCAAATTAAATGGAGAGAAACTTGAAGCAACCCCACTAAGGCTGCTTACTCTCTCTCATTATTCACTACAATACGCAAAGCTCTAGCTAGATTAATTAGACAACAAAGTTAGATCAAGGAGATACAAGTTGGAAAAGAAGAACTCAAGGTATCACTACCTGAGGATGATTTGATAGTATGTATAAGCAAACCCAAAAGTTCTACCAGAGTACTCCTATAGCTGATAACTTCAGCAAAGTAGTTGGATATGAAACAATCTCCAACAAATCAGTAGTTTCCCTTTATACAAATGATAAACAAGCCGAGAAAGAAAAGATGGGAATAACTCTCTTCACAATAGCCACAAGTAATATAGAATATCTTGATGCAACTCTAACCAATTAACTGAAAGAGCTGTATGACAAGAAGTTCAAGTACCTGAAGAAAGAAACCAAAGACCTAAGAAGATGGAAAGATTTCCCATGCTTATGAATAGATAGGATTAACAAAGTACAAATGGCCATCTTATCAAAAGCAATCTATCAGCACCAAACTTTCAACACAATTCTTCACAGAAATGTAAAGAGCAATCCTCAACTTCATATAGAAATACTTAAGACCCGGGGTATAGGAAATATTTCTCTTCAATGAAAGAACTTCTGGGGGAATCACCATCCCTAACTTCAAGCTGTATTACAGAGCAATAGTGATTAAAAACAGCATGGCATTGGTACAGATAGCTAGACTAATGAAATAGAATTTAAAACCCAGAAATAAACCCACACACCTATGAACACTTGATCTTTGACAAAGAAGCTACAATCGTAGAGTGGGGGAAAAAGAAGGAAAGAAAGAAAGAAAGAAAGAAAGAAAGAAAGAAAGAAAGAAAGAAAGAAAGAAAGAAAGAAAGAAAGAAAGAAAGAAAGAAAGCATCTTCAACAAATGGTGCTGGCATAACTGGATGTCTGCATCTAGAAGAATGCAAACTGATCCATATTTATTGACTTGTACAAAGCTCAAGTCCAAGTGGATCAAGGACCTTCACATCAAACCAGATACACTGAATCTAATAGAAGAACAAGTTGGAAATAGCTTCAAATGCATTGGCACAGGGGAAATTTTCCTGAACAGAACTTTAAGTCTTTAATTTTTTTGTCTTTATTTCTTCCCTGACCCAGAGATTATTGTGTAGAGAGTTGGTCAGTTTCCAAGAGTGTCTTGACTTTCTAGTGTTTGGGTGAATTATTCTATAGAAGTCTGTTAGGTCCACTTGATTCATTATGTTTGTTAGTTTCATTATTTCTGTTTTGTTTTTGTCTGGATGTGCTATCAGTTTGATGAGAGTCGGGTATTAAAATCTCGCATTATTTATGTGTGGGACTTGATTGCAATTTAAGCTTTAGCAATGTTTCTTTTATAAATGTGGGTGCCCTTGTGTTTGGGGTATAGATGTTCATAATTGAAATATCATCTTGGTAGATTTTTCTTTTGATGAGTCTGAAGTGTCCTCTGTCTCTTTAATAAATTTGGTTGAAAATCTATTTTATTAGATAGTAAAGAGCGCTACTCCAACTTGCTTCTTGGGTCCATTTGCTTAGAAAACTTATTTTCCCACCCTTAATTCTGATGTAATGTCTATCTTTATGGCTGAGGTGTGTTCCTCATATACAGCAGAATGATGGATCCTGTTTTCCCATCCATTCTGTTAGCCTGTGTCTTTTTATTGGATAATTGAGTCCACTGATATTGAGAGATATTTATGACCAGTGATTATTTGTGGTGTGTGTGTGTGTGTGTGTGTGTGTGTGTGTGTGTGTGTGTGTGTGTGCGCTTTCCTCGTTTTACTGGTATGGAATTACTTATTTCCTGTGTTTTCTTGGATGTTGTTATCCTTCTTGGGTTAGAGTTTTCGTTCTAACATTTTCTGTATGTCTGAATTTGTGGATAAATATTGTTTGAATTTGGAATTGTCTTGAAAGATCTTGTTTTCTCCATCTACAGTGATTGAGAGTTTTGTTTGGTACTGAAAACTAGATTGGTGCCTGTGGTTTTTTTTTTAGAGACTGCAGAATATCTGTCCTGGCCCTTCTAAAATTCAGAGTCTCTGTTGAGAAGTCTGATGTAATTCTCTTAAGTCTACCTTTGTATGTTACCTGGCATTTTTCCCCTTGCCACTTTTAATATTCTTTCTTTGCTCTGTAGATTTCTTTTTTTGATTATTATGTGCTGGGAGGATTTTCTTTTCTAGCCCAGTCTAATCAGTCCTCTATAAGCTTCTTATTTGTTTATAGGCATCACTCTCTTTAAGTTCAGAGAGGTTTCTTCCTATGATTTTGTTAAGAATATTTTCTGGGTCCTGAAGCTGGGACTCTTCATCTCTTCTATTCCTATTTTTCTCAGATTTTAGGTCTTTTCATGGTACCCCTGATTTCCTGGATATTGTGTGTCGTGCGTTATTTAGCTTTAACTTTTTCTCTGATTGAAGTATCAGCTTCTTCTCTTGTATCTTCTACACCTGAGATTCTCGCTTCCGGCTTCTGCATTTTGTTGTTCCTATTCTTTTCCCTAGAAGACCCAGGATTCCCTCAATTTTTTGTTTTCTCTATTGCTTTTATTTCCGCCTTCAAGTCTTGCACATTTTTTTTCTATTTCCTTCGCCTGTTTAATTGTATTTTCCTGTGTGTCTTTAAGGGATTTAATTGTTTCCTCTTTAAAGATGGCTATCTACTTGATTTTTCTATATTTCTTAAAAGGATTTATTCATCTCCACATTAAAGTCCTCGTCTTTATAAGATTGTATTTAAGGTCATTTTTTTTTATGTTTCAGTTGTGTTGGGATATCCAGGGCTTGCTATAGTGTGGTAGCTGTGCTTTGAGGGTCTCATATTGCCATGGCTCTTGCTGATTGTGTTCATTGGAGGGCCTTTAGTCATCTGGATGGTTTTGGTCCCTGGATCCTCTTGTAATAGGTATTGGGAGGGGAATGAATTTCTATGGTCTTGGTGTGACAGGCCTCTGATGGGTAACCTTGGACTGTATGGTTCCGGACTTGAAGTCTGTATGTTTCAGGAGCCTCAGGTCCAATGAAGTTGGGCAGAGAGGTGACAGGAGAATGGATGTCACCTTGGAATGCCAGGCTGCTCAAGGCAGCTTGGCTTGGCCCAGATGACTCAGAGAGCAGGTAACATGGGTTGAGGAAGGGAAGGTTCATTGTATGGTTCAGGCCTCTGGTGGAGGTGGAGGAGAGGCAGTGGGAGAATAGATGTTCCCCCACTTTAAGAATTTTAAGAGAAGTAATATTTACACTTTTTTTTTTCCTAACTACCTAGTGATGAAAAATCACTCCCACACAAACATCAGTGACTCACGGGCTTCATTTACGTCAGCATGAAAAATTAAAATATCCATCTAAGTGTCTTTTCCTCTCCCTTCTAACATGAATTATGTGTGTGGTTTTGGAAAACTTTTGCATCTAAATTGATGAAAGCAGGATTCTTCCCTGAGCACAATTTAAGAGCACAGTGTCTTCTGTCGGAGACACTTCTGTTTTTTTCAGAGGTTTTTTTTTTTTTTTAAAATGACACTTCCTACCTAGAATCTCATCAAATTTTATTTCCTATCTGAGGAAAGATTTTCTTCCACAACTAGCACTCTATCCCACTGTGTGAGACTTGAACTCTTCCAAGGAAACCCTGGATCTAGTAAGTATGCACCTCCATAGACTTCACACATTCACGATTCTCTCATGACTATGCTCACCTACAATTTTGTTGGTTTGGTCACAGGATTTAAGTTATACTGTCCAATCAGTCTTAGCTATTAAAGAGGCCTTCTGGTAGTTTATTCACATGACATATCCATTCGAGTCATAGCTAGTTTCTAACATTTGTTTCGAGCTTCCTTAAATGTGAGACATTGGAAACCTAGCTCTGACACTGCCAAACTTGTGTGCCAACTTTAACAAGTAAATGTTTTCGATCATTTTATAATTTAACTTTATTTTTCTAAGCAATAATTGCAAAGGTATTTGTTCAAAATATAAATTATTGTAGAACTCATTACTAACAAAACAAAATAAAATATAAAACACTTTCCTCTATGACTTCAAATAAACACACACACCTGTGTTGCTCATTAGACTTTGACATACACTGCTCTGGCTCACCTCCTGTCCACTGATGAAAGTCAGGGTGAACGAAGAAAGCAGGTGGTCCTCAATTTCAAGCACTTTGCTACATAATAATTTAGAACTTTCCATATCCTAAGGCCACATAAAAAGAGCTTCCTTGACTGCCTAAGGAACATAGTTGATAAGAAAGCAAACAAAAATCTATAAAATACCTTCTAAATAAAGTGTGCTTATTATTTGCTAAAAGAGTCAAATGTCAATGATATATTAATAGGTTTTCTTTAAATTCATTGATTTGTAAACTACAAAGATGCTGGCAAATCTGTTACATGTATATTACTCTTTCAATTGACTATTAAGTTCTTTGCATACTTGAACACTCAGGGAAAACTGCTTCATCCTTACCCTTCACTAAAAACCTCACACTAATGGAAAAATCTGAAAAAAAAAACTGTTTAACAAACATTTTTCAGTAACAATTAGAAGCTGTTGACTTACAGGAATTGTATTGCTGGACGTTTGCTCTGTGAAGTAAAAGCTATAAACTAGTATTGGTGGTGTTCGTAATAATCTCTATTTCTGAGATTTTAAAACATCTTTTAAATTCAATTTTTAATAAAATTCTTATTAAAATATTAACAGAAATTTGGATAGAATGTTCACTATTAAGCAAGAAAAGATATCTTCATACAAAATACCAGATAAAGGAATAGAGTAATGGTTCAAAGGTTGAGAGCTTTTGCCGCTCTTGAAGAGACTCAGAGTTCTATTCCTAGAACCCTTGTGGAAACCTCACAACCAGCTGTATCCTTAGCTACAGGGATCCAGCACCTCTTCTGGACTCTACAAGTACCCACACACATATTCACACACACACACACACACACACACACACACACACACACACACACACACTAATGCTTTAAAAATGACTGCTAAATATAGGTTTTTCTCAGTAAACCTCAATTAGAAGCTCTGCTTTGACTCTCTGAAGATACTCCGCTAACAGATAGTATATTAAACTTCATTCTGCTTTCTGCAGGTCATAACAGCAGCTTAAAAGCATCAAGATCTAGGGTTCGGCACTCAGACTACTGATAAACTGAGTTTCCCCAGCTGTGATCTTAAACAAAAGGTATCATCACGGCTCATAGAGGCAAAAAGACTAACGACTCCCACATTCTGCTTTCTGTGATGGAATCTTCCCTGAGTAACCCCCAGGCTACTGTTCTTGTTTATTTCTGCAAAACAAGATTATTTTAGGTTGTGAGCAAAGAAAGCTTCACTTAATGAACATCATTTGGAGACTATTGCTGCGAGGTGTCTGCCTCCGATGGATTGCAAATGTCTCAGTGAGACACCAGAGGCGACAGAGTCACACACAGCCCCACACATGCACTTCTAAGCGTCATGATGAGAGTGGGTGAAAGAAGCCTATTGTGTTAACCACTCTTGATGAAGCTAATTCCGAGCTGCTCATTGCACACTTTGTACAATATTCAGACAATTGTTTAAACACTCATAAACTTGAGAATCAAATGCTTGGGTTTGATCCACACACCATTACTTAAGAGCTGAGAGGACTAAGGGAAAAGTCACTGGAGAAAAGGAATCTAGAGACAGTGATGCCTGCAGGATGTTATATGGATTAAATAAAGTAGTATATACGTATTTTTGTAAAGCTCTATACAAGCTTGTGTCAACACTAAAAATATGTGGACTTGTCTGTTTGGGTAAGGATGCTTGCCACTAAGACTGACAACCAGCACATTGTCTAATGAACTCCATGTGAGCATCATTGCATGTGTGACACCCCTCACCTGATATACATGCACACTAAATACATACATACATACATACATACATACATACATACATACATACATACATGTAAATTTTGTCTATATAAATGACTTAAGTTAGTTTTGTCATACAGCATGCTAAGATCTCAAAGCTAAGATGGTAGAGAGAGGAGAAGATCTGGCTCATTTGTCAAGGTTCCCCTTAATAAAGCCACACAGACAAGTTGCTTTAAGCAAAAGAAATCAATTTCTTCACACATCTGGAGGCTCAAAGATCTAATCAGGACACCAATAGTCTATGATGCCTCTTCCCTTGATGTGCACAAGGCTGCCCTCTTGTTAGTTCCTCAACCTGTCTTCGTTCTCTGTGTTTGTATCCTATTTCTCTTTCCTTGTAAGGAAATCAGTAGTACTAGATTATAACCCACTTGCACATTCTACTTTACCTTACCTTCCAAAATATCCTGTCTCCAAATATAAGCATATTCTGATATGATTATGTATCATATCCATCATACAAATCTAGTGACTCTAACATAATTCAATCTTTAGCAGTAATGCTAAAGTTATCAGGGCTTAAAAAAAAGGGGGGAGTAACTTGTTTATAGCCCTCCTACTAAGTCAGTCACAAAATCTGAAGCGGTTTAAACCAAAACTTTTTCTGGGAATTTTTCATGCAAATATCTAAAATGGTGCCTACAACAGAACAGGTCATTTGGGATTCCAGGTGAACTCAGAATTGAGTTGGCAATTATCTCTGTCCAAATATATCTATGAAAAATAAATGATTCTTGTATGTATATTAATATAGCAACATATCATTTATAATATATCTGGCATGTTAATAGGATGTACAATATGCCAATAATTTGAATGTGTGATGTAGGAAGTGGAGAAAGCCCTGAGTTTATAAATCCTGAGTAAATGTGTTTTGTCATGAGAGGGCCATATCAAAGAACCCAGACTCTTAGACCAATGAAAAAGTGGCAAAGCCTTCCCCTTGTTTTGAGACTCAGAGTCATGACAAAGTGTCACACTGGTCCAAGTGTATAGACAATGTCCACTGCTACTTTTCCCACCTGAATGTTTGTCCTGAAGACAGCTCACTTACAGAGAGCATTTCTCTGTTCTTACAAAGGTAAGTTAACCCTGTCTCCTTAATCGAGTCGTGTATCATTAACCATACCTCCTTCCTTGTCTGTATATTATAACTCTACCTCCTTGTCTGGCTGTATGCAAGAAGCCCACTTCTCTATTCAACTCTATATAATAAACACACTTAGGTATTCAGAGTGCTAAGATTTCTCATTCTCCATCAGAGATTCCATACCTCCTGACCCCAGATTTCTGTCTGTCTGTCTCTATCTGTCCTTTTCTTCATTCCCTCACCACTTCACTTAGGCCCATCCCAGGATCTGTGGCAGATATGACAGTTTGAGGTGTATAAAATGTATAAAAATAATAGTTTATTATTTAATACACTTTATTTAATGTATCATTAAAATATACTAAACCATATACTATAATATATAAAATAGAATGTATACTATATCACATAAAATATAATATAGTCATTATCTGTACACTAGAAACTATGATAACTAATTATGAATTCAGGTAAGTGCATAAAACTTTCAAAACAAAAGAAAAGCTGCATTAAGTGATATTTGAGGTGCAAAATCTGAAATTCTTGAGGATACTGTAGATAAACACAGGAATTTCCTCCTACATCAGTCTTGGGTAAGTGTATAATAGAGTGGAAGATCTATGCTTCAAATTGAAGAATGCTGTATGTGACTTAGTCTTTAGGGAGAGTTGGCTGAGCTTGGCTTTAAACATGATCAACATAAGATGTACTTATGATTAACACATAGCAGTTGCAAATAAACAGTGAAATGGGTGTCACCAGAGTCATGTGATCCTCTGAGCTAAAAATCTATATTTTTGAATCATTTCTGTAGTTTTTAATTTTAGACTTACACACTTGGAAACCTGCGTTTCCCTAGCGTAATACATCTAGATATAGCTGTGCACAGTTGTAATTCCAACAATGTGAACGCTGAGTCTGCAGCAGGAGAATTCTAAGCGTACCAGTCTGACTATAAAACTTAACAAAAAGTGGAATAATAAAAAGACAATCTGTAGTCTCTCTCTAATGAGCTATTTATTAATTAATTACACAGCACAGAGAAGTGTAAAGGAGGCCAATATGAAGGCTCTTTTGGGGGGGTTGGGGGTGTATGGTGATGGTCATCCTTCCTGGTGATCTTTGAGCACACCTCACCCATGAGCACTCTAGATTGGAGAAAAGGTATAGGTGATGCATCAGCTGCTTCATGCATACATACACCTGTATATATTTAGAGAAAGTATCTTTGACAATAAGAAAATGAAAGTGTGTAGCTTGAAAGAGACATTAGATCAAATGGAGGAATGTGTCTTTTTGTAATAAATGGACTATTATGAGCAAGTTCAAAATTTACATAAAAGATCCACCTGAGGGTAAGTTTATAGAAAACAGTGTCATCAGATGATACTGTTGATCAGCTATAAATACATGGGGAGGAAATCCCACTTGGGAGGTTGATTGTGGGTGGAGGTGCCATCCTTTTCTGTACCAAAACAGGAAGAAACTCAGGTGGATGCAGGTGTCAGAGACACCAAGGGAGTGTCACTCAAAAGATTCTGCTTAGAAGCTCCTTTTTTTTTTTTTAATAGATGGATAGTGATTAGGACAAAGTGCAGAAAGGCTCAGTCACTGGACCACTCAACTATAAATGCAATATTACCAAACACCTCTCCCTAAGGTTCAGAGATCTATGCAGAAGAGACGGTGGGAAGAGCTGAAGGAGGACTCTAAGCATTCAAGCCACAAAAGGACTGGTGAAAACACGAACTCTGAGATCGTGACAAACATGCATATTCAGAACACTGCACGGGTTCAAGCTGGACAAAATCCCAGGACTGAGAAGCAGAAGTGGGCACAAAATCCCACACCTAACCAAGGTGCTATTTGCAATTGATACCTACAGAGAAAATGAAAATCAGTTTCCTCAAAGTTTCCAGAGCAGGCCTCAAGCTCAGGAGTGGTCAGCCAATAAAAATCCAACTTCATGTTTTTTGTACAAGTGTGTGGTTTTTTTTTTTTTTTTTTTGGTCTGGTTGGTTTGGGTTCTCTTTTATTTGTTTTTAAGAGAGAAAATCATGAAGTTGAATGTGAAGGGAAGGTATTTGGGAGAAGTTAAGGGAGAAGAAATTACATAATTCAATATATTGAATGAATAGATTTTAAAGGTTTTATTTATTATTATTATTATTATTATTATTATCATTATCATTATCATTATCATTATTACTACTACACTCCAGTCATTATTCCCCTCTCGGTTTACCTTCTGACAGTTCCTCATCCTATTCCTCCTCCCACCCCAAACCTCTTGTCTCCAAGAGGATGTCCCTAGCCCCCACCACCCCACCAGACCTCTCCATTCCCTGGGACCTCAAGTCTCTCAAGTGTTGGGTGTGTATTCTCTCACTGAGGCTAGACCAGGTAATCCTGTACTGTATATGTGTAGGGGAGCAGGGCTCACATCAGCTAAGGTATGCTGCCTGGTTGGTGGTTCAGTGTCTGAGAGATCCCTGGGACCAGGTTACTTAAGTCTTCCTATGGGATCACCCTTCTCCTCAGCTTCCTCCAGCTTTTTCCTCATTCAATCACAGGTCTCCCCAGCTTCTGTCCGTTAGGTGTGAGCATCTCCATCTGACTCAGCTGCTGGTTGGCCCTCTTGGAGGGTTGCCATGCTCCTGTCTGTAAGCACATGATAGCATCAGTAATCGTGTCAGGTCTTGGATCTTCCCCATGATACCTGGATCCCAATTTGAGTCTGTCACTTGACCTCCTTTCCCTCAGTCTCTTCTCCATATTTGTCCATGTAGTTCTTTTAGACAATAACAATTCTTGGTCATAGTTTTTGACTGTGGGATGGCAACCCCATACCTCATTTGATGCCTGCTTTTTTTTTTTTTTTTTTTTTAACTGGAGATGGACTCTACAATTTCCCTTTCCCCTCTGTCAGGCATTTCACCTAAGGTCCCTCCCTCTAAATCCTAAGAGTCTCTCACCTTCTAGGTCTCTGGTACATTCTAGATTGTCCCCTCCTCCACCTCCTACCTCCCAAGGTTGCCAGTTTCTATTCTTGCTGCTGGCCCTCAGGGCTTTACTCCTGTTTCCCCTCCCTCCAATGCCTGATCATGTTCCCCTTTTACCATCCGTGTCCCCTCTCCCACCCAGGACTCTCCCTCCCCTTGTCCCCCTCCTGGTGATTGCTTTCTTCTCCCTCCCAAATGGGATTGAAGCATCCTCACTTGGGCCCTTCAGCTTGTTAACCTTCTTAATTTCTGTGGATTTTATCCTGGGTATTCTGTACTTTTGGGGTAATATCCACTTATTAGTGAGTACATACCATGCATGTCCTTTTGGGTCTGAGTAACCTTACTCAGAATGATATTTTCTAGTTCCACCCATTTGCCTGCAAAACTCTTAAAGTTGGGATAGCATTTGAAATGTAAATAAAGAAAATATTTCATAAAATTTTTTTAAAAATAAGAAATTTTCTACTTGGTTTTCCTTATTTTAAAAGCATTACACTTGCAAAAATATTAAAGTAAGCATAACAATTTAAACCAGGCAACTGGCCTTGTCAGAATAATAAGAACAAAACTACAGGCCATGTTGACTTTTGCTGGATAGTTCAGTGAAATTTGACCAATTACATAGATTCTGATCAGCATCACCATAAACCAGATATAGATCTGAATCAGTCTAAAACACTCTCTCATGATTTTCTCTATAGCACTGCCCCTCCTCCTTCTTAAATCCTGGCCATAACTGACTTCATCACCATTACCAATTCGTTTAATAGGGAATGTTATATAAATAGCATCATGCAGTATAAAATTTTAGATATTTTTATTTCATTTACTGTTATGCCCTTAATATATATTCATGTTCACAATCTTATCAACATTTTGTTCCTTTTTAATTAAGATATAATTCCACCATTTCCCTCCATTGCCTTTCCTTCCTCCAGTTTCTCCTGTGACCTCCCACCCACACCCTTCCAAACTCCTGAGGTCCTCTATCCTATGTGACCACTTGATAATGGAGAGCCAAGCAGGGACCTCCTCCAGGGAGAAGACTACCCCTCCTGCTCTTGGTATCCATTAGCTAGCTGTCTGTGTTCTTTGTCACAGGTGGGGGCTGTGAGTTTTCCTGCCTCCAAGTCAGCATGTCTAGGATTGGTGGTGTTTAGGCAGCTTTATTGCTGAGGTAGCACGGGTGAAGGTTCCCAATTGTTTTTAGGAGACAAGATCTCAACAGAAGATCTCCTAACACGCTGGTTCTTCCAATATTGGCACCCTTTCCCCTTCTGTCATGTTCCCTGAGCCTTATGTTCAGGCATGTATTGCAGATCTATCAACTGGCTCTGGTCACCCCAGAACAGTTGCTCTCTGCATTGTGACCAGTTGTGATTTTTCTGTAAATGTTTATGTCTGTTTGAAAGAGAAGCTTCTTTGGTGCAAGTTGGAAATGACACCTATCCGTGCATATCAAAGCAGATATTTACAGGTAGGAATTATGCTGGCTTAGTCAGGTAGGAATTATGCTGGCTTAGTGCAATGGTAGTAGTGGGTCTTCTCTAAGACGACCCATGACCTCAGTTGTCATGAATACTTGACTAGGTTTCCATTACCGTGCATAGTTTCACTCCTGCTGAATAGTTTCTTCCTTTTTATTGCTGAGTAGTACTCTTCTATATGAATAAATGACTGTATTTATGCTCCCATTGAAGAGTATATGACCTATTTCTAGGTTTGGGAATTTCACACATAAGGGTAACAGAAATATTCATGAATTTTTGTATGAGCATGATTTTTCATACCATCATGGCAAATATTTGGCGATGGAATACTAAGCTATTAAAAACAAACATATCATGAAATTTATAGGCAAATGGACAGAACTAAAACCCATCATCCTGAGTGAGGTTTCCCAAACCCAAAAAGACACACATGGTATATACTCACTTATAAAAGCACATTAGCCATAAAGTGCAGGATAACCATGCTATAATCCACAGTCCCAAAGAAACTAAGTAATGGGGGAGGGGGCAAAGGACGTTTGTGAATCTCACTTAGAAGGAGAAACAAAATAGTCATCAACCTATCCACAAAACCTTCAACCTAAAATTTGTCCGGCCTACAAGATGGGAAGGGATAACTAACAATGGAGCCGAGATTGAGAGAATGGCCAAGTAATGACTATCCCAACTTGAGACCCAGCCCATGGAAGAGAACCAACCCCTGACACAAGGATATGCTTGAAGACAGCCTTGCATTACTGTCTCCTGAGAGGGTTCATCCAGGAGAAAGAAATAGATGCAGAGACCCAGAGCCGAACATCAGGCTGAGCAGAGACCCAGAGCCGAACAGCAGGCTGAGCAGAGACCCACAGCCGAACATCAGGCAGAGCAGAGACCCACAGCCGAACATCAGGCTGAGCAGTGACCCACAGCCGAACATCAGGCTGAGCAGAGACCACAGCCGAACATCAGGCTGAGCAGAGACCCACAGCCGAACATCAGGCTGAGCAGAGACCCACAGCCGAACATCAGGCTGAGCAGAGACCCACAGCCGAACATCAGGCAGAGCAGAGACCCACAGCCGAACATCAGGCAGAGCAGAGACCCACAGCCGAACATCAGGCTGAGCAGAGACCCACAGCCGAACATCAGGCAGAGCTCAGGAAGTCGTGTGGAAGAGTGGGTGATAGAATTGAGCAAGCTGTAGGGGTCAATGACACCACAAGAAGACCTACAGAGTCGACTAACCTGGACCCATGGGGGCTCACAGAGACTGAACCACTAACCAAAGAGAATCAAGGGCTGGACCTAGACCCCCCCCTACACGATTTAGCAGATGTAGAGTTTGGTCTTCATGAAGGTCCCCTAACAATTGGAGCAGATGGTATCTCAGACTTTGTAGCCTTCCATTGGATCCTCTTTTCCTATCTCAACTGCCTAGTTGGGCCTCTGGGAGATGTGTTTAGTCTTGTTGGGACTGGATGTCCCAGGGTCGGGTGGTACCCAAGAGGATCTTTCCTTTCTCTGAAAGGGTGGAGGGGGGAGGACAGAGGAAGGTATTTGTAAGAGTGGGACTGGGAGGAGGGAAGGGACAAGGAGGGGCATGATTGGGATGTAAAACAATAAATAAAGAGATAACTGAACATAGAAGTGCTTTCATTTTTATTTTATTTTATGGCCTATTTATATAGTATATGGCTATGTGTATGCACATTTGCAAACATGTGAATGCAGCTGTACTTATGTGGATGTGTATGGAAGTCCAAGGTTAACACTGGGTGTAGTGGCTATTCCTGGTTGTCACCTTGACTCTATCTGGAATGAACTATAAACCAGAATTGGAAGGCTCACCTGTGATCCCAATCTGGAGGCTAGGAGATTCAAGTTTCTGACCATGGAGATCTTGAGGCATAGTGGCTATGAATCCCAGAAGATTAAGACAGGGAGATCTCTGAGTTCAAGATCATCTGGGACAAAGCAAGGCCCAGATTCAGGCATGGTGGCACACACCTTTAATCTGGGCCA
>NC_034596.1:37555522-37557929 GCF_900095145.1 Mus pahari
CCCTCTCTCTCTCCTTTGCCTGCTTGCCTTGTGGAACTGAGCAGCTGCTAGATCCTTGGACTTCCATTCACAGCTGCAGCTGACCATTGTTGGGAGTGGGACTACAGACTGTAAGTCATCAACAAGTTCCCTTCCTATATAGAGAGTAGCCATAAATTCTGTGACTCTAGGGAACCCTGACAACACTGGGTGTTGTCTTTGGTAGCTTGTATGTTGTATAATGAGACAAAATCTCTCATGGATGCTAAATCTCACTGTTTCTTCTGCTCGCCTGTGTGAACAGGCAGTTTACTCCGTCTTCTGCATATTGTCGTCATAAGAGGGCCATGACACCCCCCTGAATTCAACTGGGTTCTGAGGACCTAAATTCTGTTCCTCACACCTGTAAGGCAAGCACTTTACCTGCTGAGCCATCTCCTAAACCCCACAAGCTTTGGAAAATAGTGTGCGTTTTTATTTGCCCTTGTCTTCACTTACTTAAAGAAGCATATAAAGATTGTAGCCATACCTGAATACATATCAGCTAACCAGTGTTTGTATATATTTTTGTTTGAGGTTCATTTTCTTTCATGTAATTTTATAAAGTAATATAAAAATTCTATATAGTTATCAATACAAGTTATCAGTTGTAAATGGCAACTGTGTTTAAATGATAATGGAAGAAGCTGAGTCCATTCTTTTCTAAAGTTACCTTCTGAATCACAGATAAAGACACATGTTAATTACATATCAATACACAAAAAACGTCTTTTGTACCGGGTACACTGTGAGAGTCCTGTTGGTAAGGATTCTGGGTAAAAATATTCTGTGGTGCTCACAGACAGCTTTCTGCTTCAACCCCTGATTTCTGAATATATCATACACATATACAAGTACATTGAAAATAAAGGTTAAAAACCATCACTTATTATTTATATTAGAGACTGCTCTTCAGAGACAATGAATAGCCTTCATTTTGTTTGTGGTTCGTCTGTAAGTTTCCTAAGTGGTATTGGTCAGGGCATGAATTTTTAAATTTTAATTTCTTTTCTGTTTCGAAGGTAACTCTATCAAGAACTCCAACTTGTGTCAGCAACTGGATTTAAGCAATTAGAACAGGAACATGTCCTTTTTCTTCTCTTTACTATTTGGTTTTTAGGTTAATGACATATCCTCATTTGAAAGATATGAATTACAGGGTAATTTTCTAGGTCACTAAAACTTTCCTTTTCAAGTTCAAAAACTTAACTAAGTTTTGATAGATAATTTTCAGTAATATGGTATGTCTTTTCTACCTTATAATATTTAGGAAAATGATGATTATTTAATCTAATCATAAAGGCTGAATGTACATGTCCATTTGATTTCTCTTTTCCGTCTAAAGTACAGAATTATCAATTGCTCTGTCTAGTCTCATTGCTACTTAACAATTTATTTACATGGAACAGTCTCAGACAGATTTGAGTTTTCTTATATTTCATCTACTGTGACTTGAAAAAAATGATGTAACCAAGTTAACATAAATGTTATTCAAAGAGTGTCTGAAAATCTAAAAGAATAATTTTTACTTCATGAATTTTGAATTGTCATTCTATACAGAAAAATAAAAGTTCTTTTAAAAAATCCTTTAGTAGAAGATAATATATGACTATTGCCTTGGTAACTTGTCATGTGCTGTTTGAACACATGGTGGCCTGAGATAATGTGGTTGCCCTTTCCTTTGGAAGCAAGAACCCTTGTCTAGTTACCTCTGCTAACTGTGTGACAGAAAGGGAAGAAAACAGGTAAACAGATGAGTAAAAAGACTTTATCCTTGAGGACAAGTTGAAAGCAAAGTATTTCTACCAGATTACCCACCACCACCACCACCACCCGGGATGTAAGAACTCCTACAGTGGGAAATAGTGGTCACGGGTTCAGCTGTGGAAGCTCACTCAATGAAGAGAAATTAAATTGGGAACTCTAGTTGACTGCTTCATCCTCCTCCCCCAGTTTCTGCTTGAAAGGGCCAGATTCTGTACTGTTATCTCTGTTGCTGGTGTTTTTTGACTTGGAAACCTCACCCTAGTGGATGCTCTGTGGGAATAGGGAACTCCAGCTGGCTTCCTCAAAGGGGCTTCTTTGGTCCAGAATGGGTGTTTGTACGGCCCAATTTAATGATGTTAGCATCCTACTATTATTTGTGGTTCTTTTTAGAAGCCTCATTCAAGAGAATGCACTGCTCAACCTGCGGCTCTCTGAGAGAAAACTCCAGATGGTTGCATTAAAGGATTTCTATGGTCACTTCCTGAAGATTGTTTTGAGTGACCAATTTCATCATGTTTTGCTAACAATCATCTGGATATCTACTTATATGACTTTCTGTCTGTCTATCATCTGTCTATTACCTATCAACACTTTTTCTTTTATCTTTTACTTTTTTTTTTTT
>NC_034596.1:37559109-37572228 GCF_900095145.1 Mus pahari
AAAAAAAAAAAAAAATCTGGGTTGGACCTGATACTATGGATGGAGTTAGATTTCTTGCTTTTTATGTTATAATTATTCATGAATAACTTTTCCCCCTCTTTGTGCTTTATCTTTCTAATAATTCCATCCTAAAGCTGACTCAAATGAATCTCTTTTTAATTTTAAATCTCTTGAAAACAAAACTAACTCTTGAACATGTATCAAGTAAGGTAGTATGCGAGCACACTCACTCACTGAAGGACATTCTCCAACCTTCTCAAAGCTCTCTTCAGTTCTCTAGTGAATACCCCAGTCCTGAAATTCTCATGAGATCCCAAAAAGTCTACTTCCTCAATTCTCTTGCCATCTAACATCATGAAAAATGAATATCTCTCTTTGCATTCTAGGAAATATACTCTTATCTTAAACTTAGATTCAGTGTAAATTTTTTTTTTTAAGATTCCTCTGAAATGCCTATAATCTCCTAGAGTAGAGAATTCTAATGGTGGAAAGCATTAGCAGGTTGTGCACAAACATACCAAGACAGAATCCTGTTCAAATACATATTCCACATTATATATTTCTCCAAGAGGTTTTTTTGCCATTTTACCATTTGAAATTTTTGAAACTATTTTAATTTGTGGTTTTGACTCCCAGGTGTACATTACGCATAAAAGAATCTCTAACAGAGAAAAATCTTAAAAACTTGCTTAATGAGAAAGACTTAATAGATATGATGTCATTTCCCCTATACTGTGCATGCCAACAGCAGAATAGAAATACAATAAAAACTCAAGTGGTGCTAGAAAGCCATTTGTTAGCTATTTTGAGCCACAGAGGATGGAGCCAAACATAGGAGGCTGGAGTGCATTAAGTGAAGTCCTAAAAGCTTTATCAAGACTTTTACTTTGACATAAATATTTTGCTTCCTTTCTATCCAAATGAAGGATGAAGAATGGCAATCCAATTGGAGAGCTGTAATGTAGCTTCTTATATTCCCCATATTTATAATTGACTTTGCAAAAGATCATCTAACCATTGAGGAAAGAGGAACCACTAAAGGCAACTTCTGAATCAAACTTAAAGGAGAAAAAAACGCAATAATGTCTACCAACCAATTTCTTATTCAGGGCCAGCTCATTTCCTTTGTTAAAGGAAAGCAAACAGATAATGTGGATGGAAAACTTCTGTGTCTGTGGATATAGCCGCCACTGTTAAAACAAATAACTAAACTTTTGTTTTAAAGAAACAGAATAGAAGTTTTAAACCTGTTGTGCTTAAATATCCATATGGTCCATAAACAGAAAGGCTAAGTTCTAAGAATTCTAGGAGGCTGGAGAGATGGCTCCATGGTTAAGAGCACCAGCTGCTCTTGCAGAGGACCTGAGTTCAGTACCCAGCACCCACATAGCAGCTCACAACTGCCTGTAACTGTCTAGTTCTGGGCTATCTCGTGCCATCACACCAATGTATATAAAATAAAAAAATTCTAGGAAAGTTTAAATGGATTAATGCATTTATCTGCAAATTCTAAATTTTAAAATAAGATGCCCAATACAGAAATCTTAGGGACCACTGCTTTAGGGCAGAGTTATTATTTCTAATTTCTTCAGTAAAGCTTTCAACATAATGTAAAAGCATCTAAATATCATAAAATGTAAGTTAAAAGGGATGTTAGGAGTCATGATGTCCAGCTTCAAAAAGTTCTATTCTGCACATAAAATGACTAATTATGAAGTGCACTAAACTGGAGCCACCCAGTTTTCTCTCTAGGGGTCACTTAGCAAATACTTGAAAGTGTGAAGCATAACATACTTTAAGCTTCATGAGGGCAAGAATATTGTAGGTAAATGCACAACTTTAAAATGTAGCTACTTAAAAATGAAGGAACAAAAGTAGATAGACTGTCCAATTTGGCCTGCAGTGCTACTAATTATGGACCCTGTTCTGGGAAATTAATTAAACTTTTATAGTTGTAAATGGATTTAACTTCATGTTCAAAATTGACAAAATAATCTCAATTTTAAAGAAAGAGTAGAATTTCTTCCAGAACCTTTCCTTTACATTCATTCAAGTGTTACACTCTCTCAAAGACTTTTCCCTATATAATGATCATCTGGGTCTCTGTTACAGAGTGGGCTGGTTTTCCAACATCAATAACCATAATCAAGATAAATTCCCAAAGTCTCAACATCAGGACAACCTGATCCAGAAAAATCTCTCGGTGTAACTCCATTTCCATGTGATTCTAGATTGTGTCAAGTTAACAATTTAACTAACCTACACAGTTTGGTTTCAGATTTTATTTTCACTCAGCTGGACAAGTTACCTATACCCTGTGAACATCAGTTTCTTTATAAATTATAGGAATTAAACAGAGTATTAATTTCAACAGTTTTTCCAAGAATTAACAATACAAAATGTTAACTGCATTATGGAACATGGAAATACAGATTCAAGTGGTTTTCTACTCTTTTCATCATATATATTTGTTAACTATGTATTTTCAAAAATTTAGCATTAAGATAAATCTTTTCTACTTAAGTCTACATTGGTAGGCCATATCTAAACCACAAAAAGAATTACAGAAAAAATATTGTTTAAATAAAAGTAATACATCCAATACCAATTGTTTAGACCTGAACATATATAAATAAGTGACATTGTACAGATAGAGTAGACATTATTCAGGAATGTTCACGTATATATACATATTTCAAATAATAACAACTAAGTAAAAACACAGGCTGTGAGTTTGAAAAGAATGAAAGGGATATATGAGAGGCTTTGGTGGGAGAAAAGGAAAGAAGTAAATGATGTAATTATACTATAATAGCAAAAACAAAAGAAAAATTTAAACCAATATAGAATTCTAACAATATCATAATCCTAACAAATTTTATTTTATGTATATACATGAGTAGGCATTTTAAAGAATTGTGTTTAATATTTACAACTTTATCTGTCATAAAATCCTACCCACTTACTTGATTAAATTCTTCTACTTAAATTCTACCTTCATTGTCTCAATAACAAACAAAATCAGGAAAGTCTTCAGACTTACAGAGGAGCACAGGAGCATTAAAATGCATCTTAAGGTTTAGCTAATATAGACCGACTTCTCCAAGGATGTGGACAGCCCCTTCACATTGGGGAAGTTTTTACGCTGTATTTCTTTAAGTGTCTTGAGTCTTTTTTCCATAAGAGTATGATATCATTTTATCTCTAATGTAAGTGTTCATTTATTGTGTTTAGAATAAAATGGTGGAGAGGTGTGATGACTATGCAAAACCCATGTGTTCATCTATGACCTCCGTATACAAACAAAGCTTTGTGCAATCCCTAGAATCCAGAGTGTCCATCTGACAGGACACCAAGATGATGATGATGCCAGATGATCTATGTGTCTTGAAAGGCACACCAGCTTTAACCTTGATGGATTGTTACCACCTCCCTGAGGGAGTACCAAATTTTCAGTGCACACCTGACAGCCATTAAGAAAGTCTGGATGCCTAGAAATACGTACTCTTTACCTAAGGCTGATGGAATGTCTGTACTTAGAGAAGCTGATGACATTATTGTCTAACCTACTTTTCATCACCAATAGAGTGACGCATGATTTCATAATTGGTTCAATTGTGTTCACATGCTCTTATGTGACTATGAACAAAAACTAAAACACCTGGACTCTGATTTTAAATATAGGTTTTACATTTTAAACAAGACTTTAACTTCATGTATGAGGAGTCAAAGGATTAGTGTAGTGGTCAGATAGGAAATGTGTCAGAGTCACAATGGCTTTATAAAATAAGAATACAGAATGCAGTAAGTCCCCATAAACCAGGTTAAAGGGTTGAACAAATGTTAGATAGCAATATGCTTAAAATAATAAGCCTACAATAGGCCATCAAAAGCAAGCAAGCACACTTAATTTTTGAGTTTTAATACTAAGATGGAAACAAAATTTAAATTCTGTCATCCAAGTTATCTACAAATGCAATAACAGATATGTGACAGAAATATATTATAGCACACAAGAGTATGTTACTTTACTATAAACATTTCCATTCAGAGTCTGTAGAGATGGCTCAGGAAATGTATCATTTGCAATTGAAATGTAATGACTTGATTTTGGCTCACTAGAACACATACAAACCTGGACAGAGTAGGGTACATCTAAAATTCCTGTGTTCCTATGGCAAGACGGGAGGCAGAGTCAAGAGAATCCCCAGAGCCCTGTAGAACAGTAAGCCATATATATATATATATATATATATATATATATATATATATATATATATATATATATATATCAGTAAACAGTAGGAGATTCCTCTACCATCTCAAAACCTGTAAGCAGCACCCCTCCATGACTTCTGCCTTAGCTCCTGCCTCCAATTGCCTGCTCCGCTTGAGTTCCTGTCCTGACTTCCTTTTATGATGAAAAGCAGTATGGAAACATAAGTCAAATAAACCCTTTCCTCCTCAACTTGTTTTTGTTGTTGTTGTTCTTGTTGTTCTTGTTGTTGTTCTTGTTCTTGTTGTTCTTGTTGTTCATGGAGTTTTGACACAGGAATAGAAACCCTAACTAACACACACACACACACACACACACACACAAACACACAACCTTTTCCATATTCTTTCAGAACTAAAGTTTAATCTGTTTAACTCCATACAACAAACACTCATCAAATACTTTCTATAGAGAAAACAGCAGGAAAGATGATAAGGGATAAAATATCACTAGAAGATAATTCCTCATCCAGGTACTTAAAATTTAGCAGAAGCCAGTGATGTAATGAATCTAACACTGAAATGTGAAGAGCTGAAAATAAAAGTAGCAAATAAGTTTCCTTTCAATTTCTCTAATGTTAAGCAAAGTGATGAGTTCAAAGTAGATACCCAAATATTACTTGCATTGTGCAAGAACAAGGCCAGGCAAGCTTCATACACTACTGGATTTTTCAGAACACGAACATTGTAGCAGCTGATATATACAGAGTATAATATAGACAATTGCATTTCAGTTGGTACTGGGCTATAAGAAAAGTAGTAATAAAAGTGACATTTGTAATGGTAAAATAGTTAATCTATCAGTGAATTTCTCTTCAAGTAAGGATGATGCTTTTCACTAGGAATTTAGTCCCAATGTTCAGCATTGATAGATATTTGTTCAATATCCAACCACACACATTCACACACATTTTCATAATTAATAATCTAGGCAAATCTTTAGTAAGATAAAAAGAAACACCTAATATATACTTATAAGTAAAATAAATGTTGAGTAGGATTTGGTACTGCAAATGAGCTTCAATTTCAATATACTTCTTTCCTATTTATTGATTTTTACAATTCTAGGTTGTTATGTAAGAAACTCTTGGTATACCATTTATATAGGCATTAATAAATACATACTAGTTGATTTTTAAACAACAAATCTGGAACTGAGAAGAATTTTCTTGAGTGAATACTCAGTTAAAATGCAAAAAGGAATCATTTGTGGGCAAATGGATAAAGTTGAGAATGACTGAAGATGGGGAAAGTGTACGTTTAGGTGAAAGAGCTGAGTGTCTGAGCAAATCTGGATGAGCAAGGAACAGATTATGCTCTGATGATACTGATACCTTACATTAGCCAGAGTCCACGCTTAGAAACAGGCAAATGAGTGTCATGCATATTAGTAGAAAGTTTTAAAAAAAACTAGAATTTTGCATTACAGCATATGGATTTATTGGAAAATAAATAAAGAGGCAATGTCCTAACAGTGCCCTTTATGCACACGAGGCAGACAGTATCAATCAGGATCTATTGAAATATTGTAATTAGGGAAGCAAGATTCACATATTAAATCACTACCAAGTGTAATTACTTTAAAATACATGTCAGCATGCAAGTATTTTTATATTGAGCCCTTTAAAACATTTTATATATTAATGAATTGTAAATAAATACATGTGTAGATGGAGAAATAATCACAGATATGTGAGTGCGTATATAACTATTTCCCAATTGAGTATAATTCAGTATATTATAAAACACTAAGTATACTCAAAATATGCTGATTTACTATAATATAAAACTACTTATATATCTTAGCTATACTTACTTTACCATTCCTCTTTGAGAAATTACAAGTGTAAGAAAGCACATTCTGTACTTAATATTTTCATAAAATACTATGTCATTCTTCTAATTTACAACCCTAAATCTACTCCTTCCCAAATCTAGTTATCTCCGGGCTATCAAAAACACTTTCTCTAGCTAATGTTCCCTGTGTCTGCACAGAGTACAAAACTGAGAAGCAAGCACAACCTAGCCTGGGTATTTGAAACTCAATCACTAAGAGACCGCATGAGTTAAACCGAGCTAGCACGTTCTTAGTCCCATTTATCAAGGTAATCTCCAATGACATCGCGTCCAACCACCAATTCTTAAGCCAACTATGTCACCTAGTCAGTATGCTAAGCAAAAATAGTGAAAATGCATGACGCACATACTTACTGAAATATTGATGACTTATCAACTGAATTAGTCTTTATTATTTGTTACTGCTTTTTTTTTTCACCTATCATGAGGTGACTACAGTCTCTCAGTCTACATGCTGAAAAATGTCTCCAGTTGCATAGGGTCTGTAAAGCCTGTAGATCCCTTCTCTCAGTCCTTCTTCAAGTGTTAATTTCAGTCCTTCTCACTTGCTTTCTTCCTTTTGTCAAATTCAATGTTATTCAAGGGTGTGGTAAATCTATCTGATTTTCAAGTGCATTCTATTCCTAAACATATCCATATGGAAAACCCACAAAGTCACACTAACTACAGTGCCTTGAAGCTCAAGAGTCCTTGATAGTAGCTGATTGATGTCACCTACAAAATAATAATAATAATAATAATAATAATAATAATAATAATAATAATAATGGCATCAAAGTGTACAATGGTTTGTATATGCTTGGCCCAGGGAGTGGCACTATTAGAAGGTGTAGCCTTAATACCCTCAACCTAGTTTCCTGGAAACCAGTCTTCTGTTAGCAGCCTTCAGATGAAGATGTAGAACATTTGGCTCCTCCTGCACTATGCCTGCCTGGACGCTGCCATGCTCCTGCCTTAATAATAATGTACTGAACCTCTGAACCTGTAAGCCAGCCTTTAAGACTGCCTTGGTCATGTTGTCTGTTCACAGCAGTAAAATCCTAAGACAAAGTGCTTCCCCACTTACAATCATCACTTAAGAGAATCTAGCTTGGAAATAATAAAAAAAATACATAAATATCATTGTACAGAGGTCTTACTATAGTTAAAATACAATCTGCTCATATCATCCCTCTCAAGCCATTCACATAACTAAAGTGTGAGGGTGATTACTCACTCATCTGCTTCATTCATTTGGGGCAAATATTTCTTAGCCTAGGCAGAGGGCAGACTCAGCTGTGTGATTTCAGAGATTAGTTGAAGTTATCTCACTACATGCATTAGAAAAGGAAATCAGAACACTGAACCTCTTGTTTTACCATCTCTAATCCCCTGAGACTTGGTGACATTTGGTTCATTTATCATTCTTCTTAAAAGCGTATTCTCCAACTCCCTCTAGCAGGTGGAGGGAAGATGTAACAGTATTTACAATAAGACATATAAATCTATTACATATGTTAAGGTCTGTGGGGAGAGAAAGTTGTTACTAAATTTCAGTTTACTTCCTCACTTTTCATTTAAATATTTCCTTCATAGATCTTCAAATTAAGTGTCTCAGAAGATTCTTTCTTCCATTTTTTTATCAAATATTTTCTGTATTTACTATCCCCTTTCCTAGTTTCCCCTAAGAAAACCCCCTTCCCCCTCCCTGCTTCCCCTGCTCACCAACCCACCCATTTCTGCTTCCTGGTCCTGGCATTCCCCTACACTGGGGCATAGAGCCTTCACAGGACCAATGGTCTCTCCTCCCATTGATGACCAACTATGCCATCCTCTCCTACATATGCAGCTGGAACAATGAGTCCCACCATGTGTACTCTTTGGTTGGTGATTTAGTCCCTGGGAGCTCTGGGGGTACTGGTTAGTTCATATTGTTGTTCCTCCTATGGGATTGAAAACCCCTTCAGCTCCTTGGGTCCTTTCTCTAGCTCCTTCACTAGGGACCCTGTGCTCAGTCCCATGGATGGCTGTGGGCATCCACTTCTGTATTTGTCAGGCAATGGCAAAGCCTCTCAGGAGACAGCTATATCAGGCTCCTGTCAGCAAGCACTTGTTGGCATCCACAATAGTGTATGGGTTTGGTCATTGTATACGGGCTGGATGGATCCCCAGATGGGGCAGTCTCTGAATCTCTTTCCTAAAGTCTCCACTCCACACTTTGTCTCTGTAACTCCTTCCATGGGTATTTTGTTCCTCCTTCTTTTTTTTTTTTTTTTTTTTTTTTTTTTTTTTTTTTTTTTTTATTATTTTCTTTATTTACATTTCAAATGCTATCCCGAAAGATTCCCATACCCCTCCCCCCACCTCTGTTCCCCTACCCACCCACTCCCACTACTTGGCCCAGGCCTTGCCTTGTGCTAGGTCATATGGAGTTTGGGAGACCAAGGAGCCTCTATTCCCACTGTTGGCCGATTAGGTCATCTTCTGCTACAAATGCAGCTAGAAACACAAACCCAGGGGGTACTAGTTAGTTCCTGTTGTTGTTCCACCTACAGGGTTGCAGCCCCCTTCAGGTACTTGGGTACTTTCTCTAGTTCCTGCATTGGGGACCCTGTGTTCCATCCAGTAGCTGGCTGTGATCATCCATTTCGGTGTTTACCAGGCACTGGCGTAGCCTCACAAGAGGCCACAATATCAGGGACCCTTCAGCAGTATCTTGCCGGCATGAGCATGAGCATTAGTATCTAGGTTGGTGGCTGATGATGGGATGGACTCCGAATGGGGTCCTCTCTGGATAGTCCATCCCTTCATCCCAGCTCCAAACTTTGTCGCTGTACCTATAATTTTTCATGGGAGTTATGTTCCTCATTCTAAGGAGGAATGAAGTATCCACAAATGNTCATCCTTCTTGATTTTCTTCTGTTTTCCATAATGTGTCTTGGATATTCCAAGTTTCTGGGCTAATATCCGCTTATCAGTGAGTACATATCTAGTGACTTCTTTTGTGATTGGGTTACCTCACTAAGGATGATATCCTCCAAATACATTTGTTCCTCCTTCTAAGAAGGATGAGTTTGGTCTTCCTTCATGAGTTTCATGTCGTTTGTTCCAGAAGCTCAGAATACCCAAGATACAACTCAGATGACTCTCTACAAAAAAAAAAAAAAAAAAAAAAATCATGTTATTGAAGAAATGAGAAAAACAATGCAAAGTGAGGAAGAATAAAATCCTTTACCAAATTAAAGTATCGCACAAACTGCCTTATGGGGATTCCATTCTTAGTTCACGCATGTTTGTATTTCAACCTTGAACTTAGTGGAATTTCTCACTGTGTGTGTTGGGTGTTTATGCCCCAGACAAGGTCAGCGTTGAAGCACCATCTACCTCTCAAGTGCTGTGTGGTCTTGGGTTAGTCCTGGCACTAGAGAATCTACTTTTCAGATTAGAAAGCACATGTAACTGTGCTGTGCTGAAGCTTCTTGGCAAGTCAAATACCTCTGTATCAGTGTTCTCCTCTATCTATGGTAGCCTGGAAAGTCGCTCCACGGTTCCTGGAGGCTGCAGCTTCTACAGCGTCTTCCCCTGTCTACTGAATATACATCTTAAGCATATTATAATTCAAGGAATAATCTGTCTCTACCATATGACCCTAACCAACTATTTCCCTATTTCTGCTCATATTCAATCTTATAAGAGGATCCTCATGACTTTCTTAAGTCTTGTTCATTCTAGATTTTCTCTCAATTAATTCTCTCTGTGACATTAACCATTTTTATGTTGTGTTGGCTGTCTGGAACTAATTCTGAACTGCACTCAGAGGAGAGTTAAATTAGCATATCTAAAAATCTCAACCACATGGAAATTTAAGAAACAAAACCAGAAAGTTTCGGTGGCATAAATCATGTGGTTCTTAACACTGATTTAGACAACATTAGCATATTCTTGGCTGCTTTGAAATCCCTCAAACTGCAGACAGAAAGCCACTATAGCCAATTAATGCAGTCTCTAGCTATGCAATAAAAGTCATTATATAATTCTAGTGTAATTAGATTAATAATCACTGCTATAGAAGTCTAAGGACATTTAAAAAGCCCCACAGGAAGACATTATATCTCAACCAGAGAAAATTGAAGAAACATCAGAAATGACACCTGCACAAGGCTTTGGAGAATGAGTTAGTCAATCCACTTATGATAAAACCTTGGACACTGAAACATCAGTGTGTAATAAGTGTGCATTTCTGGGGAATATGTCACCCACACTACCTACTAAGGAATGAGAAGATATAAGAACATGAGGCTGTCAAAAACAGCAGAGACTCAGATAAGGAGCAACAGGGGCTGGGAAACAGTAAAGGACAACACTACCTCTTTTCAACCCCAAAGTGTCTATTCAACAGCCTCCAATACATTCACCACAGATCAAGGCGGAGCTGTCCTGCTTCCCTTTAACATTTCTTATTGACTTTTTAACACCAGGTGTCATGATTTCCTGTCCACTCTGAAATCTAAGCCTTGAGTTTTTACTCCTACCATTTAGTCTTTCCAGATATGTGCCACACCACTCTGTCACTGACAATGAGTTCCTGAGAAGCACTGTCATGGATGTGAATGGCATAGCATTCAGTATACTCTTTATTGTTCATACTAAATATTCTCGCCAGTATTTAAAATCTTATCATATGTCCCCAAGGAGGCATTTTTGGCACATCTTAATTTCTTTCATGTGAGGATAAGTTTCTTTATCTCCTAGTTGTACATTTATTGTTATTATATTTTAATAATAGATACAAAATTAATAATTGGGATAAATATAGTAGGGGACACAAAGTGTTTGGCTCTGACACCCACCAAACAGTGCATGTTTGGGTCCTACTTACTTCTATCTGAGCCATCAGTCACCTCACTAAACCACAGAGAAGTTTCATAACAGAAAAACAAATCTAACTTGCAGCAGGCCTTTTTTTCTGCATGACAATGTAACAATGTTTCATTTAACCTGTTCCTAATAGAAATGAATTGTATCAAGTTTGGTATCTATTTTACAATTATGCTTCTTAAACTACTAACATTATTTTTGGTATCCAGAACAATCGAAAGGCTATCAATATTTTTCAGTGAAAACCATTAAAGCAAAATGGGGTAGCACAGGTCTGTACTTCCGGTACTCTGAAGGCTAAGGCAGAAGAATCACACCTTTGAGCTTAATCGGGACTACCTTGTGAGTTGGAAGTCAACCTGGACTACATAGGGAAATCTGATCTCAAATACACCAGTGGGGGGCTGGAGACAAGGCTCCACAGTAAGAGAAAACCCTAGCTATATTTTCAGAGGACCAGGATTGGGCTCCCAGTATCCACTTAAGGCTGCTCACAAGTGTGTGTTACTCCATCTCCAAGGGACCTGACATCCTTTTCTGGCCTCTGCACACATGCAACATTCACACATACACACACATACACATGGGGGGGGGGAAAGAAGGGAGAGAGGGAGGGAGGAAATTTTAAAAGAACATAAAAACAATAAAGGATTAACCTTAAAATGTCTAGCAAAAACCTGACATTTTAGGGAAGTTTTGTGAAGATTAAAAAAAAAAAAATCTAATATGAGAGTGAAGGCATAAGTTTCTGAGACCCATTCCCGTGAGTGTGCACATATAAGGTCTTGAGAGAATAAAGTTTAATTTTGGTTTTTACATAGTCTATGTCTTGGTAGGAAAATCTGAGTTTTCAAGCATCCTGAATGTATACTTAGTCAATAAATAAGTTGTTTTGTAGGCTATATACAGAACACACTGGAAATACAGTGAGAAAGTTAAAAAAAAAAAAAAGGTACAGGTATCCATAGAGTTGATACATGTTGTCTGCTATGACACCTAAGGGCATCCCTACTTACACTCTCACTGAGCCTGTGCACAGATATTCTGGGACACAATAATACATAAGTGCAACAGCACACAGATTGAATTTCTACCACAGGACAGTTTCCAAACCTGAATACTCTGAAAAAAAAAAAAAGTCACAACATATGAAAGCATAATCTTTCTGGTTCTATCTGATAGATCTGTGTTAAAATAAAATGACAAAGAATCTTACCAGATGATTTTGACACATGAAAGTCATGGATTTTTTTTGTTGTTGTTGTTGTTGTAATCCAGCAACAGCAAATAATACTAGGTGCTATCTTTTTTGCAAAACTCAGACATTTAGGCACATTTAGCCTAATGCAATTCTGCTTTTGTCTATTATATTACCTCTGTAAAGTTACTAAGTTCTTAACAACAACAAAATAAAGCAAAATCTGAATAGAAAAAAAAATAACATGTACTAGAATATAGATCACAAAATATGAAATCTTTTTAATTAAATATGATTTGAAACAAGTGATAACTTCAAGGCTTTTTCTTTTAGTACAGAGGCTATTTAGTGGCATTTAATAAAGAGAAAATCAAGGGAATCAAAACACAACTACTGGTATAGTTGAGACGCTTAAGCAACTTTGACTGCGGTACATACATATGGTGTTATGCTTTGTGGAACACTGAATTATCTTGGCAAGAGTTACTTTTCCATTCTTGGACAATAACACTGGAACAACTTCCCAAAACATGCAGCATCTCCCTGGCATGCACACCCCAGCCGTCTGCCCATTTGTTCAGAGATTCCTTCTCTTTTCCTGCAGAAATGAGTTGCCCCTCTCGAGATGAAAACAGTGATCCAACAGAACCAGAGTTAGGGCTTGCAAGAGTGTCCTCCATTTCAGTCTACTGTGTCTCTGTCACCTATTGACAAATTTTTACATGGTTTCTAAAACCTCTACCAGTACAGTGCTCTTGTCACACTTACATTTCTCTAATTTTGCATAACCGATCAAAATTTGGTAAAAAAAAAAAAAAAAAAAAAAAAAAAAAAAAAAAAAAAAAAAAAAAAAACACTTCATCCATGAAGTTATCTCAGGGAATGTTATCTCAGTGCCATTTAAAATAGTTTGAACAGGGCTTTCCTTCACA
>NC_034596.1:37572289-37580109 GCF_900095145.1 Mus pahari
TCCCTAAAAAAAAAAAACAAAAACAAAAAAAAAAAACACTTCATCCATGAAGTTATCTCAGGGAATGTTATCTCAGTGCCATTTAAAATAGTTTGAACAGGGCTTTCCTTCACAACTGCCATTAAAATAGCATGGCCCTACAAGAGTTAGATCCTACCCTTCTCATTCTGGGCACTGTGTGAATTTCCCCCCATTCAGCTATTCCAATATAACAAATGGGCTTTATCTCCTTGGATCAGCTCCTTCCTCTAGTGCAGACAACTTAATGGATTTTTAGGTCTAAATCGAGTATGGCTTGTTTCTGAGTATTAATTTCAACTTTAGTTATTGTAGAAATTATGTCCTCTCATGACGTCAACCACGCTGACCCCTAAAACTGAGTGGCCTAATATATAACCCAAATTAGCAAATTTTGCCTAGGCAGCAAAGTTTAGTTGACTCTAGTTTCCCTCTTGACATTTTCAAAGCAAGTTCCCCATCTACTGGCAGGTCCTCATCATGATCCTATCCTCTCACTGCTAATTTACTATATACATCTGAGCAATATCTTTAAAAACAAATGCAAACAGGTAATTTTCTCCTCTCATCCCACTCTATGTTATGGATGCATGCCAGGTTTATTTTCTCTATTACTATACAAATTTGATGCCTTCAAATAGTCAAAAGAGAATTCACTTTTGATTGTTGTTGGAATAAAAACAAAGAAGAATACTGGACATAAAAAGCTGCCTGTAAATTATAAACATGTCATTAGTAACATACAAAGGGAGGCAAGAATTGCTTGCACAGGTTCCCTTTATTGTAGAACTGTACCAAGGAACATAATGGGTTTCCCTGGAATTAAAGCTGTTTGTAGAGTGTGGGTCCTCAGTCATGTTTCTCATCCAGTATTTGAATATGTCCCCAGGGTGACACTTCTCACCTAGATGTACCTTTTGATTAGGATCATCTTAGTATCCTTTTCTACCCACTGTTACTACTAAAATATCCTCTTACAGCTTGTCCCAATGGTTCCTCTCTTAATTTCTACTAATGCACAGGTCCTTGTAGAAGTAATTACTGGATAAAAAAAGGTAAATCATTGTCCTTGAAAATATTAAGCACTAGCGGAGATTGTATGAAGGTGTTTGTTATTATCACACAACTCTGCCCACCTGCTATTTCTATCCACAAATTTCTGACATAGAGTTCTTGTTCATTATTCTTGTTTCTTGCACATCTATAAACGAGAACAGCTACAACAAGACTTGAGGATCCCCCTGGTGCCAGAGGAGTCCCCCCCCCACCCCCAGTTACAGAATTCTGGTTTCTAAAATAGAGAGATGTTCTAATCTCTCTATTTTACAGGTGATAAATATGAGAGTCATGAACAGGAAAAGTAGGCTTCCATGCAAAACTTTGATGTGAATGCCCATCTGCTACTTAACTGCTTTGTTGTCCCTGGCCAGTGATGATGTTGCTAAGTGAGCGCATTAGTTCTGCAATGTAATAACATTACATTGCGAACTATGTATATAAAGGTGCTAATGATAGGCCCTGAGTGACAGAAAAATGAAAACAGTTTCATAGTGAGTTAAAATGAAAAACAATGAACTCATCTCAAGGCAAGGTTTTCCAGCCCAGGGGCTCAGGATAACCACGTAGAATCAGAAAAACAAATGAAAGCTGTGTCTGACCAGGTCTGTGGTAATTATCTGATTTCCCAACAAGTAGAAAATTTAAGTATAATTAGTTAATTGAATAAATTTGTATTACTCCTCCAAGGAGTAATTCTGGCCATTGTTAAAACTGTAGTTATCAAACACATGATTATAAAATCATAATTACAGTTTTACCTGTATCATCTCAAGACAGATTTAAACTATGTGAAAATATTCCGGCATATTGTTTTCTCCAGGTTCTACTCAAGATAAGTTTCTAAGATAAGCACTCAGTTGCTTCAAAGTAAAATTGACATCTGAGACACAGAAGATGCATAAATCAGTATGGTAGACTATTTAAAAAGAAAAAAATAACACAGGGTGTTTTGTGCTAAGCTCAAGGCCCTCTGAGAGTTTCCAGAGAGCCACATGGTTTTGATGAAGCACATTTTGGTGTCTGTATTCACTGACTGATACAATATCAGCTAACAACTCACTACAAAGGACATGAATTGAAATGTGCAGTAAAAGCATAGACACTATGAACTTTATCCAACACAAATGTTTCCTAATAAATTTCTCTTTTCATTGTATCGACTTTAGAACACTATGGTTCTCAACCTTCCTAATGCTGCAACCCTTTAATACAGTTCCTCATGTAGTGCTGACTCCCAACCACAAGATTATTATTTTTTATTTATTTATTTATTTATTTATTTATTTTTTGGTTTTCCGAGACAGGGTTTCTCTGTATAGCCCTGGCTGTTCTGGAACTCACTTGGTAGACCAGGCTGGCCTCGAACTCAGAAATCCNCCTGCCTCTGCCTCCCNAGTGCTGGGATTAAAGGCCTGCTCCACCAGGCCTGGCTCACAAGATTATTTTGTTTCTACTTCGCAGCTGTAATTTTGTTACAATGTTGAATTATAATGTACATACCTGATATGCAGGATGTCTGATGTGTGACACCCAAAGGGGTTACAACTCCCTAATTGAGAATGACTCCTTTAGAAAGTCACTGTCCATCTCGATGTTTTTCAAAATCAATAAACATTTTTCAAATCAAAAAGGAGAGGCTTTAGAAAATAAAAGACTAAACCATAATAACAGCTGTTTGAGCCTCATTCTGGAATGTAAGAGGCCTAAACTTATTCTGTTTCTCTTCAGTGAGCTAAACAATCGACAGTTTTTAAAAACAGACTTATTAGGATGGACACGCACTCACATCTTTCCAAACCCAACACTGATAATAAATGATATTTTAAATACAGTAATACAATAGTTCTTATTTATCCAATATTTAGAGCACTTCCATTAGGGTTTTTTTAAATAACTATAACAGACCAGCAGGTTTGAGTATAAAAGAAATTTTGGTGGAGAAAACTTCAGTTGTCAATAATTTAAAATTTTTAAAAGGTCAATCTTGCCACCTAGTGGCTACAGCTGGGAACAATGGTTTGAAAAAAATAGTTTATGAAATCTAAATCATGTAAGGGTTTTTGCATTGTTATTTTTTTTTAAAATATAAACAACAATGTAATTCGCAATAATTTACTAGAGTTATATTGTTTGGGCCATTTAGCAAAACAAAATCATGATTACATTCTAAACCTCACAGGATATTTAAAATGAAAGAGACCATAAATTTAAATGTAAAACAAGAGACTCTTACCATTTTACATAATAGTAAGTAACATTCAAGATTAGGGACAATCAAAGAGTTCTTGCACTAGCTGTGACAATATAATCTGTAAGAAAATCTGAAAATCTGGACTCATCATTATTTAAGTCCTTTGCTCTCGACTGCATGGCTTTGGTATAGAAACAAACAGATTGATTAATGGAATTGAATCAAGACCCAGAAATAAGCTAGCACACCTATGGACACTCAATTTTGACAAAAACAAAACAGAAAACAAAAACAAAAAACAAAACAAAACCATGCAGTGGAAAAACGAAAGTATTTTCAACAAATAGTGCAGTTCTAACTGGATGTCTGCATGTAGAAGAATGCAAATAGATCCCTATTTATCACCCTGCATAAAGGCCAAGAACAAGTGGATCAAAGTCCTCAACATAAAACCAGATACATTAAATCCAATAGAAGAGAATGTGGGAGATAGGCTTGAAATCACTGGTACAGGAGAAAACTTCCTGAAGAGATCACCAATGGCTCTGACTCTAAGATCAACAATTAATAAATGGAACCTGTGAAACTTAAATGCTTCTGAAAGGCAAAGGACACTGTCACTAGGACAAAACGTCAGCCTACAGATTAAGTAAAGATCTTCACCAAACCTTGATCTGGCAGAGGGATAATATCCAAAATATATAAAGAACTCAAAAAGTTGGCCACCAACAGCCCAAATAACTCAATTTAAAAATGGGGTACAGAGGTAAACAGAATTCTCCTGCGAATTTCATTGTTGTTAATAGCTGAGTAGTACTCTATTGTATAAATATATCCATTCCTCTGTTGAGGGACATCTGGGTTCTTTCCAGCTTCTTGTTATTATAAATAAGGTTGCAGCATCTTCTGGGTATATGCCCAGAAGTGGTATTGCTGGAACTTCTGGTAGAAGTGGATGCTCACAGTCATCCATTAGATGGAGGACAGGGTCCCCAATGAAGGAGCTAGAAAAAGTACCCAAGGAGCTGAGTGGATTTACAGCCCCCTAGGAGGAACAACAATATGAACTAACCAGTAACCCCAGAGCTCCCTGGGACTAAACCACAAACCGAAGAAAACACGGAGGAACTCCTGTCTCTAACTGCATATGTAGCAGAGGATGGCCTAGTCAGTCATCGATGGGAGGAGAGGCCCTTGGTTCTGTGAAAGTTCTATGCCCCAGTATAGGGGAATGCCAGGGCCAGGAAGGAGGAATGGGTGGGTTGGGGAGCAGGAGGGCTGGGGGAAGAAGATGGGGGATTTTTGAAGGGGAAACTAGGAAAGGGATAACATTTGAAATGTAAATAAAGAAAATAAGAGAGAAAAAAAGAAGAAAAACCTCAAGGGACAGTTAATGCTGGTAAGGATATGGAGCAAGGGAAACACTCCTCTGTTGCTGGTGGGAGTGAAAACTCGCACAACCACTCTGGAATTCAATTTGTCAGTTTTTCATGGTATATACTCGGTTATAAGTGTATATTAGCCATAAAGTACAAGATACCTATGCTATACTTCTCAGACCCAAAGAAGCTAAACAAAAAGGAAGGAAGAAGCGGGGATGCTTGACTCTCACTTAGAGGAGGGAATAAAACAGTCATAGGAGTCAGATGGAGGAAGAGAACTGGGTGAGAAAGTGGATAGAGAGGGGAAAAGGGAAGTTTGCGGGATCAGGTATGCAGAGGGACAAAAGAGAGGGCCAGGGAGCCAGAAGAATGAATGGAAATCTGTGGCTGGCAGGATTTGGGGATGGCAGCATCTCTAGGACATGCTAGAGATTTGGGATGGGAGAGGCTTCCAGGAATCTATGGGGAATGACTTTAGCTGAGACTCCTAGCAGTGGGGATATGGAACCTGATGTAGCCACCTCCTGTAGCCAGGTAGGACCCCCAGTGGAAGGATAAAGGATACCAATCCACTCACAAATCTTTTGACCCAAAATGTGTCCTGTCTACAAGAAATTCAGGGACAAAGATTGAGCAGACACGAAGGGAATGGCCAATCAATAACCCGCCCAACTTGAGACCCATCCCTTGGGTAAGCACCAATCCCTGACACTATTAATGATACTTTCTGTTATGCTTGCAGGCAGGAGCTTAGGATAACTTTCTTCTGAGAGACCCTATGCTGTTGTTGACTGAAACAGATGCAAAGACCCACAGCCAAACACTGGGCAGAGCTTGATGAGACTTATGGAAGGGTTGGGGGAAGGATTGACATTGCCCCATAGGGGATAGGAAGACCAACAGTCAAGTAACCTGTACCAGTGGGGGCCCTTAGAGACTAAACAATCAAACAAAGAGCATATCTGGGCTGGAGCTAGGCCCCTTGCACATATGTAGTAGATGTACAGCTTGGTTTCCATGTGGGTTCCCAACAGCTAGAATGGGGTCTTTCTCTTAAGTTGCTGTCTGTCTGTGGATCCTGTTTCTCTAACTTGGCTGTGTTGTCTAACCTCAGTGGGAGAGGATGTGCCTAGCCCTGCAAAGACTTGATGTGCCAGCATCCAGGTGATACCCATGTTGGCTCTACCCCCTCTGAGGAAAAGGAGAAGGGGGTGAGGAATGAACTGTGTAAGTGGGGGATGGAGGCAATGATTGAGATATAAAGTGAGTAAATAGATAAATGAGAAAAATGCCTGTCTTAGTCAGGGTTTCTATTCCTGCACAAACATCATGACCAAGAAGCAGTTTGGGGAGGAAAGGGTTTATTCAGCTTACATTTCCATACTGCTGTTGATCACCCAAGGATGCAGGACTGGAACTCAAGCAGGTCAGAAAGCAGGAGCTGATGCAGAAGCCATGGAGGGATGTTCTTTACTGGCTTGCNTCCACTGGCTTGCTCANTCCACTCTCTTATAGAACCCAAGACTACCAGCCCAGAGATGGCACCACCCACAAGGGAACCTCCCCCCATGATCACTAATTGAGAAAATGCCTTACAGCTGGATCTCATGGAGGCATTTTCCCAACTGAAGCTCCTTTCTCTGTGATAACTCCAGCTGTGTCAAGTTGACACAAAGCTAGCCAGTACAATGCCCTTGCCCTATAAAAGATAATGATGCTTCATTCTGCTAAGAAAATGAGAAGACGTGTTATGCACGAAGGGGAAATAATCCAAAACCACAATCCTGAGAGAAGACCAGTGTTGAGAATATATCATGAACTCTAACAACACATCCATTAAAAAAAGAACAAACCATCTGGTAGATGGGTAAAATATGGCACAAACATGTCCACGATGAGGACACAAGATGTCTAGTGGGACAGGAATGCTGTTCGAAGTCAGCCACTAGGAAAGTACAAATCAAACTACAAGGAGACAGCATACACATTCATAAGAATAACTAATGTCAACACAAATGCCATCTAATATGCAGAGAAATTGACCAACTTATATATAAAAATTTAGCCATAGTTAACATGTAGAAGAATGTGAATTGATCCATTCTTATCTCCTTGTACAAAGCTCAAGTCTAAGTAGATCAAAGAACTCCACATAAAACCAGAGACACTGATATATATAGAGGAGAAAGTGGGGAAAAGCCTCGAAGAAATGGGCACAGGGGGAAAATTCCTTAACAGAAAGAACAGCAATGGCCTGTGCTGTAAGATCAAGAATCGACAAATGGGACCTCACAAAATTGCAAAGCTTCTGTAGGGAAAAAGATACTGTCAATAAGACAAAAAGGCCACCAACAGATTGGGAAAGACTTTACCAATCCTAAATCTGATAGAGGACTAATATCTAATATATACAAAGAGCTCGTGAAGCTAAACACCAAAAATTCAAATAATCCCTTTAAAAAATGGGGTACAGAGCTAAACAAAGAATTCTCAACTGGGGAGTACCGAAGGGCTGAGAAGCACTTGAAAAAATGTTCAACATCCTTAATCATCAGGGAAATCCAAATCAAAACAACCCCGAGATTCCACCTCACACCAGTCAGAATGGCTAAGATCAAAAATTCAGGGGACAGCAAATACTGGCAAGGATGTGGAGAAAGATGAACACTCCTCCATTGCTGGTGGGATTGTAAGCTTGTTCAACCACTCTGGAAATCAGTCTGGCGGTTCCTCAGAAAACTGGACATAGTACTACCCTACCGGCAGATCCAGCAATACCTCTTCTAGGTATATACCCAGAAGATGTTACAACTGGTAATAAGGACACACGATCCACTATGTTCATAGCTGCCCTATTTATGATAGCTAGAAGCTGGAAAGAACCCAGATGTCCCTCAACAGAGGAATGGATACAGAAAAGGTGGTACATTTACACAATGGAATACTACTCAGCTATTAAAAACAATGAATTTATGAAATTCTTGGCCAAATGGATGGATCTGGAGGATATCATCCTGAGTGACGTAACCCAATTGCAAAAGAAGTCTCTAGATGTGCACTCACTGATAAGTGGATATTAGCCTAGAAACCTAGAATACCCAAGATACAATCTCCAAAACAAAGAAAATCAAGAATAAGGAAGACCAACACATGGATACTTCATTCCTCCC
>NC_034596.1:37580595-37588235 GCF_900095145.1 Mus pahari
AGATGGCCTAGTCATCCATCGTTGGGAAGAGATGCCCCTTGGTCTTGCAAACTTTATATGCCCCAGTACAGGGGAACACCAGGGTGGAGTGGGTGGGTAGGGAAGCAGGGTGGGGGAGGGTATAGGGGACATTCAGGATAGCATTTGAAATGTAAATGTAAAATGTAAATGAAGAAAATAAAATAATTTTAAAAATTTAGCCATTTTTTCAAAACCAAATTAAGTTTACTTCCCAGATGATATGATAAAATACCAACTAAATGCAACTTGGAGAAAAAAGAAAGAGTCATTTCATTTTACAATTTATAGTCTATCATTGAGAGCCAGCAACTCAAGGAGAAACCAGGCAGAAACACTTCTTCCTTTTTCTGAAGCGTGCTCAGCTACTTTTCTTTAACTAGTCGGGGCACTGCCCAAAGTGAGCTAGGACTCCTGCATCAATTAGAAATTAGGAAAATGTACTATATTACAATGTTAACACAAACATTATAGAGGTGACCACCGACCCTTTAATTGGATTCAAGGCCCATTCCATGAGTTGAAATCATACATGATACTGTGAAAAGGGCGAAGAACATGAGACTATATAGGTCACAGGCCCTAAAGAAAGCCTAATACTCTTGTTCTTTCAAAGGAGCATAGAAAGAAAATGACTCCTAATGACACATTGCTGTACCCACAGATTGGTGAATCATCTAACCCACATCACAGAAGTCTCTTCTGACAGTGGATAATAAATAGTTAGCCCAAAGACCCATAAGTGGACAATGTGCAGAGAGTAAGAGATGTTAGAGAACTTAACCCTAAGTAGTATGTCTCTATTAAATTTCTTCCCTCATGGACCAAATGTCAAAGAGGAGGATGAAGAGGAGGAGGAAAGAGATGGAAAGATTGTAAAAGCCCAAGACGGGGGGATGACTCCAAGGAAACTCTCCTCCAGACACAGGAGTACTGATGCACGTGTGAACGCACATGAAATATAAAACATAAAATAGAGGTAATGATGGTGGAGAGAGTGTGATGTGTCTATGAGAGGGTAGGATGAAGGGACTTCTAGGAGATGAAACTTCTATCTATTGACTTTCTTGGTGGATCCATGAGTTTCTACATATGATATCATTCCATAAAGTTTTCATGGAAGCATGGTACAAGTGAATCCAGGGCGATCTGAATAAGGCTAATTCATGAATAAGGCAACATTCATGTCCTGGTTATGATATTGTGCTAGAGATTTTCGTGATGTTACCCTTGAAGAAGGCCCATAAATAACAAATAAAGCTCTGTCTGTGTTGTTACTTACAATTGCTCATGAACCCGCAACTATCTCAAAATAAAATGTTCATTCTTTAAGAACATGGTTCTGCCACCTAGCAACTTCAAACTAGCAACGTGATTTAAAGGGTGAAAAGAGCAGAGGGATTATCCTATTTTAGGGCACTTCAAATAACCTGGCCTATGTACTTTCACATACTTGAAAACATTACATGCTTATAGCATTACTTTCACGCTATAAGAATCAGGAATTTTAATCACTTCGAATTAAAACTGAAAACGTTTGAACTGAACGTTGTGGTTTTTACACACCATGGTTGAAGAGTTGAGTGCAAACAGAGGGCGGGCAGTGTCTGGATTTGTGGAAATGCCTAAGCTTTCCAGCAGTTGCTCTGTGATTAAGTTCCAATTCTGCATGTGCTGACCATGGATCCAAAAGCCAATAGTAAGTGAGGGTTTGGGGAGGAGCTGGCCAAAACCCAGACTGCTGGCTTGTCGGTATGAAGTGAGGAAATGAGGAAACCAGCACGATTGTTGATTGTTTTTATCAGTTACTCACAATCTGCCTGTTGTCTGTGTATACACGCAAGGCCTAAAGGGACTCTAGGTATCCCTGCACCCTTTGCTGACCAGACAGAAAGGGGAAATTGCAACTTGCACTTGCCAGTTAAAGGCTGTGACTGACAGCTGACCTCTTTGCCATTACTGGTATTTGGGTACTAGTACTAATCCTTTAATGATGTAAGATAGGAGAGAGGCTGATGGGGAGATGTCTGAAAGCAGAAGGTGATGACACAAAAGTGAGGGAAAGCAACACACAGCTGATGAAGTGGAGGACAGGGATCAGTCGGTCAGAGGCCCCAAGGTGACAGCAAGGACGGAAGAAAGACAGAAGCCATTTCCACTCCAGAGGCAGAAAGAAAAAAGTAGGTATTGGCTGAAAGCATTTTGTGTGCCTATGTTGACTCTACATTTCACAATATCATTTTCAGCCTGGACATAGTCATGTTACAGAAGAAAAAGACAATAATTAATAATAAAAATAATAATAAAGATAAAAAAATAAATAGATAGATAAATAAATAAATAAATAAAATGGCCTACAGATGCAAACTGTAATGCAAGAAGGCAGACAGTAATTTTGAAATGGGTGCATTAAGCTTTGATAAGTTTTTTGGGTTTTTTTGTTTTATCTGGGTTTTTTTGTTTTATTTTGTTTTTTGAGAGGCAAAGAAAATGCTATGTAGTCTTTTAAAACATGCCTTAACTAGGCATCTAAATGGCATATAAGGCTTCCATATACAATCCCTTCCGATGTATGCTTTCATGTTGCCACTAGGTGTCAGCATAGCACAACAGAACCTGTGCTTCCTACTTTAAGCGTTCCCAGTCTACTGCAACATCTATCCCTTGGCAGTGAGACCAATTGACAGAAAGCATAAATGGAACAAAAATCTCGTTTCCTTTAGGGCTATCTCCTTCTCCAGTGACTTTTCAGGAAAATTTCCGTTAATAAGTGCACACATTGCAATCAAGAATCTTCTTCCAAAAGCTGTGAGAGCGAGTTTGCAAGGCGGTGCGTGCCTATAATCTCAGCATTCAAGTCTGCTCCACGCCAGTCCTATCGCAGAGAAAATAATGCCAAGAGCAATGGGAGTTCCTGAGAAGGGGCAGATCGCAGCTCCGTGGGGAGATTCCTTGGAGAGAAGAGAACAGGGGAGTGAGCACAGGACTGATTCAGTGTGAGTGCCTGCACAGTCTCTCAAATTCTCCCCACTGAGAAGCCCAGGGAGTTTCTACCCATTCTTCCCTGCCTGTCTCCTTGTAACAAAGCAGGCCAGAACACACTGTTTACCACATTGTTCTGAGAACACCACTCATTTGGATGACAGGTGACTGGGACGCTAAGGGAAAGGGACTCCTCCATCTAGAGCCCGCGAGGCATTTCTTTGAACCAAGAGTGTAAAACACCAAAAATCAGTTCTACCTCCTCCTGTGGGGCCTGAGGAAAATCTTCCAGAAACGTTTTTCAGGAAAGTGTGTCAAGTAGGGAAAGTGGAGCAACAGTCACTCAGGCTTTCCATTTGATTGGGGAAGGGGAGGAACCGCAAGTTCTCCCATTCCATGTAGTCACCTTTGCTTGTGAGCTCTTCCCAGGCGTTGTGCAAGACTCCAGAGCACTCTCTGAGCATCAAGGCTCCGGTCAGCTGTGACAATTCACCGAGAGCAGTGAACCTATGGACATGACCACACAAGGCTCAGAACTGTCGGGGCATCACAAGTTTTCCTCCTATATAGTATAGTAAATGGCAATCTGCCATGGACTGATATGTCACCAGGTGACAGAGCCCAAATTAGCCAATAGTGGGTGGGTGGGTGGCAGCTGTCTTCCTTCACCACAGTATTCATCACAGTACTTGGCACCAGCTGTGTTAGGGGGACTTTTGTTTACATCAGGGTAGGGGGACTTTTATTTGCATCACCATAGTGATGTCTACTTACTTGCTTATAAGTTACTTACAGATCATCAATCTCCTCAGCTCAGTCATGAGAGACAGTGTTAACCTGATGAAGCATTACACTCCTACAAATGAAGGAGGGACAGCCATCTGCATTATAGGGTAATGGGGACCTGGCAAGGCTAATGGGGCCACTTGCTTTTGAGCACTTTCTCGTTTTGCCTGCCTTTCATTTGCTGTCTTCTAGCCATCTCCAGCAGTTTTCTGTTGAACTGGCACAGCTTTCTGGGAGCATGATACAGAATATGAGGGCATGGGTTAGAATGTCTGCATCCACCCGAAACGTTTTACCCTTTCCTAAGCTATTCTGAGACGTTCACTTTGACATAAGATTTAAAGGGATTTCTTTTTAAAGACTGCCTCGAGTTCTGTTAATCAGTACTAGCTATAGTGATGTGCACCACAGCCAGTCACTGTAGCTGGAGATAAACAGCCCTGTGGTGCTAGAAATGTGAGCACCACAATAGGGAGGAAAGCAAATCCTGGGATGCTTTCAGAGACTTTGTGATGCTGAATCCTCAACATTTATCCTTTCAGTTGTCTTAATATTTTACTTTTCCTATATTATACTACATTTTAAGACAATCACTTAAATTATAAATATTTTGAATGTCAGCTTCTTGCTGCTAGGGGCTACTTGCTCTTTTCAGTGACAAATTACTCCTTAATATACTATGCTTATTTAAATATGAAAGCATTAATGTATTTTGACAATTTGACAGGCTAACATGCAATAAATAAACTAAATGGCATGTTTTACAACTGTGAGTTCTGAGATTCCTGCTTTCATTTTAAAATGCCATATATATATATATGCTATTATTGTCTTTCTACAAAGATGAAATAGATGCTGATTTAAGAAGTTTGCTGCCCCTGTCCCGAAAAACCAAAAAAAAAAAAAAAAAAAAAAAAGTTGGCTGAATGTTTTCTCATACCATCCAACATGAGCAAATAAATTGAACACATGCTTTGAAAAGTGGAAAGGATAAATTGGTATAGATATAAAATGGAACATCCTCAACAAAGAGTCCATAACCATGGCACAGCTGGTGTGCCCTAAGAGAATCCAGTGAGGACCTGAACCTGCTGGGCTATTTTTTTTTCTTTATTAGATACTTTCTTCATTTACATTTCAAATGCTATCCCCAAAGTTCCCTATACCCTCCCCCCACCCTGCTCCCCAATCCACCCACTCCTGCTTCCTGGCCCTGGCATTCCCCTGTACTGGGGCATATGATCTTCAGGATACCAAGGGCCTCTCCTCCCATTGATGGCCAACTAGGCCATCTTCTGCTACATATGCAACTAAAGACACAGCTCTGGGGGGTACTGCTTAGTTCATATTGTTGATCCTCCTATAGGGTTGCAGACCCCTTTAGCTCCTTGGTTACTTTCTCTAGCTCCTTCTTTAGAAGCCCTGTGTTCCATCCAATAGCTGACTGTGAGCATCCACTTCTGTATTTGCCAGGCACTGACCTAGCCTCACAAGAGATAGCTATATCAGGGTCCTGTCAGCTAAATCTTGCTGGCATATGCAATAGTGTCTGGGTTTGGTGGTTGTATATGGGATGGATCCCTGGGTGGGGCAGTCTCTGGATGGTCCTTTCTTCCATCTCAACTCCGAACTTTGTAACTCCCTCCCTGGGTATTTTGTTCCCCATTCTAAGAAGGAACAAAGTATCCACACTTTCATCTTCCTTCATCTTGAGTTTCATGTGTTTTGCAAATTGTATCTTGGGTAGTCTAAGATTCTGGGCTAATATTCGCTTATCAGTGAGTGCATATCATGTGTGTTCTTTTGTGACTGGGTTACCTCACTCAGGATGATATCCTCCAGATCCATCCATTTGCCTAAGGATTTCATAAATTCATTGTTTTTAATTGCTGAGTAGTACTCCATTATGTAAATGTATCACATTTTCTGTATCCATTCCTCTGTTGGGGCTATTTCTTCATGGCTTACTTAATCCTAGGCCACTCAAATACCCACCCCATGTCTCAGTTTAATCACATCAACAATGAAAGTAATGCCATTTTCTTCCAGGGTGTTTTTGAAATTAAGACATACAGATAATGACCTGACAAGGGGTATTACACACCTGGGAAGTACTGTGTGGAGATGCAATAAAAGAGATTAACGTGCAGGCTCCATCTTTCAGGACTCCACCCCATGCTTTGGTAATTCATGTAAACTGAACTCCATTTTCAGTACACTACTGACACCCTAATTTATTCAGCAGGATCTATTTAGTTGAATCAAAATCATACACGGAAGAGACCACAGAACTTCAAAACCTTGTTGTGTCTTGTTTTGTGTTCAACGTGGAATCCTGTGATGATTTCAAAATGGCTAAATAAAAGCAAAGGTTTGTGGGGATTTTTTTTTTATTTGGTTTGGTTTGGGGTTTTCGTTTCTTTGTTTGCTTTGGTTTTGGTGTTGTTGTTGTTGTTGTTGTTGTTGTTGTTGTTTTGATGATAATTAGTGCTTATTATGTCAATTTGACAGAACCTAGAATCATCTGAGTGTCAGGCCTCTGACTATGCCTGCGGAAAAATATCTTGATTGTGTTAATGATGTGGGAATATTCATCTTGGTTGTAGATGGGACTATTCCCTAAACACTGGATCCAAAACTGTAGATAATGGCAGAAGCAAGCCAGGCACTAACATGCACTCATCAGAATTATGCAAATGTTTCCCCACATTCTGTGGGCCCTATCTTCCTACTGCTGGCCTTTGACTTGAGAGGCATGCTGTCTGTTTTTAACTTAACATAAGCTGATTTAACTTTCCATGGCCTATGCTTTTAGAATCATATCCAGAAAATCCTTGTGCATTTGAATATTCTCAAATGTCTCCTCCATGCTTTTTATCAATGATTTCATAATCTTGTTGTATGTGTCTTCAATATATCTTCAATTTACGTTTGTACACAATGAGAGATTGTGGTTGCCTTCTTCTTCATGTTGATAGACAATGCCTCCTGGATAATCTATTGGAAAAAATACAGGCTTAGTCTGTGCTTTTAGTACCTTAGTGTTTGATGATCAGGTGTGTTCATTGTTCTGCTCTATTTGTCTGTGAGTTTGCTTTAACGCTTTGGGATATCAGAGAAGGCAGGGAAAAGACTGAGAGCAAGAAAACTCAGAAACCTGCTATGAGATAGTATCTTCCATATGTAACAGAGATGCTGCCCCCCATAAAATGTCAACAATACATTTGACTGACCAAGGCCTACACAGTGACTGCCTCAGCTGGCATGACTACATGGATGGAAAATATGTTACAAGTTCCCACCTTACACTGGGAATCAAAGGCTGCTGAGGGAAGGAGAATCAGTTTTCTCCAGAAACAACACCCTTGATCAGTTTTCTAATCCCATGTGGTCAGCCATAAGCATTTATACAACAGAAAGCACCAATTGAACTCAATAGAGTGTGTGTGTGTGTGTGTGTGTGTGTGTGTGTGTGTAAAACAATAATTATAGACGTAATGATTTTAGAAATAAGATGGAAGACATGGGGAGATTTTGAAAGGGAAATGGAAGAATTAAAAAAAGATGTAAATATGACAGAATCTTATGCATGAAATCCTCATTTTTTAATTCAAAATAGTATCACTAAAGCTTTTCCCTGATGACTAAGAATGTTGAACATTTTTTCAGGTGTTTCTCAGCATTCATTATTCCTCAGTTGAGAATTCTTTGTTTAGCTCTGTACCCCATTTTTAAATGGGGTTATTTGAATTTCTGGAGTCCAACTTCCTGAGCTCTTTGTATATATTGGATATTAGTCCTCTATCAGATTTAGGATTGGTAAAAATCCTTTCCCAATCTGTTGGTGGCCTTTG
>NC_034596.1:37589649-37624439 GCF_900095145.1 Mus pahari
AGAGAGGCCCCTTGGTCTTGCAAACTTTATATGACCCAGCACAGGGGAATGCCAGGGCCAAGAAGTGGGAATGGGTGGGTAGGGGAGCAGGGGCAGGGGGAGGGTATAGGGAACCTTCAGGATAGCATTTGAAATGTGAATAAAGAAAATATCTAATAAAACAAAAAGAGTCACTAAAGCTCCTAGTTTGGATAAGTGAAATAATAGCAAACACGGTAGAATGCAGCTTCTGTATTCTAACAGGAGTACTTACCCAGTATAAATGTTGTAACTAAAACTGTGCCTCCGATACTATCTATGTCAGTAAGTTTCCAAGCACATGAGTAGCATGACCAAGATGCTTTGCAGACATAAACACTGTGACAAATCCCACACACAGGTCTCATTCATAAAAACAAGAGGAATGTTTATGGAGGTTCTGAAATAGGACCTCAAAGCCCAACTGTTACCCAGACTACCACTCCAGGGTCACTTATGTTATGATCTCCTACTACCATTCTAATTATTTTTTTAATGTGGAACTCTATTTTCAGTACAAATTTCCCAGAGTTCTCTTTGGGCAATTAACCTTGTAGCAAATGAAAATGCTGCTCAGTACACATGTCTTCCCTCATCTTTTATATTTGTAGTGATTATGTTAATTCTACAAAGGAAATGAAAGACCACTCACTACCCAAATTCTTTTGGTTGAATTAAGCAAGATTTATTTTCCCTCAGACAGGTCCATGTCCCTGAGACAACGGCCATGAACACAAAATAGAGTGGGGTTTATATACCTTTAAAAACCTACACGACTGAGGGTTTCCAAGCGTTAGGGAATTTTTTTTCAAGTTACTGAAAATTTGAAATTGGATAAACATTTGAAAATGATTTGTCAGAAAACATTTCATCTTATCATTATGAAAGTCAGGGTATAGGATGTAGAACAAACATGTCCAGTTCCAGAAAATGGGTCAAGATATGGTCATTGTTAAGTTTTAGAAAATAGGAATTAACTTATTTTGGCCTTGCAACAAGAAGGCTTCTAATCTTACGGTGGAATAAAGCTGATGTATCAATTTATTATTTTAATTTCAAGTTAGAAATTCTCTTTCAGTTAGATTTGTTATCATTTGCAAAAGAAACTGACTTAAGTAAGACTAATTTAAAGTTGAAAAGCAAATATGTGGGAGACAATGAGATAGTTCTCAGAAAAGCCTAAAAAGAATAGAAAGAATAAAGGGTCACGTTTTCTTGTCCCAAGTCTGTAGAGTAAGGTAGAGAGAACTATACAATGATTATGTCATAGGTACAGTGTGGTGAGGTTACTACATAGGACAGACCTGCTGACACCATCTCTGTGGCCTGGAGAATTTCCCCATTGAGACTCATCACACAGTGCATCCGAGAGTCAGGTTGTGAGGAGGATATCAAGTTTTAAAGTAATAAACACCTGTGATAGTTTGAATATAAATTGGCCCGTGGGAATTGGCAATATTAGGAGGTGTGGCCTTGTTGGAGGAACTGCATCACTGTGGAGGTGGGCTTTGAGGTCCTATGATCAAGCTCTGCGCAGTGAGGAAAGAGTTTTCTTCTTGCTGTCTCAAATCAAGATGTAGAATCCTTGGGTCCTCCAGCACCTTGTCTACCTGCAGGCTGATATGCTTCCTGCAGTGATGATAATGGATTTAACCTCTGAAACTGTAACCCAGGGCCAATTAAATGTTTGCCTTTATAAGAATTGCCTTGGTCTCTTCACAGCAATGAACCCCTAACTAAGACAACATCTAACTAAAACAATCAATAACATCCAGGACAACAAGCTCCACCAGAACCCATCAACCCTACTACTACAGTACTCCCTGAGAAATACAATACAGCTGAAATATAAGACAAGGACCTTAAAGACTGAATCCATTAATAAAGTCTGTGAAACTGAAAACTGGAATAAAATGTTGAAAATGGTTTAAGACCTGAACATCAAAGTAGAATCACTAAAAACCATCCAAACTGGGGTAAAACTAGAAATATAATTTTATAAAGTCAAACAAAAACTGTGATGTTTCCACAATGAAATACATACAAAACATAGAAGAGAGAAGCTCAGGCATTGTAGAGACAGATAAAAAAATAGGATACCTCAGTCAAAGAAAGTGTTAAATATTTAAAGATCCAGACACAAAATGTCCAGGAAATCTGAAACACTATGAAGATGACAAGTCTATGGATAATAAGAATAGAGGAATGAGAAGAAGCCCAAGTCAAGGGCAACAAAAACTATTTTCAAGAAAATCACAGAAGAAAATTGTCCTAACATAAAGAAGGACAATTTTTGTCAAGGTACAGAACACTAAATAGAGTAGAAGAGAAAAGAAAAAAATTCTCTACAAGACAATTATCAACACACTAAAAGTACAGAACAAAGAGTATAGGAATTTTAATTCACCAACATGTTCCTCTGGCAAGGGATCACAACCAAAGATATGATTCAGCTGGAATTCAGACAGCCCACACACCACTAATCCTTCTGGCTGGAATAGACACCTTCAATCCCTCTGGCTGGAACACAGACATACCTTTAGTACACACACCTTTAATCCCACACAATGATGTCTAATTGAGGGGCAGACAAAGTGACAAATCAGAGAAAGATTTGAAAGAATGAGTCAGAGATGGGATACACCCAACTCTCATGAAAACAGACAGGAAAAGGAGACTACTTAGAATGGTGAGGGAGAGAGAATTCAATGCAAATCAACTCACTTCAGTTTGGAGCCATAGTTACACTGATAATCTAACCCATACAATGATCCAATGAAAAGAAAATTATAGACAATGTTTCTATATGAACATTGATAGAAAAAAATCAACAAAATACTTGGAAATCAAATATAAGAACACATAAAAAAAATCACTTACCATGATCAAATAGACTTCATCCCAGAGATGCAGCAACATATATAAATCAAGAAATATAATCTATACTATAAACAAACTGAAAGACAAAAGCCACATGATCATCTTATTAGATGCAGAAAAGGCCATTCATGCTAAAAAGCCAACATCAACCTAAATACCTAAATATACAAAAACTAAAAGCATTTCCACTCAAATCAGGGACAAGACTATGCTGTCTACTCTTCCCATATTTATTCAATATTTCCTGTGAAGGCTTAGCTAGAGCAAAAAGAAAACCTAAGGAGACCAAAGATACAAATAAATAGGAACAGGTCAAAGAATCCTTATGTGTAGCTGATATGATTGTGTACATAAATGACGCAAAAGCTTCACCATAAAACTGTTACAGCTGATAAACAATTTCAGCAAAGCAGAAGTATACACAAGACCAGTAGCTTCCTATATACAAAGCATAAACGTACTGAGAAAGAAATCAGTGAGACATTTTTCACAGTAGCAACGTGAAGGAAATGAGTGGCATGGTTCCTCGGATGATTTAGATGGAAATAGATCTACCTCAAGATCCAGCTATACAGTTTTTGGAAATATACTCAAGTGTCTCAAAAATCCTACTAGAGGGACACTTGCTCAACCATGTTCATTGCTGTTCTATTCATAATAGCCCTTAACTGGAAACTGCCATGTCTATCTATGGATGGATGGATCAAGAAACTTACTCAACTGTTAAAAAAAATCAAGAAGTAATCATGAAATTCATAAGTAAATGTATGGAGGAGAAACATCATCTTAACTGAGATATTCCAGAATCCAAAAGACAAATATGATATGGATTCACTTATATGTTGATATTAGCTTCTAGTCTTTATTAAGCAGGTTACAATTGGTATAACCACAGAGGTTAGGAAGAGTAAGGGACTACTGGGGAGAAAAGGATCTCCAGTAGAAGGGGAAATAGAATATGTAGTTGAATGGACAGGGTGGGGTGGGTAAGGAGTCAGGGAAGAGAAGAAATGAGTAAGGGAAGGAATTCAGAGAGGGACAACTAAAGCCAAGGTGCATTTGAGAGAGCATATGGAAACCTACTACAGTAGAAACTTGTTTAAACGTATACAAATATTAAAGTAATATACCAGCAATTACCAATAATGGGGGAGAGGAAGCCCAACTAGACCTCTCTAACCACCAAATGAAACGTCCAGTGCTTTGAATGTGTTATACCTAATTGAGTTATTGACCAAGGTTCCCCCAAACAACCCAAGCTGCTGACTAGACTCTTCGTGGTTCTCCACCAGTGGATAATACGGCTTCATTGGTGATGCCAGCACATACATAATTCTTTGAACATGGAGAAGACGATTTAGTGCCTACCTAGAGCCTTCATCCTTACTGACATGTCTTCATGGCATTGGCCCCAACGTACTTTGCATGCTATCAGAAGAAAAAGCTAAATAGCAACCCAACTACAGACCCATTGATCTACAGTGGTAACATGCCTGCATGTTATGCTGATATAAAAGTAGAGGGAGTAGCTAAGCTTTATCTATTTGGATTTCAGGCCCTCTTCATGAGATGGAACACATCCCTGACACGGAACAGGGTTCAAGAACTGGGCCTAGATAGGTCAGTGACACTGGGAAAACCAAATGCCATTCCTCTGCTAAAGGAACATGGCAATAAAATGGTTCCTAATTTCATTCCTTACTATACTTTTAAATCAGTGTCTTACTCAGCCATCAGCATAATGTTTCCTCCTAAAGTAGATGGAAACAAACTCTGAGACCTAAGACTGGACAATGTGCATAGAGTGAGAGATTTTGGATTACTCAGCCCTAAATAAGATATCTCATCTACCTCCTGAGCTCGTGTCTCTAGCTGCATATGTAGCAGAAGATGGCCTAATCGGCCATCAGTGGGAAGAAAGGCCCCTTGGTCTTGCAAACTTTATATGACCCAGCACAGGGGAATGCCAGAGCCAAGAAGTGGGAGTGGGTGGATAGGGGAGCAGAGGCGGGGGGGGGGGGTATAGGGAACTTTCGGGATAGCATTTGAAATGTAAATAAAGAAAATATCTAATAATAAAAAAAAGATATCAAATCCTTCCCCTCTGGACTTAAGGAATTGTGTGAAGTAGAGGGTATAATAAAGATCACAAAAACCAGGGTGGGGACGAACACACATAGAAAACAAGGTCTTCATGATGCAACAGGGTGGGTATACATAAAAACTCATACCGATTGTGGCAGAATGCACGGGACTTGCATAGGTCTAAGCCAGATGGGTGCCTGTAACTAGAGAGGAGCAGGACATAGCACCACCCTTGGCCCAGAAACCATCACCACTTAACATCTGCTGGCAGAGATAACATTGGTTTTCTCCAAAAAAGGTCTCACTGGGTCTACACACCACACTTAAAGGCCCGCTTCCTGCCCAGTATATTGGCCAACACAAAACAAACTCAATGGTATTTTGAGAGAGGTTTTGCCTTTCAATATTTTGTCTATACTGCTTTGTTTTGTTTTGTTTTTTAAGCCTCACAGATCGTTTCCTTAAATAGTATAATTTCTCTGATTTTGTGTTTTCGTGGGATGTCTGTTCGTACAAGTGTGTATGTGTCTGCATCTCTTTGGTTTTTTTTTTTTGTTGTTATTATTTGTTTTCACATTTTGTTATTTCATTTTTTGAATTTAGTTATTTGTTTTCTAATGTGAAAGAGAAAGAAAGCGCATGCATTTTGGTGAGAAAGAATGGTGAGGATTTGAGTGAACTAGGAGATAGTATCTGTAAGTTCTTAGAGAAGGGGTATCTGACCAGATTATATGCATAAAATATTTAAATAAAGAATAAAAATTATATATATATATATATATATACATATACATACACATACACTCATACATCATACACATCATACATATCATATACATCATATACATCATATACATTATATACATCATATGCATAGACATAGTCATATACATAGTCATATTCATATACATATATAGCATGCCACAAAGTTCTGCTTGCAGCAATGAACCAAAACCACACACTAAGCTAATTACATGGGAGTAAGCCTAAGAATGGTGGTGAATACCAAGAACCTATCACAGTTAACTTTTAAAGTATTTTTAAATTACAAAATTAATATTATGTCTGATTCCTTTGTCTCACTACAATTAATCTAGAGATACCAAATTGTTTTTCTATACAATTATATAGAGGTAGTGAATAAAATATGGGTTCAATAATAAGAAACAGGATACTTATGGGTGTTTTATTAGAAGTCAGGGTTTTTTGTTCTCGATCTGCTAATGATTGCATCTTATGTGCACTATGTCATGTTTATAGATATCTAACTTCACATTTCTTGGAAGACAGATTTTGCAAGGCAGCAGCAGAAGCATTTCATGTTGCCAGAAGAGGTTGAAGTGAATCACCCAGCACACTAATGACAGGTAATAATGCAGCCAACTGTGGCCAGATTCATACTAGTGTCTGGAAATTTTTCTGGCTATGTATGAGAGTCTACAAGTTATTATCTAAAAAGCGTAAGTGTATCAGGCTCCTATTTGAAGTAGCTTTGGAGAAGTATATGAAAAAGACTGCTGAGCTTAGTCATCCCCAGCCATGGCTCATCCCTTGTGGTTACATTCACTGTCACATGGGCCAAAAAATCTCAGCGAACCTTGCAAAATTACCCTGAATATAATTATAGAGAGTGTTATTAAGATGATTGCTTAATCTTAGTAGAGTTAATAATGAAATGATTTCCATTGAGGCACATGCACTATATAATTTGAATAATATGTTTGCATAGCTCATGGTTACAGATATTTTTTCATCCTTGGGAAAATACATGTCAGCCAATTTTGTCTGAACAGTTATAAAGCAGAGTAATTAAAACTACTCAGGAATCCCATGAGCACTTTTAAGTTGTGTGCAGTGCATCTTCCAGGCTACCAATCTGTGTGTCTCTGAGGGCTGAGGCTGGAGAGAAGAGCTGGTGGTTCAAACCGCTGTCAGTGTGCATTACAGATTTATAAACTTACTTGTGAAAACAATCTTTCAGTGCTTAATTTTTCTTTGAAATCACAGATAATCATGTGAATTTCTTCCATTAGAGTGTCCGCACGTCTGACTGAAGTAGCAAAGACAAAGCTTTTAAGAATGGCAGAACATCAGAAGCTAAGGGAAAAAAAAGAAAAAAAAAAAAAAAAAGAGGAACAACTTTCATTCTTCTGGTAATTTTCAAAGGTATCAAGAGCTTTTCAATGTGATAACATCCTTAATCCTGCAACATATTTATACTACAATTTAGTTTAAATAATTTATTTCTCAGCTGTTAAAACTTCTCTGCAAAGAATATAGCAGAGTCAAGAGGATATAATGTCAGGAATTATGTGCACAGGTGATAACATAACCCAGCGTTGGGAATCTCAAATGAATTGTGGGTCAAAAACACATGCCTGTAAATACAAATGCCTTGTTTGGACAACGTTATGTTGATGGGAAAGAATGATCAAATATTTAGAAGAATAAAAAGGAAATGCTATCTCTAGCTGGTGCTGAGAGTGTGGTGGTCTCAGCATGGGGGTCTGTGGCTGATTTACTGGGACAATTTTTGATATTGTAAGAAAGTTGTATTTGGAGTCAAAATCCCCAAATAAAGATAAAAGGGAAATACAGAATACGACTAATAAACATTAGGAAAACATGTCTGAAGCTAAGCATCAAAATAGGCTACCTTAAAGACGTGATCTCACAACTCATTGACAGGGGTTTTCATAAGGATAGTCTCAATAGTAAGACATGAATAATGTGAATGCTTTATATTACATACAGTAAGCTGTTTTCTGGCCACGTTACATATTTAAACCTTCAACTGGTTTACAGATGTTTAGTAAATTTCTAGATTCTTTTACTTAGTAACCTAATCTCTCATCTGCTGTTCAAAAGCAGGGAAGGAGAATTGTTTGTTGTTATTTTTCCTTTTGTTTGGTCCTGGTTTTACTTCCATTTTCCAGATGGTATTCAGTTCAAGCCAGATGGGCATCTGGGTGGACAAGATTTTTCTCAGATTCCCACAATACGTGTTTGAAGGTTCTAAAAACAGCAATAACAGCAAAAAGGTCATGTCAAATCAAAGCAAATTTTTTTGGTATTTGGATGAAGAAAGAAATATCAGAGTTATGTGATGTGTTGTGTATCAAAACAAGAGCGAAACTGAACAAGTCTTTCTTCTGGAGCCAGGATTTGTTAGACAGGGTGGTTTTAGGGTTGCTTTGGAGAAAATTTTTTAAGAAAATACAAGAAAGAGGGAAGTAGGAAGTGAGCCAAGGAGAAAGGGTAGAGAAAGGAGAAACAGAAGAGCTATCAGAGATGTCATAGATGAAGGATTTGTAAGTCAGTAAGAGAAGCTAAAACAAAATAAATCCAAAAATGTCAATGAGTGATAATTGAAATGATAAAGGGCTCGTCTTTGTTGTATTTCTTATTTAGAGGAAACTTAATGAGAGAGCACTTGGGTATAACCAGGCCCTGGGACAAAATGTTACCTAATCATATTTGATAAGACACATGGACATGAATATCTAAATAAATCACACTTTCACCAGCACTAGCGTCACACCGTCATCAGATGCTACAGAAATTTTCCTTTCCTTATGATTTTGACGATGATTCATACGTTCTGAGCCAGCAACCTCAAGTGCCAATAACTGTGAGCAAATGCCTCAAACCTGACCATACCACATGAGCCTCCACTTCCCCATCCCGTCACAGGGGAGGCAGGGAGGGGAGGAAAATAGAGGCAGAAGATAGAACTTGTACCACCCCACCTACTCACGACAGTGAAGTACTTAGGGTCATGCTGGACTCTTCTTCGCCAGGTAGCCCAACTAAAGAAACATGAAAGGTACCCCCCCCCCCAAAAAAAAGAAGGCAGAGGTATATGTAAAAAAAAAAAAAAAGCAGTTTTTTTTTGAGCAGAAGCTTAGACAACAGCCTCAACTACCATCTCTCATTTCTTTGTGGGAAATAGACATTGGAGTCAGATGGCATGGGCAGAAGACAGTTGGGGTTCACAAATAGTCATGTCTGTCTCCTCGATACTTGGACAGTGGGAAAAAATTGATGCATTTTCTTTCTTTAAAATGGTTCACCTGCAAGCATATGGTTCTTAAAATGTTTTATTCTTACCTTAAATGCATGAATGTTTTGTCTGTTTGTATATCCGCATACATATTGCTGCATGCTATCCCTGTATAGACAAGAAGAAGGCATAGGAATATCTGAGCAAGTTGTGACTCACTTGTGGATGCCGGGAAACAAACTGTAGACCTCTGTAAGAACAATAAATACTTGACGCCACTGAACTATTTCTGCAGCCCCGTAGCACACGATGTTTTGTCTACAGAACAAATTAAAAACAAAGATAGAAAAATAAAAATGGTTTAGTGGTCTGTAGTGATAAAATTCAAAAAAAAAAATCTTAAAAGAGCTTGTTTTCATTTATAGCCTACTATTTCTAGTAAAATATTTTCATTATCCTAACTAGAAAGTTGTTAATTTAAATTTAATTCAAATTATGAAATGGGTTGTGGGTCACTTGTTCCTGTTGAGTATCAGATGTGGTCCCAGATCCTCCTAGCCACTAGGAGCCATTTTGCAGCTTAGGCAGGCAAAATGGTAGACACTAGACTACATTTACCCTATGCCTGTCATCAGGTGTTGGGCTTGTGGGAAGTGTCAATGCACTGCTCATGAGGCAGGAGAATACAGCCCAGGCTAGGGGCCTCGGCCTGAGTGAGAAATGACTTAGGCTGAGGCCCAACCTGGGGTTCCCTGACTGCTGAGTGTCCAGTCACCATTGGAAATCATGTAGAGTCTGGAACAGAGGAAGAGCCCAGGGCCAGAGGGATGGGGTATCCGGGGTTAGCTCAGCTGTGATTGTCTTTAGCTTAGCAGCAACTGTCTGGGAGCGCAGAGGGGCTCTGCTGGAAACTTAGACAGCACAGCTCTGTAGACTAATTTAAATTTAATTCAAATTATGAAATAGGTTTTGGGTCACTTGTTCCTGTTGAGTATCAGATGTGGTCCCAGATCCTCCTAGCCACGAGGAGCCATTTTGCAGCTTAGGCAGGCAAAATGGTAGACACTTTTCTATGCTTTTCGTGGCAGCTCTTGATGAAAGAGACAATCTTTGGTTCCAAACTGTTTATTGATTGTTCATCATGGAAAATGGGTACCTGCCACCTCCTTAGGGTGGACCAGAGATTAAATACCTCTTGCAGGAAGGAATGTCCAAGAAAGAAAGCTCATTGACTAAACTCTCAGTGTCTCTGGATATCTTATTAGCAAGTTCTGGGCTAGGTAACCATTGGTCATCTCCCTTTGTGGGCCACATGTTCTGGACCAGTAATCTTAGTAGGGAGCAGGGAAATTCCTGCTGTCCTTAAAGGATGCTGGAGTCTCTGAAACCACTCAGCCTTACCAAGTTTCCCGGCATGGTCCACTGCCCACAATAGGTATTTGTATTTTTAACAAAATTTATTGTACATTTAATTTATTAATATAAAATTTTGTACATCCACCAGTATTATAATAAAGGCTTTTGGAAAGGCATTTAAACTTTAATCAAGAAATAGTGAGTTCAAGACATAGTGACTGTAGTGGGCAGTGGGGAATGAGTACAGAATCTTTGTGGTAAGTGGCACATCAGTAGGTGTATATGAACCAAATAACCAGCCAAACAAGACAGCCAGGAACAGGCATGCACTGGCTGCACGTGTGTATGCAAAAAGACTCTTCGGCAGTTCAAGTCATTCTTACAAACTAATTGCACAAAAAAGTCATTGTACTGATTGAATAATTCTTCAGCACAAAAGAAAAAGAGATATTTTCTATTTAAGTACTGAAAGACTTAATTATTTCTGTTTTTATAAATATTTATAATTTTTGTTTTCTTGACTATATAAACAACATAAATAATTAATTTTAATTAACACACATGAACTCCTACTATACCTATAGCATCATACTCAGCACATAACAATCTGTTTTTTATGTGTTTAATGTACTTCTTCTGCATTAAACAAAACATGTGTGATGAGAAGCATACCTGTTTCACTGGAATATTACTTCAGGTAGTCTAATTCCTCAAAGGCTAATGGAAAGAAAGCAATAATCACAACGTAGAGAAGCTGGGACCAGGAATACTGTGATAGTTGCTTTGCTGCTTCATAGTTAATCTAAGCAAGTGGTTATTAATCTGGAGATTAAGTATTATCTTAACCATTTCACAAGGTAAGGAAGTTGCTCAATAATTTCCCCAATTCATTTTATTACAAAGTAGTATCTTTGCCTAGGATTTCTTCTCCTCTGCCTGCTAGTTCACAAAAGGAAGATAGGTCCTTGGGGTAAAGCCCATTGCTTTGCTTACCATCCCCAGTTCCACATCTAGGACAATACACTTCTCATATCATATGGAAACTTTCTACAGAGGAGGATGGGAAAGGACAATTAACGTTTGCCTGTGATGAAGTAAACATTCTGATAGAAGGAAAACTGAGCAGTGGTGGTGGGCTCATCTAGATTTGAAAAATCAAAACAACAAAACCAGCGTATGATTGTTTACATGACATGGCACACTGGAGCCTGAGGTGGCCTCTATGCAGACATGGCAGTAGAACAAATCATAATGAATTAAGATAAGAGAAAAGGAAAAATATCTTTACTGCTTCCTTCCCAGGCCAGCTTGTTAAGTACAAAAGGTCTGTGAGTCTTTCAGAGGCAAAGTAACTGTATATTTATATTCCGATGGCATGGATTGACATGGATAAATCTCCTGGCTCTTTAAATGGAATAAGCTCACACTGTCATACCCTTGTGAATAGATATCCCTTTAAATGGAAATCAAGAGGATTAAGCATTGTGAGTGAATGTCTCTTGTCTCCCAATCAGTTTAGGAATGACTACACATACTAATGAGCAGTTGATGATGGCCATCTGGATGACAAAGACTCAACTGTGCCTTTTTATTGTATAGTAGCATTCAGAAAGAGAATCCGAGGTAAACTTTTCTCAGCTAGTTAAATTTTTACTCATTTCTAGTGCTCAGTTCTTCCCCGAATATTTTAAAAGGATTTATAAATGGAATAGACCCACGGACATAATCTAATCAAACTTCTTTATATAAAATATATGGGAGAATTTCAATGGTAAGATTACCATTATAGATAAGGGAGAATCCATGAGACACTGCTCTGAAGGCCACTGTAATTAAATACTAAGCTGTTTGATTGAATGCCATCTGTGGGCTTTGCAGCTTCTGCTGGTCTCCAAGGCAGACTGACTGACCTGTGTCACACTAAAATGTTTCCCTCTGGGGGATGTAAAACAAGGCACTGTACCTCCAAGGTCAGTTTGTACAATCCTTTGTACAGATACTTAAGCCTAGTCCCCAGAAGTGAAAAAAAAAAAAAAAAAAAAAAAAAAAGGAAAGTGTTCATAATGAGCATATGTTGGGGGGGGGGGGCAACGCACAAATGCTTTGTTGATTCCACAGTAACAAAGAATCCAACCTCTAGGCATAAACTTTATACTCTACCCTGAATCTGAATAAGATGAAAAGACTGTGTTGAAAGGAAACACACTGTAACTATGTAAGGTCACAGAGAATCTTAGTGTTCCTGGGTAAGAAGCCATAAAAGACATATAGATAAAGCATTAAGACTATAGGAGCTGTACAGATATGGAAGAAACTGGAGTGGTTGTGCATGATTTAAAATAGAGTGATTTAAAATAAAATGGTGATTGACTAAATAAACCATGTTTCCTGGAGCCAAAAAAATGAAGTTATGCAGGCACAAAATTAAATACATTCAGAGTTTTATTTCAATATTTTGAATGGTCGTCTGGACACATTTGATAAACTGTATCTTTACTAATTCATAAATGGATTAAGAAACCATAATTACTAATTTAGCTTCTTGTTTTATATTCTGCATTTCCATAATTTTTGGAACATCTTTTAAAAATTAAAGCATTCACATAACAAGTGGATATGAATCTACGTGTTTTAAAGACTAGTCAGATAATTTAATAGTTAAGACAAAAATACATAACATTTCGAAAAGGAACCGAGGAGTGTAAAAGCATCAGAAAAAGATAGAGAAGGAAAGGGAAATGGCTGAAGAGAAAGAGTCAGAACTATGAGGAAGAGAAACCGGAAAGGATAAGAAGAGGCCTCAAGAGAAGGACAAAGGAAAAGTGCAAGGAAAGAGGGAAGGGGCAGGAGACAGAGGGGGAGGGGCAGGAGACAGAGGGGGAGGGGCAGAAGAGAGTTGAAGTGGTGGGAGAGGAGAAGAGGCTGAGTAGAATGCAATGTGTTTGAAAAAGAAGAGAAGCAGAGGGAAGGAAGGAATAGGAGGACGGAGGAATGTGGAAGGATGCAGTATCAGACGCATTCCTGTGAAACTGAAGATCTAGAACGTTGGATGGTATAGACAGATGACTTTCAATTGCTACTTCGAGAAAACGCAGCAAACTGCTGAGTTTCCGAAAAGCATAGACTTTAAGTTAAAAGCAAATTAGTTTTAAATCATTGACATTGTTCTCATTAGCGTTTATAAATCTTGATAGCTGAAAACTGTAGCCTTTCTCGCTTGACATTATTCTGAAATTTTTCATCGGTGTGCAATTCTAAATAGCTAAGGAAAAAGATATAAAATATTCTTATTTATTACATATAAATATTATATATGTTTATAAATAAATGTATTATGTTATATTTATAAATGATTAAATTATACTTATATCTATAAATTTAAAATATTAAGGTATAAAAGGTATAAAAATTGTCCTTAGGGCCAGCATGGCTCATTGAGCAAAGCCCTTGCCTGAGTTTAATTCCCAGGCCCCATGTGGTAGAATGAAAGAACCAATGACAAATTGTCTTCTGACATCCATGTGCTTGCTGTGTCATTCATACTTGTGTATGCTCACAGGCAAGGACACACACATACACAGCATGTCATATGTATGGCCATGGCACTCACTTCTCCCATATCCTCTGATCTATTGCGTCAGAAACTATTTAGATAGATTCAGAAGTCTGCAAATTTTGAAAGGTGCACAATGTTTCTGATGAGTTAAACAGTTTGGAAGTAGTTTGCCTGGATAATGATGCAGTATATATAAATATAATGTGAAACCGTGTGAGACTTAAGTAATAATTCTGAGAAATGTCTTTAACTGAAATGGCATTAACAAAATATAGTTGCAATTCTTTCTATTACAGACATAGGAAGGTCTCTAGTCATGACCATTCTTGAGTTTGGAACATATGAAAATTTAGGTATACTGAAACCAGGCCTGGGGAAGATGTAGTTTTATAATTTAAAACTCTTATATTGTTTAGTAATCCAGAGAAGGGATTTCAAGAATCCATATCACTATGTGTGCTGGTTTCTTTTATGTCAAATTGACATAAACTAGAGTCATTTGGGAAGAGGGAACCGCAATTGCACAACTGCCTCTATCAGATTTGCCAGTCTGTCTGGCATGTTTTTGATTAATGATCAATATGAGAGGGCCCAGTCCACTGGGATGAGGCACTTTTGAGTTGGATGACCAAACAGGCTGATAAAGGAGTCAGGGACCAGGGCCATGAGCTGCACCCCTCCATGGCTCTTGCTTCAGTTCCTGCTTGAATTTCTGCCCTGATTTGCCTTCATGATGTAGTGTAGCCTGTAAATATAATATAAATATTATAATAAAGCCTTTCCTTCCCAGTTGCTTTTGATATTTATCACTGCAAAAACAAAAAATTAAAACACTGTAAAAAAAAAATATCAACCCAGACATATTTTTGTAAGTTCTTGGGCCTGGCAAATTTCCAGACTTCTTGTTTGGTTGGGTTTGTTTGTTTTGTTGCATTGTATTTAGTTTTGTTTTCTCCAGTCAGTAGTGTTTGCAGAAACTACTTTTTGCCACTATTATAAACGTTTGCAGACCAGAATTTTACTATGTAAAACTAGAGGTGAAGCCCAATGGGTCTATAACAGAACTCTACTTTATGGAGTTTTGTTGGAGTTGGTAAACAGTCATTGCATCAAATGTAAATAAAAATACAATTCGAAAACATCTCAGTAGTTCCTCAAAAGAGTATTGATTTTTAATTCTGCTTTTAAATTTGTAAAAAAGAAAAAAATGAAATGCAAAACAGCATAAAATTCCCAAGTTTGCTAATTGTTTTCTCTTTGATTAACAATTCTACCAGGGAGTAGTCTATGTATCCACTCAATATTTGATTCACCAATGCCTTATTCCAAGTTTGGACAAAAAAGAGAAGTGATAAGATATGGATGAGGCTCTTACACTTGCTAATATTCTAAAATAAAACTTAATTCAATAAAATCAACTACCATGAAATACTTGTGCTGGTAACATGAATAAGACACTTAAATTTAATGGAAAGTAGATCTGTCTGCTCAGAGAAAATAGAAAGGTTTTCCCCTAGATAGGTGTTATCAGTCTCCACATTGCAAGATCACATTTATACAGAGCTCTGCAGGTAAGCCTGCAGTCTGAATTAATTAATATAGGAAATACAGTAAAGAAATACTGATTGGAGACATTTTCTGATTTGTATTACTGCTATATCCAATTTGGAGATACAGGTTTGATGTCATTGAACAACGAAAGTCAAGATAATGATTCACAGAATTAACTCTTCTGAGTATGTGTGTGCCAGCCAGGTCCATAACGTTTATATGAGAATGGCAATGGAATGTACCTTATCCCACAGTGAGGGACATTGCTAGCCCTGCGTAACACTGGAGAGCATAACAAATATAGTGAAACTGCCTGCTATATATCTATTTTATTCAACACTCTAACGTGTCATCCATACTTTCACCATTTCTGCAGGTATGTTCTAAAGGCTTGGTAAAGGAAGGTCTAAAATTTGAGAAGAGGATGCTTTCAAATAGCCTTAAATCTTAGTACATAAAGTAAGATGGAAGGAATGGAGCCATGGAGAACATTAGCTGCTCTCACAGAAGATGCACGTTTAGTTCTTAGTACCATATCACTCATTTCACAGCTGCCTGTAATCCAGCCTCAGATCAGGGCTTCAAATATTCTCTTCTGCCCTTTGCCAACTCCTGTACTCATGTGTGCGCGTGCGTGCGCGCGCGCGCGCGCGCGCGCACACACACACACACACACTTAAAAATAGTTATAAATAAAACAAATAGTTATAAAAAAAAAAAAATTTGATGCTTAAATAAGCCAGAGGATATCTACTCAGGCACGAAGATCCTGTCACCCATTACATAACACTAATGCTACCCTTGCCTTTACACCTCACAGAGTTTGATAAGATCTTCTTGTTACGCTTAGGGAGCACTCATTGCTTAACTGTACAAATGACAAATGATGTGTCTCTTTCCAACAGATGGGTCCATCATGGTATGTCTCCTTTCTCACTTTGTCACCAATGTTACCTGCTGAACAATAGATATTTAACATTTGTTCATTTTGCTAAGGATCTGACAGAAACACTGAATGTCCTCAGAACTCTTGTCTTCTCTTTGCTTCTGCAATTAAACAGACTCTGTAAAACAATGATAATTTACAACAAGGTAAATGCAATAATTTATCAAAATTTGTTTATGAAAGAAAGAAATGTTGTATTGGAGTAATGTAAGTGACAGTGTAAGTGACATTTTGACAGTGTGTTTTTTATTTTAATTAATTAATTTACTTTATACAATAACCACAGTGTTTCCTCCCTCCTTTCCTCCAAGTCCTTTGCCCTTCCTCCACCCTGTATCCACTCTTCCTGCCTTTCTTTTCAGAAAGCAGGAGTTCTCCCATAGATATCAACTGGCCTTGGCACATGAAGATACAGTAAGAGTAGGCACATCTTCTACTGAAGCTAGAAGAGGCAACTCTGAAGGGGCAAAGAGTTCCAAAGGCAGGCAACAGAGTCAGAGACAAGCCCTGCTCCTGCTGTCAGGAGGGCTGCATGAAGACCTAGCTGTTCAACTGTTCCGTATGTACAGAGAACCTAGCTCCATCCCACGCGTGTTCTCCGGTTGGTGGTTCAGTCTCCGTGAGCATCTGTGTGCCCAGATTAGTAGATTTGGAAGGTTTTCTCATGGTGTCTTCTGACCTTTCTGACTCCTACAATCCTTTCTCTCCCTCTTCTGCAGGATTCTTCCAAGCTTCACCTGTTTGGTTGTGGGTCTCAGCATCTGTTCCCATCAGTTGCTGGGTAAAAGCCTCTCTAGTGAGGGTTATGATAGACTCCTGTCTTCAAGTACAGCGGAATATCACTAACAATGTCAGGGGTGAGCTCCCTCTCATGGCATGGGTCTCAATCTGGATCTATTGTTGTCTGGCCATTACCTCAATTTCTGCTCCATCTTTAAGTTTGCATATCTTGTAGGTAAGACAAATTGTAGGTCAAAGGTTTTGTGGCTGGGGTGGTATCCCAGTCCCTCCTTTTGGAAGTCTTTCCTGGTTACAGAATATGGCTATTTCAGACTCCATATTCCCCATTCTTAAGAGTCTTAGCTAGTGTCACCCTCATAGATTCCTGGGAGTTTCCGTTGTCCTAGGTTTCTAGCTCATCCCAGAGATGCTCCCCCATTGAAATTTTCTCTCCTAATCCTCTCCCTCTCCCTCTCCCTCTCCCTCTCCCTCTCCCTCTCCCTCCCCCTCTCCCTCTTCTTCCCCCCCTCATAGCCTATGAAGTGTTGGTTACAATCACCATCACCAACGCTATCTTCATACTCATTGCATAAGACAGTACACTGTTATGGCAACAGCTAGGATAATAAACTTTTCTGTATATCTTAGATTAAGTTGATATGTTTCTTTCATTAGATCATTCTGGTCTATTATTTTAAAATAGTGTTTACCTAAGCATTTTTAAAAATACTGAATAAGCAAGAGTGTGTGAGATTGTACATTCTGAAATAAAACAGCATTCAAAGTACATGAAGACTTTCAAAAGCAAATATCCAAGACAGTGACAAGAATGAGCTGTGAGGGAATAAAGTCAGGAATGGGTTAAAAGACCTTGCCTCCAAAGACTTCCAAGAAAAAACATTTTGGAAAATCCAAGTACATCAAATACATCATAATGAAAACAATCCAAAATTAAACTTAGCTTGAATAGTTTTTGCAACCCTAATGTTTAAATTTTAGAATGTTCAATGCTCATGCTTTCTTATGACAAATTATGTGTTTCTATAAAATTGAAACATTCATTTATTCTCACTCAATTAAACAGCAGCTGTTTGTGATCTCTGGTATGGTTGGGATGATAAACAGAATGATAACTGATGAAGCTTATAAACCAGTATCAATGATCAATTATGTAAGTGTAGGCACTGTGCACTAGGAGCTTAGATACCTGAGAACGAAGCAGAGTGAAGAGATGTGAGACAGATGCTAAGGAGTAATGAGCATTGGATTCTGTGCTAACACACGTAAGGGAGCTATTATTGTTTTAACTGGCTATGAAGAATGGACAGGGATAGGCAAAAACAGACAAATATTTGTTCTTGAGATTGAGTGACAGGTAAAGATTTTCCAAGTGCACAAGACCGGGACATGTTATAAGCGATAGAAAAAAAAAAATAGAGCACAGAAAAACAGTTATCCAAAATAGATAAATGAGGCTGGAGAGGTGGCTCAGCAATGGAGAGGGATGGCTGTTCTTCTAGACGACCCCAGTAGAATTCAGAGCACATGAGTGACAGCTTACAACAGTCTGTGGCTCTAGTCCCAGCAGATCTGATGTCCTTTCCTGGTGCATAAACATGTATGCAGGCAAAACACCCATGTACACAAAAATAACAAGTAAGTAAAATGTTCTTTCAAAAAAAGGTAAGGAATTACATAAGTATTCAGTACATACAGTTAATAGCTGTGTAGGAGACTACTCCACAGGCAAAACTGAAAGCAGGGAGAGAGAGAGGCATGCGTGTGACTGACTGCCATTTAGTGCAGACTTCTCTGCCCCCTAAAGAAGGGGGATTTTCTGTAGACCTACTTCTGAGTTCTTTATAGTGACTAGTTCACAAGCACTCCTGTGAAACAGACTCACTTAATACATGGAAACTGGCTTCATATCAAAGAGTGGTCCTTCGTTGTTAAGGAGAAAGAAAATAATACTTACCTTTTAAATAGTGACTTCGTTAGGAAACTTGGAAGCTAGTTTTAAACACTGAGTCCAGTAGATAAAAGTGATTATTTTTTATTCTATGGGGTTTCTTTTTTCTTTTTCTTTATTTATTTTTATTAGATATTTTCTTTATTTACATTTCAAATGTTATCCCCTTTCCTAGTATCCTCTCCAAAAAACCCTATCCTCTCCCCTCCCCCCTCCCCCTCCCCCTTCCCCTCCCCCTACTCATCAACCCACCCACTCCTGCTTCCTGGCCCTGGCATTCCCTTGCACTGGGGCATATAACCTTCACAGGATTCAATAGGGTTTCTTACATTACACAATGGCACTATTAATCTTTTACCAGTACTTAAATTAAGTGAACCTAGTCAAGTTTTTGGGGACACGTTATGTTCAATATTGAATATATATTTTCCTCCTTGACTGCACAGATGAAACAGTTCCCTTCAGAACTACATTTTGTTGCTAACACAGTTTAGTGACAATCTTACAAAAGGAAGATTGCCTTTTCCTAACATAGAGCCAATAAAAATATACTAAATCTAAAAGTGAAATGAATGTCCCTAAAAGGTATTCTCTGGGTTTTATTCTTATAACTTAGGAGAATATACAAAAGGAGAGAGAAGTATTCCATATTGAGTCCCTCAGGGAGCACAAATAACAAGTTTCTAGACAAAGAGTTTTCTTTTCATATGCCCTCTGTGCCTTTGCTGTGGTTCCTGCCTGATGGAGAAAATGGGAAGGAAAAGCAGGTAACACTTCCACTGCAGATCTATCAGCACCACAGCCCTTGACTCTCTCCACCCACCAAAGTGTACCACATAGAACCCTTGGCACCCAAAACAAAGTCTTGATAATATATATTAAGGAATGCATGGGTAAGCAAAAACATCAGTGAGAACATGCTCACTTGCATATTTTTTTTTAGCTGAAGTTCCTCAATTGAAAATAAGTAACCAGTGCCTAATCTTTATAAACTGTGCTTCCATTAAACAAAATATTTTTTAAAAAAAGTAAAAGTATCATTTGGAACAATAAAATGAATGCATTTTAAACTTCCTTATATTAAAAATATTCATTAAGACATAAAGAAATCATGCCAAAGAAGAATATTTACCTTATCAGATTCCTGCTTTAAAACAAGCTATCCATAATCATGGATAAGTTCACTTGGAAATATAACAAACGATATTCAACAAATTATTAATAGTGTTCACTTGTATGCAACAGGGTTACAAGTGATGATGGTTTTCATAAAGTTATATCTCACATCTTCCATAATGTTATTATTAACTATATTATTTACTCACCACCTAAAATATTTATCAAACAACTATAGTGCTATAGGCAACTGAATTATGACCTAGAGATCCATTGCTCAACTCAATAAATTGCCCTCCTTCCTGAGTTCGTCAGTTAAAAGGGTGAAATTGTCAGATGTTACTGTATACCTGGTTCTGTACAAGGATTTGATATACAAGCAATAAGCACAGATACAATGCCCTTAAATTGGAAAATGTTGGCAAGAAAATGGGGATACATTAAATGAAATTAGTTATTTGTTTTAAAATATAAGAATATGTTTAGAGCATCATAAGATAGTTATATTTTTGAGTCATTTCTCTAACTACAAAGAAATGTCATACACAATAATTTAAGTAAGGAAAAGTGAGTTCATGAAGGCATTTATAGTATTCAATGATGATATAATATCTTGATAGTAGCAATTTATATATATTAAAGAAAACATGTGAGACAATTAAAATAGAAAACAGGAAACAAAGTTATTCTGCGAATACTCTAGAAGCATTTTAATTTGGGTTAGATGCAGAATAATTAAAAAGTACAACATTGTTTATCATTTGGAGACTAACTATCCTACTTTAGCCCTATGGACAATAAGATACCTGATAGAACAACTCATGTGTCATGTCTTTCCTTTTCTTGAAAACTTTGAATTTAATTTATTAAGGACCAAGCACGACCAGGTTGAAGCACACAGCCTGATCAGTATTGTTTTCATAGACTAGATTCCAACCCCAAACCTTCTCGCAAGTACAGCCAACTGGTACTTATTCCCCAACACTCTGAGTACACACATGAATTCACACTACTCCCTCTTCCCTACAGACACTCTATATTCCTTGGCTTCTTTTATGCTCTCCTTAAGGAAATAGCAAGAATACAAGTTCATCAATTTCTTTGTTTTTTCAGATTCTCTTTTCCTTATTTTCCCCTTGTACTCACATTACTTCTCTTTCAATAGTTTGTCTTGCATATATTTTATCTCCGTTTTGCCTATAAATCTTTAACATGGGGTTTGTGCTTTGAAGCCTGGGTTTCCCCAAGAGAAAACCAAGCACAGTATCCCATTCCTTCTGGGAGCACATTACATATTTATTAGATTAAGTTAATTCAGTTCAGTATTGACAGAGCTCCAATCATCTTCCATGACACTGGAAGAGTGTGGGGCCTGAAACAGAAATTCTGGTCTGCATACAATTTTCTCTGTGCTCCCTAGTATTAACGGACAACCCATGGGATGAAAGCCAACACCGTATTCTGTACTAGTGAATTATTAACACTTCTATTCCTTGTTAAATTTGAGTGGATGTGTAATTTTATTTTATACTTATCAAGCAATGTTCAAAATGTGGTTCAAAATTTAGAGCATATCTAAATTCTTGGGTCTTTCCTATTTTGACTCTTACATTTTAGTCCCTCAGGTAAATATTATTGATTTCTAAGATATTACAAGCTTTCATGGGATGTCATCCCAGATGCATATACTCTGTGATACAGTCACAAGTAAGTTAGGAAGCTGAGCACTCTATATTGCTGCCAAGCATGGATTTAAAAGATTTAGGATCTAACCAAGTTTTTATAGAACTTTTTGGGTAGCTCATTTTCACAGACCTGTCTTCTGATCTGAAAGGCTGTTGGTATGTTTTCTGATGATTCACTATTATTGTTCATACTTTTATTGCTACTGTGCAAATGGAAATATCTCCCACTGTTATCTAAATGACTTGCAAGCATTTCATGGCCACTGTGGGATTACTGGGTCTCAGAAAAGTTATTCAGGGTGTGGTGGTTTTCTTGTGCCTTTTGCAATGTGCAATGACATTGGTCCTTCCATATTGTCTCTCCAGGGTGACATATACCTATTTCACTATGTTTACAAGACAGATATTGATAGCTATAACTTTATTTATTTCAAAGTATATATCAAAATACTATTTCATGACTCATTAAATGATGTGTTCACTCATTTAATGTGTAACATTTTATGATAAATACATTTAATAGTATCCCGGAAAGAAATCTTCAAAAATTACTCTACTGTGTTTACTTTGAATGATCATGATAAGGATTGAAACACTTTATTCAAATCAATAGTGACTGAGTTTTGACCCAAGTTATTGCATCTTTGACACCATTAGTAAAAATTTGGAATATATATTAAGAAATTATTTTTTCTTAGCCAATCTATATTTTGGATATTAAATTAATATCCCTTTAAATGCTACTCTAATTAGAAATAAAACCTTTGCTTTCCATTTTAGAATATAATACTATTTTTCAAAATCTATCATTCAGTTTCTAGGTCAAGCTAGAAGGTTAAATTTGTTTTCCCTCCTAAAACTTTGAAATTATAAAAGAATGAATTCTAGGAAAACAGGAAGGATTTCTTCAGAAGGCAAAGAGAACTGAAAATGTTTTAAGTACAAACAAACAAAGAAACAAACAAACAAACAAACAAAACCCAGATGGGATTTAATTGGAAAAGAAATCCTGCAGAGATGAACAACTGATATCTCAATGGGAATTCTAGGAAAAAAAACAAAAAACAAAAAACAAAAAACAAAAAAACAAAAAAACAAAAAACCACTTTGCACATGGAACACCAAAAGTCTCCCAATAACAAAGGCACTCTAGCTTGGGAGCCAGCACAGTCCCTGGAGCAACTGGCAAGGTAATTAATTAAAGTGATGTGTCTCTGCTGTGCTGGAATAAAGCTCTCATGCATAAACTAGAGACTTTGAATTAAATGAAGGATTTGCCTTAGGGAACTCCCAGAGTTAGCTTGGTACCAGCAAGAGAAGTATGGCAGTATGCTAGTTTAGTATCAGATGCAAATTAGATGCTCCCTTTCCTTAAAAAAGATCAAAGGAACAATGAGAAGTCTCTATTTAAATAATAATCATTCCACTAGAGACCACAATAAGTGTGTTCGAAAACTTAGATAAGAAAATCCATTATCCTGATACAAATACCAGAAGTCTTTCACGAAATATTAGTATAGTTGGTTTTATCCTCTTGACTAAACATATCATTAAATAACTAAAAGTTTGGAACCTGGGGAAGCAGATACACTAACTGCAGACCTTCAGCTCTCCCCACCTCCAAATCCAATCCTGTACTTTCACACCAGCTCTGGAGCAGAGCACCTGCTGCAGCTGCCCCCAGCTCCCTCCCCTGATCCCAAGTGCATCACACAGATCATCCCCTCCAACCTCTTTCCTCCACACTCCTTGGTTTATCCTAACCCCCAATACTATCAGGTACAACCCAAGATCTCAAAGGCCACTCTGACAGGCATCATGAATCATGTAGCCTAACTACAGATCTTCACTCTCCCCCATCTACACCCCCGTCTCATCTCCAGCTCTGTAGCAAACTACTTTTGGAGTTTCTCCTTGCTCTCTGCTCCTGTTCTCAGGGGACTAAACAGATCCTGATGGAACATTCTGCTTACTTTCCTCCTATAGCCTCTAAGCCACACCTTCCCACTACTAGCCCTTAAAGGTAAGCTCCTAATACCTAGAAACACATTTCACCAAATAAACAGAGTGGCCATACCTAGCCCAATACCAGAAAACTTCCTACCAGGTAACACACAGACATTACACAGTCCTAAGAAACTAAGAAGGAAGAAGAAGCCAAGAACTGGAAAACATACTGAATAAAGACAAGACCAGCTATCAATATACCTGACTCTACACTCATCCAAACCCCAGACACCTAGATGCCATCATAAAAGTACCATCAATAACAGCCAGGACAGGATGTCCTACTACAATCCTACAGCCCCACTAAAATATTCCCTGGAGAACTGCAACACAGCTAAAACATAAAACAAATACTATAAATGGCATTTAGATATATAATAGAAATCCTTAAAGAGTAAATGAATAAATCCCTTTAAAAACAACAAAACAAAAACAAACAAACAAACAGCAACAACAAAAAAGCAAAACACCTGCTAGGCAATGGTGGCGCACGTCTTTAATCCCAGCACTTGGGAGGCAGAGGCAGGTGGTTTTCTAAGTTCGAGTCCAGCCTGGTCTATGGAGTGAGTTCCAGGACAGCCTGGAAAGAAACCCTGAGAGAAACCCTGTCTCAAAAAAACATAAATAAATAAATAAATAAATAAATAAATAAATAAATAAATAAATAAATAAACTACAAAAATACAAACAGTGAAAGGAAATGAGTAAAATAGTTCAAGACCTGAAAGTGGAAATTGAATCAAAAAAAAAAAAAAAAAAAAAACAGAGAAAAATCTCTATAGTGAAAAAAAATATATAATAATTCAAATAGGAAATTCAGAGGCAAGTCTTGAAATAGAGTACAAGAGATTTAAAAAGGAATCTAAGTCACTGACAACAAGAGAAAAGAAATGGATGTTGTATTTAAAGGAAATGTTAAATCTAAAAAATCCTGGCACAAAACATGAAGGACATGTGGGTTACTATGAAATGATCAAATCTTAAAATAATAGGAATAGAGGAAAGAAAAGAAACCCAGGTCAATGGCACAGAAAATATTTTCAATGAAATCATAGATAAAATTCACCATGACACATAGTTACCAAACATACAGAACAAAGGAAGGTCAAAAGCTTCAAAGCAAGAGAGAGAGAGAGAGAGGGAGAGAGAGAGAGAGAGAGAGAGAGAGAGAGAGAGAGAGAGAGAGAGAACAAAACCAATGACAAAACCCAAGTAATACATAAAGACGGACCTTTTAGAATTACACCTGATGCTTGCACATGGGATGGGTGTCACTGATTGGTCATTCCTTTAGTCTTTGCTTCATCTTTGTCCCTGCATTTCTTTCAGACAGGATACATTTGGTTAGAAAGTTTTGTGTGTGGGTTAGTGTCCTTATCCCTCCACTGAGGGTTCTGACTGTCTATAGGAGGTAACCTTTTCTGGTTTCATGTCCCTATTGTTAGGCATCTCAGTTAAGGTTATTTGCTTTGACTCTAGGGAGCCTCCCCCATCCCAGGTCTCTGGGGCTTCCTAGAAATCCCCCTGTTCCCCTACCCCTGCAGATTTCCATTCATTCTCCTGGCCCTCTGGCCCTCTTTCCTGTTTCTCCCCATACCTGATCCTGACTCCCCATTCCCCTCTCCATCCTCTCTTCTACCCAGTTCCCTTCCTCCATCTACCTACTATGACTATTTTATTCCCAGTTCTAATTAAGATTAAATCATCCTTGCTTGACCTTTCCTCCTTATATAACTTCTTTGGGTGTGAAGAGGGAGTAGGAGGAAAGAGAGTATGATTAATATTGTAAATAAATCAATTAATTAATTTAAAAAGTAATTATACTTGGCTTCTCAATAAAGACTCTAAAACTCAGAAGGACCTAGGCAGATGTTCTATAAACTCTAAGAGATCACAGATACCAGTCAAGACTACTGTACTGGCTAGTTTTGTGTCAACTTGACACAGCTGGAGTTATCACAGAGAAAGAAGCTTCAGTTGAGGAAATGTCTCCATGAGATCCAGCTGTGGGGCATTTTCTCAATTAGTGATCAAGGGGGGAGGTCCCCTTGTGGGTGGGACCATCCCNGGGCTGGTAGTCTTGGGTTCTATAAGAGAGCAGCCTGAGCAAGCCAGGGGAAGCAAGCCAGTAAGAAACATCTCTCCAGGGCTTCTACATCAGCTCCTGCTTCTTGATCTGCTTGAGTTCCAGTCCTGACTTCCCTTAATGATGAAGAGCGGGTTGGAGGTGAAAGCTGAATTAAACCCTCTCCTTTCCAACTTGGTTCTTGGCCATGATGTTTTTCCAGGAATAGAGACCCTGACTAAGACAACTACTATTCTCAGCAAAATTTTCAATCACAATAGAGGGAGAAAATAAGATATTTCATGATAAAACCAAATTTAAACAACAGCTGACTAAAAATTCAACCCTGAAAAAGGCATTGTAAGGAAAACTCCAACTTAGAGAGGTTAACCACACTCAAGAAAACACAAAGAATAAATAATCCCAGACTAGAAAATCAAGAGATGGAAAGCACACATACACACACACACACACACACACACACACACACACACACACATACACCACTAAAACAAAACAACAGGAATCAATAAATTTTGCTCATTAATAATTCTCAACATTAGTGGTCTCAATTTCCTGATTGAAAGATGTAGACTAAAAGAATGGATGCAAAACAGTATCCATCTTTCTGCTGGATCCAGGAAACTCACATTAGCATCAAGGATAGATACCACCTCAGGGTAAATGTAGATATTCCAAGCCAGTGTGCCTAAGAAACAAGCTAGTGTGACCATTTTAATAAATAACAAAAGAGGCTTTAAAACTAATCAGAAGAGATAGGGAAAGACAGTACATATTCATCAATGGAAAAATCAAGCAACAAGATACTACAGTATTTAACCATTATGAATTGAATACAAGAGCACCCAGTTTTTTGTTTTTTTTTTCTGGAATGGATTACTAAATTTATTCTTAAAATATTTTGTAGCCATAATCTTACAATGGTAAAAATCTTTACACTTTAATGCAGAATTGAAGTTATATGTTCTTACATTGGTACAGAATTTGTATATCAGTACAGGCTTAAGATTTGCATTGGTATAAATTTTTGTATATTGATACAAAATATAAATTAATACCGTTACTCTTAGACAGGCACTGTGCCTATGTAACTCATTTAAGAATATGACATTTAGAACAAGTCCTTCTAATAGCTGCTATTACAAACTGTTTAGGGTATTAAATCATGCAAGTTAAGGGCCAATTAATAAATGCATGGTTATATTATATTCTGAATTATTTATTTTTATTTTTTATTTATTATTCTTTTCTTTTCTATTTCTTTATTTTTAATTTATTTATTATTCTTTTCTTTATTTACATTTCAAATGCTATCGAGAAAGTTCCCTATACCTCCCCCGCCCCTGCTCCCCTACCCACCCACTCCCACTACTTGGCCCTGGCCTTCCACTGTGCTGGGTCATATAAAGTTTACAAGACCAAGAGGCCTCTCTTCCCAATGATGGCCGATTAGGCCATCTTCTGCTACATATGCAGCTAGAGACTCGAGCTCAGGAGGTACTGGTTAGTTCATATTGTTGTTGCACCTACTGGGTTGCAGCCCCCTACAATTCCTTGGGAGCACCCAGTTCTTAAAAGAAATACTACTATAGACAAACACATTGACCCTCACATGGTGATAAATGATGACTTCAAAGCTCCATTCTCCCCAATAGACAAGTCATTCAGACAAAATTAAAGAGAGAAATGTGGGAGCTAACTTGCTTCATAAGTCTAATGAACCGAACAGATATTTACAGATAGTTCATACAAACACCAAAGACTATAACTTCTTCTCATAGCCTCATGCAACTTTCTCCAAAACTGACCACATAGACACACAGCAAGTCTCAACAGATATAAGAAAATTGAAATAACACCTACATCCTATGTGATCACTACAGATCAAAGCTGGATATCAAAAATAGAAAACTCCTACAGATGATAAATACTTTTAGCAAAGTATCAGGATGTAAAATGAACTCACCGATATCAGTAACTTGGCCATATACATAACATATGGATTCAAAACCTTTCACAATAGATTCAATAATATAAAATACCTTGTGGTAATTCTAACCCAGCAAATGAAAGACTTATATGACAATAACTTGAAGAAATGGAAGAAGATATTACAAGATAAAATGGTCTTCCATGCTCATGGATTACTATGATTAGTATAGTAAAATGGCCTTCCCCACAAAAGCAATTTACTGATTCAGTACAAACACCATCAAAACACAGTTCTTCAAAACTCAATTTTCAGCTTCATATGAAAATATTTTTAAAAAATCCAAAATAGTTAAAAACAATTCTGAATAATAAAAGAACTCTTGGAGGTAGCATCATCCCCGAGTACAAGTTGTACTGTGCAGCAATAGTAATAAAAAACATCATGGTACTGGCATAAAAACAGACAGGTTGACCAATGGTATCAAATTGAAGAAACAGACAAATCTGCACCTGTTTTTTTTTTTTTTATAAAGAATTCAAAATTATACACTGGAACAAAGACAGTTTCTTCAACAAATGGTGCTGTTCAAACAGGTTGGCTGGATATAAAAGAATACAAATAAATTTACATTTATCACACTACAAGAACCTCAAGTACAAATGGATCAAAAACATCAACATAAAAACCAGATAAACTGTATCTGATAGAACTGGGGAATAGCCTTGAACACCTCAGCGTAGGTGACAGCTTTCTGAACACAACACTGATAGTGCAAGCACTAACGTCAACCATAGATGGGACCTTATAAAACTCAAGATGTCTGCATGGCAAGGGACACTGACATTTAAACAAAGCAGCACTCTAAAGAGTAGGAACTTTTTCTATCCACCACACATTTGATAGAGGACTAATACCCAAATATATATAAATACTCAAGAAATTAGATATCAAGAAAACAAACAACCCAATTAAAAATGGAGTATAAATTTAAACAGAATTCTCAAAAGAGGAAACTCAAATGACTGAGAAATGCTTAAAGGAATGTACAGCATCTTTATCAAATCAAAACTAGTTGGATATTTTGTTGCAATGGTTGAGGTCAATAATAACAAGTGACAGTTCCTGCTAGTGGCATTTAAAGTTTTATACAATCACTATGTGGTAGTTTTCAGGTAAATGGGAATTGATCTATTTCAAGATATACTTTTCAGTTATACTGCTCTCGGGCATATAGCTGAAGGATGCTTTATCCTACCACAGAGATACTCACTCAGCCTTATTTATTGATGATATATTTATAATAGCGAGAAATTGGAGACAACATAGGTATCCTGAAAGGATAAATGGATAAGAAAATGTGGTATGTATATACAGTGGAATGTTACTGAGCCATTAAAAGCAATGAAATTATTCAATTTGCAGGTAAATGGACAGAACTAGAAGAAATGATCCTGAATTGGGTAACCCAAACCCCAAAAGACAAATATGGTATGCACTCATTTATATGTGACTATTAGATGTTTAGTTAATGATAAGCATGCTACAACCATGTAACCACAAAGTTTAAGTGATAAAGGACTAAGACAGGCAGAATTCTCTAGTAATAAAAATAAGACAGATAGTTTTGGGTGGATGGTAGGTACTGAAATTGGAGAATAAAGTAGGGAGGGGAAGAAAGTAGGGACATGAGGGATAGAATATGGGCAGAAACAGCTATAATTGAGGGCATTTGAGTGCTCATATGGAAACCTAACATAGTAGAAGTTTCCTAAAATGAATATATATATGAAGGTGATCTAAATAAAATAGTCTGTCAACTTTTACCAACCTATGTAGATCTGTGTCTGATGGACCTGGGATCTGAGGACCCAAAAAGAATGGGGTGGACCAGAGTCTAATGCTGTAGACAACCTTATCTTAGTTTCAGTATACTTTATTCACAAATAATAGTTTAAAAAAAGCAATGATCCAAGGAAGATTGTGTCAGTTGAGAAAAACATGTAAATAAACATTAGTGAGCTCGTACTAAATATTAACAGAGCATCCCTTTCCTGGAATTTTTTCAGGATGGACCAATTTAAACACAATTGCCTGACATTTGCTATAATTTGTATCTTGGAAAACAGGAAACCAAGGCAGAAGGTTAGACCCAGATTCAGGGTATGCTGACCAAATTGGGTACTATAGCTGTGATCTCCTATCTAATAAGAAGAAACCTATTTTATAAATTGAATGTAAATGTTTGTCACAGGATGCACAGAATCATGTCCAATTACAATCCAGGATAGAAAAATGCAGTAGAGGTAAAAGGCCCTCTCTCCTTTTTCCTGAGACTCTCTCACAGTCCCTCAAGGCATTGTTCACCATGGCTCAGGTGGGTTTTGTTTGTTTGTTTGTTTGTTTGTTTGTTTGTTTTTTAACTTTGATAAGAAAAAGCCAAATTAGGGGGAATATAGAGCCCCAACTGAATACCTTGTCACCAAATCAAACTTTCAGTACTGCGAATAGAGTATGTATAATTGAATTGTGGGCCAAAGATATCCCAAGGGAACCCCCAACAAACCAGGCTGCTGCCAAGTCAATAGGGTCCTCTCCAAAAACTGATGGGAAGACCCCATTGCTTAAGACAGCACTTATACAACTCACTGAGCATACAAAAGTCAAGTTGTTGCCTACAAAGTAGAGCTCTCACAACTGCATGCTAGCAACATGCCATATGATAAACATAAACCTCAACAGAGCTGCAAACCCTTTGATCTACAATAGTGTCCCCTCTGCAAGATATGCCAGTGTTTTAGGGGCATGAAATTAGTGATTGTAACCAACCATTATCTGATTTTTCTAAGGCTTATTCCATGAGATGGAACCCATGCTTGAGTAACTTGACACTGCTTGAGTAACCAAGAATCTGAGACTTAGTAGCCCAGGAACCTAGGGTAGAACCAAATGCTACTGTTCTACTAAAAGAACATACTAGTAAAATGACTCCTAATGACATGCTGTTATATTCAGTGCTTTTCTCTGATTATCCAGAGACTTACAGCCTAACAAATACAGAGAGTGAGAGACGTTGGTACAGTCAGCCCTAAACGGGATACCTCCATCAAATCCCTCTTTTCAGGGTCTTTTCCTGTAGAAGAGGAGGAGTCAGTAGCATGGAGGACACCAAGGAAACAAGGTCTTCAAAATCAGTAGGATCAATGCATGTATAAACTCAGAGAGTGAAGTAGCATGCACAGGGCCTTTATACTCTGTACCTCATGGGAACCCAGAGCTGAATGAGAAGTGAGCACATGACCCCATCCCTATTCCAGAACTTATCTCCAGTTGAAAGCAAGTTGTAAATAAAAATTTAATTTTTCCTGATGGAGTCTCACTGAGGAACCAAAGTACTTTTAAAAGTAGGCAGCAGGAGGTGGTTTACAGAAAACAAACCCAATTATATATTTATAATAGCTAGAGATTGGAAACAACATAGGTATCCTGAAAGGATAAATGGATAAGATGTTCAGATGTTCCTTGTCTCTGAATGTTATGTTAGGAATTTTTTCTTACTTTTTCAATACATGTATATTGAAATATATATTCTACCTACAGGTTCTTTGTGTATATATTATGGCTTCTTAACTGGGCTGATATCCATCCATATGTGAGAGCTTTGGAATCTAGGTAGGAGTTTATAGATCTCTACTTGACCTAAGACCAAGAAAGGCTATTATGACAAAGCATGTCTATTAGCCAAGGGCCTAGCCAGAAATCTAGACATAGCCCGTCCCATTATGGACTCAGTTCCAGTCCTGTTCCTCTGTGGTCCTGTCTCATGCCTCATACATCCAGAGAGCTGAAAGAAGTCCACACCATCTTTTTTCAGTTTAAGCTTACTAGCCATGATCTAAGTGATCCAGCAGATTTTTGAGGTGCTCTATTCATAGTCTACCTGCAGCCATGTTCACAATTCTAGTTCCTTCAGTACAGAACTCAGAAGAAGGTCTTTATCTAGGAAAGAAGCAGTCTATGAAAATTGGAAGTCTCACTTACTATTTCAAAATTATATTCATGACTACACAGATTATATAGATTATGACAAACATGGCATTATTGAGGAAACCTCCTAAGGCACTAGTCACCAAAGAAATAGAGACCCATGCACTGTTACACAGAGGTTTTAAAGACAATTTCATTTCATCTATATTTATTCATTTAGTTTTTACCCTTGAAATTATGATATAGTTATAATAATTCTATCTTCCCATCCTCCCTCCATGTTACCCTTCTATACCTCACTACTTTCTTTCAACTTCATGGCATCTTAATTTTTATTACATTCATGTGTGTGTGTGTGTGCGTGCACGCATGTGCACACATGTGTATGTGTGTGTGTGCATGTGTGTACATGCACGTGTATGTGTGCGTGTGTGTGCGCACACATGTATGTGTGCGTGTGTGTGCGTGCTCGTGCACGTGTGTGTGTGTGTGTGTGTGTGTGTGTGTGTGTGTGTGTATGTGTGTGTATGTGTGTGTATTCCTAAATATAACCTACTCAGTCTGCATTGTGTTACTCATATGCATGTTTTCAGGATTGACCATTTGGTATTAAATAACTAATCAGTGTGCTCTTTCCTGGAGAAGACTATTTTTCCAACTCTAAACATTCCTTAGTTGTCTGTAGATCAATATGTAAGATTGAGGCTGCCTCTCATGGACTTTCTTCCCCCATCAACTTTAGCATGTCTATTGACAAGACAATTTTCTTAAAGGAATGCAGCAAGATAAAGAGAATCCAAACAATTAAACATTAGACACAAAGTCCATGAACAAAATGAGGAATTTAATTAGGAAGTAGAATATGTAAAAACCTCAAGAAATCTGGAGAAGACAAATATAATAGCTGAAATAAGTTTTTTAATGCAGAACTCAAACAGCAGAGTAACCATCCAAATAAAGATTCAATGAACTTAAAAACAATTGATCTGAAATTATCCAGTTAGAGAAATTTTAAAATAAGAATAAAATAAGGATAAGAAGAGTGTGGAAGATGATGAGCTTGTGTAGCATCATTTAGCACAATGAACATTCTAGGAAGAGAGGAGAGAAGAAAGCTGAGCAGGAAATATTTTTGCTTTTCAAATAAAAAATGGCTTAGAAATCCTAAAGCCGGCCTGAGCTGGTGAGGGAGCCATCTTGTGCTCTGGGTCGCCCAGGGACCAAACTGCTCTGGTGAGAGTGTGGACTGCAGAAGCGACACAGCTTCTGGGACAGACCCTGTTTTGGGCTCCAGACATCTGGGCACTTGTCCCACCAGAGGAGAGGTGTCCACCAGGGAGGGCTCTCACTGCCTGAGCAGGTGAGGGAGCCATCTTGTGCTCAGGGTCACTCAGGGACCAGTCTGCACCAGTGAGAGTGAGAACTGCAGAAGCTACACAGCTTCTGGGACAGGCAGAAGCAACACAGCTTCTGGAACAGACTCCGTTTCAGGCTCCAGATATCTGGGCACCTTCCCCTACCAGAGGAGAGGTGGCTGCCTAGGAGGGTTCTGTCCACCATACAAGGTGAGAGAGCCATACTGTGTCCAGGGTCCATCAGAGACTAGTCTGTGCAGGTGAGCGTGCAAACTGCAGAGGCGACACATCTGGGACAGGCCCCTATTCGGGCCTACATCTTCAGCCAGGAGGCAGGTCTGAACGGTAGACTTCTGTGCACCTTCCCTGCAAGAGGAGAGCTTGCCTGTGGAGAGTACTCTGACCCCTGAGATGTAGGAGAGAGCTGGACTCCCAGGACTGCTGACAGAGGCTAACAGAATCACAGGAAGAACAAGCTTTAACCAGAGACAACTATAACAACTAACACCAGAGATTACCAGATGGCGAAAGTCAAAGGTAAGAAACTTACGAACAGAATCCAAGACCACTCACCACCATCAGAACCCAGCACTGCCACCTCAGTCAGCTCTGGATACCCCAACACACCTGAAAAGCAAGACTCAGATTTAAAATCATATGTCATGATGCTGGCAGAGGACATTAAGAAGGACATTAATACCTCACTTGAAATACAGGAAAATGCTACTAAAGAGGTAGACATCCTTAAAGAATTACAGGAAAATATTGCTAAACAGGTAAAAGTCCTTAAAGAGGAAACAGAAAAATCCCTTAAGAATTACAGGAAAACACAACCAAACAGGTGACGGAATTGAACAAAACCATTAAAGACCTAAAAAGGGAAGTAGAAGCAATAAAGAAAACCCAAAGTGAGACAACTCTGGAGATAGAAAACCTAGGAAAGAATTTAAGAACCATAGATGTGAGCATCAGCAACAAAATACAAGAGATGGAAGAAAGAATCTCAGGTACAGAAGATTCCATAGGGAACATGGACACAACAATTAAAGAAAATGCAAAATGAAAAAGATACTAACTCAAATAATCAAGGACACAATGAGAAGACCAAACCTACGGATAAAAGGAGTAGATGAGAAGGAAGATTTTCAACTTGAAGGGCCAGCAAATATTTTCAACAAAATTATAGAAGAAAACTTCCCAAACCAAAAGAAAGAGATGCCCATGAATATACAAGAAGCCTACAGAACTCCAAATAGACTGGACCAGAAAAGAAATTCCTTCTGACACATAATAATCAGAACAACAAATGCACTAAAGAAAGATAGAATATTAGAATCAGTAAAGGAAAAGAGTCAAGTAACATATAAAGGCAGGCCTATTAGAATAACACCAGACTTCTCACCAGAGACTATGAAAGCCAGAAGATCCTGGACAGATGTTATGCAGACCCTAAGAGAACACAAATGCCAGCCCAGGCTACTATACCCAGCAAAACTCTCAATTACCATAGATGGAGAAAACAAAGTAGTCCATGACAAAA
>NC_034596.1:37624450-37658983 GCF_900095145.1 Mus pahari
TATTTGCAGATGATATGACGGTATACATAAGTGACCCTAAAAATTCCACCAGAGAACTCCTAAACCTGATAAACAGCTTCAGTGCTGGATATAAAATTAACTCAAACAGGATTAACATAGTCAAAATGGCCATCCTGCCGAAAGCAATCTACAGATTCAATGCAATCCCCATCAAAATGCCAGCTCAATTCTTCACTGAGTTAGAAAGGGCAATTTGCAAATTCATCTGGAATAATTAAAGTCTTTGATACCAGAAATTTTAGAGACAATTATGGCATTGGCTTTCCATTTTGCTGGGTTTGCTTTCATGGACTACAGGTAATATGATTTTGATAACCTCAGTAGAAAGCACTTGTAACTTGGACTGTTGAAACAACTTTTGCAAGCCTTTCAATTCTTTTAGTTCTAACACAAGTTAGACTGTTGCTATAGACACAAGGCAAATATTGCTGGCAAATAAAATGGCAAATTAAAATGACAAAAGGCAGGTCAGAGCCTGTTTGCAGCAGGGTTATACTGAACATACACCTATGCTGAGAAAGGAGACAAAAGAGTAAAAGAGGATGGGAGGGAAGAGAGACAGAAAGACAGGTAGGGAGAGAAAGGAAAACCTTACTTGTTCCAAACAACTGATTTAATGACATTCGATGACAGTTGGAAAGTCAACCAATTTCCCCCATCAATTAATTGATTCATTTATACACTTTACATCAGAGCCCCTCTCCTCTAAGTCAGTCTCCCCTCACACAGTCCCCCTACCCCTCCTATTACACTCTGAGAAGAGGGTAGTGCCCTCTGGGTACCAGCCTACCCTGGCACCTCAAATCGCTGCAGGATTAGGCACATCCTCCCCCACTGAAGCCCCACAAGGCAGTCCAGTTAGGGGAACTAGATCCATAGGCAGACAACAGAGTCAGGGTCAGCCCCTGCCAGCTGTTGGAGGACCTGCATGAAGACCAAGCTTCACATCTGCTACATATGTGGGGGAGATGGGTGGGGGAGTGTAGGTCTAGCCCTTGTATACTCTTTGGTTGGTGGTTCCATCTCTGGAAGCCTCCAAGGCTGCAGGATAGTTGACTCTGTTGAGTTTCTTGTCGAGTACCTATCCCCTCCTGGTTCTTCTATCCTTCCCCCCAACTCTTCCACAAGACTTTCTGAGCTGGGTCTAATGTTTGACTGTGGGTCTCTGAACCTGTTTTGGTCAGCTGCTGGGTGGAGCCTCTCAGAGGACAGCTATGCTAGGTTCCTGTCAGTGAATCCAAACGTAGAGGCTCCAAGGTAGTTGAAAGAGGAAAGCAGGCCTACAGAGTCCGCTGGACTCAAATCAGGACCAAGTTTTAAGCATAATAACAGTGAGAAACAACATGAGAAGCAACAGGCAGACAGTGGCAAATTGCTATTCTTCACCCCACAATTTTTCTTTTTGACTAATGTGAGATGTTAAAGTGTACTCTCAGGACCACTTTTCGGTGGTGACATGGCATTAAAAATTGCCTCGTGGACTGTGATAATTAATACTATCATTACTACCGGAACTTTTCTTAGAGCACCCTGGCCCAAACAGGTGTGTGGTGCATTTTACACGAACTACAGGTTTAGGGCTAAGCCGATTTGTTAGTCCTAATTCTGACTCTGTTTACAGAACTCTTATTTTATCCAGTAGCCTGAAACACACAAGGCAAAGGACTTGACCCATCCTCCGACTGTAGCTATTTAGCACAATTGCCCAGTGTTCCAACGTTCAAGATCCAGTTACCCATCCACATCTAACTATTCCTTTTTGTATTCAACTGCTAAGAGTCTGAATTTTGCTTTTCTCTTATCTTAAAACTCCTGAGAGCTATGCAGGATTTCTGTGGTATCATTTTATAGAAGAAAGTGTTCTGCATATTACACACAGGAACGGGACCTGCCCGAGTCCTTTCTTCAGTGAGTCTAGTTTGAGATCCACATCCACAGGTACAGCTGCTTGGAGACCTGGGGAAATGTGAGGATCTTCAGCGTTTCTTCACAGACTTCTTTGGTTGCCCGACTGTTTGTGAGAGAATAGTTGTAGTGGGCAATTTTAAGAGAATTGTCTGGGGCCTGGGATCTGTGTTGCAACGGCTCTTGCTGTCCTAAATAATAAAGGAAAGCAGGAGAGTAGCTGAGAAAAGAAACAGCAGAGTTATATAAATCAAAAAACCAACCCAGGCTAGGCCATTTTCTCAATTCTTCTGGGACTGAGTTGGCTTTTATTTTTTCACAGTATATCCTCATTTTCATGACATAGCTACATCCTCAAACTTCAGAGTCTAAAATTCACCTTGGACGCTTATTTCCTGTACACTACCCCTGTTCCCTATTATAGAGACCATAGACTAGACTGAATAATGTGTAGGCATCCTAACTTATGACGAAAGAGAAAGACTTAGACTTGTGAGAAAATGTAGTTCCTAAACAAAGTGAAAGGCGTAACAATGGCCATGTCTTTAATATCCTGATAAGATGAAAGACTTAGATAAGTCTATAGTCAATGAAACAAGTAGACACGCCTGAGCCTGACTCCACCTCTTAAAGCATCTATCTCCAGCTCTTCTATCCAAAGGCTGAGAATCCAATACTAAAGTATATTTTGCATTTCATCTTCATGGCTATTTAGCAAAAGAAGGGAATATATCTTAACTGAGGTACATGTTTTTATCTTACTTTAAAATTCACTCACATTTTTTTCTCACATTTGAATTGAACAGTGTGAATTAGGGATCACGATTCATTGATTTCTTACAAATATTCTGGAAGTGTGTTGAAGCATATCTCTTTCTCCATGTGAGTGATCTGGCTGTTTCACTGAAACTCAGATAACAGTATAGAGCCATTTCTGAGATCCTCTGTTTCGTTGATGGCTCCTCTTTCTGCTACATATCATGTATAGTGATTAATCAACTAAGAACAATTCTTAAAAAAAAAACAGTCCTAAAGTCTGCCATGATTTTGATTTTGGTTGGTTCGGGTTTTGATCTGTTTCTTCAACAGGATTTCAGTTCCTTTGTTTTTCTCTGAAAATTTCAGAATCACCTTGGAAAATTCAGTAAGAAAACAAAAGCTTGCTGGGATCCCCAGTGAGAACTGGTTAGAACCATACCGCTCTCTGTGAAGAGCGAACATCTAAGTCGCACTGGAGTTTCCAGTCCACAAAGCTGTCTCGTGTTTAAATATTTTTGTTTGCATTTAATCTCTCAGAGCAATGTTTTTCAGCATAAAGTTCATGTGGTTCTGGGGAGAGAGCCCAGGGCCTCAGGCACACACGCTACCAACTACCACAAGTCTCTGGAAATGAATGTCTCTCTTGCCCCTGCTACGGTAAGCTGCATTCTGACACCAGCTCTCCTCCAACCTCTCAGCTTGCTGAAGTTGGCTGCTACTGCACAGCCACAGAGTTTACAAAGAAAATGAAGACATTTCAATGACCAAGTTCTGAGTTTGACGTTAGTGAATAAAGTGAATAAATATTAATGAACACAAATGCTGGGATAGTATTTACCATTGCCAGAAGAGCCACTGTTTGTAAATTATTGGTCACAACCTTCTTTGGAAAAATGTTACAACTGTCCAATATGCACCACAATAGGACTGGCCACTTAGAATTTCAAGTGTTATTCTTTATCCATTTTTTTTTAAGACAAGGAAATATATGATGGATGCTAAATCAAAAGAGGAAATATTTTTCTTTGGTCTTTCCAGTGAATCCTCAAAAATCAATATTAAAAGTTTCATTTAAAAGTAGAATTGAAGAGAGTCTCAAGATTCCATGTATATTTTATATACATATATAAATATACATTATACATATATACAAATATATTGATATACAAATACATTCAAAAGAATAGGTATCTGCAGTATCTGGACTCATACAAAATAAAAGTCAAGGGTCTCTTTGTGACTGAGCAAAAAATAAAGATCACTTTGTTTTACCCAGAATAAGATACAGTTTCAGTTGATGAGGATAGTTATTATCCTAAGTCCAAGTTGAATACTCTATAAAATAGATTGAATTACATTAAAAGATTTGGCTTTGTCTGCTACTGCTTAATTCAACATTAAACAGTCGAAATTCCTTGAAATAAACTTGCTACAAGACTAGGTAGAATGTCTGTAGCCTTATAATTTCTAGTGATGTTATTTTGCATTGTACTTAATATTTTAAATTATTTGTACAATGTAGGCCAATTTTACCATGTATAGTTTAAAATGGATATAATGAAAGATGATTTGACAATTTAAGATTCTGGTTGAAGTAGTTCATAAATAATACTGAATTGTATTAGATTAGATTAGCATGTAATATAGATAGTATACAGACAACCAACAACCGTATCTGTACACATTACCACTCGGCATGTGTTGTTTTAATGATAGAAAATACTCAGAAGCAGTTTATGAATTCATCGAAATTGTAATTTGAGTATAAAATAAAGAGAAATTTCAGATTATTAATTTATTAGCAGTATATTGAATATTTGTAGATGAATATTTCAGGGGCGGGGTTAAGCCTCTTTCAAGGGTTTAACTCACATGTTTCTACTAAAGAAGAAATAAGATCATATTCTTTCTCAAGAAGTGTAGTAAACTGCTCATAATAATCCTGGAAGGACATGATGAGTCCATTGCGGAATCCCCCAGTGTTACTACGAGGCACTGCTTATTACAGACGCTCTGCATTTTTTGTTCATATAATAAATTCTAGGCACCTGCCAAAACATCTGGTTAACCTGGGGCCTGGTATAATTTGACTTTTGTTTGGCCCCTTGAATGTCAGTTAAACGCCTCTACTTTTTTCCACCCTTCTTGGAGCTATACCTCAGAGTTCTACACAACAAAAGCAAACAGAGGGTCCAAGGCTTCCTTTTTCCTTTATTTGATACAGTATTTTATGAATAATTCCTGAAAAAGTATCTGGCTAGTGACAGACATAAAAGTTGTGACATTTATTCTTTACAGACAAGGAAACACAGGTTCCTGAAGCCATTTTAAATTCAAACAAGAAGATCAAGTGCATCTTTTGAACCGTGAACTCTGTCAGAGGTCTTCTACACTTGACTCACTGAGAATTGAATTAAATTATGATGACACTTCCCAGCCAGCAGACATCTCCCAGAACGTATAAATAGAGAAAAGCCCCTGTGTCAGGTGATCATACACCATGTTCTTCCTCATCACCATCCTCAGGTGCAGGCGATAACCTCCTTTTCTAAGTTAACGTTCAGATGGTAATGTTGTTCATCAAGTTTTTTTTTTTTTAAAAAAGGATTAAAAATACTATTATAAGAATAAGTATAAAATACACTAAATTATCTTCCAGAGCTATATATTATTACCTAGTATTAATCACAAATTTGTAAAATGTTTATTTCCTGCCAATTATCTGGCTATGTTATAAAATTTGCTAAGATTCATTTGAAGTTTTTTAGAAGAGCTTGCATTTATAATAAAAGAGCAAACATTGTTGTTTCATGATTGTGGATGAAGGATAAGAAAGACTCTGAAAAATGTGTGTGTAAACATTTTCCTGATGTACAAGTGTGCAAGTTCACAATCAAGGAAGTCAGGAAATCCATTAACTAAGCCTGATTCTAAAGACTCTCTCTCTCTCTCTCTCTCTCTCTCTCTCTCTCTCTCTCTCTCTCTCTCTCTCTCACTCTCTTTCTCCCTCTGCTACACATTATATTTTTAATATTAGTAGTGTTGTTTACTGATTAGAGAACAGAATAATTTTAATGCAAACTGCACATTTCTGTCCCATCTTTGATTTGCAGGGCTGGACGATTCTGAAAACATTATTGCCTTCTCCACGCTTCACCTTCTTCAACATGAACTGTGGTGATAATAATGACTTTGGGATAACAAGTGTCCTACTTGGTTCTAACTGACTTTACCTAGAGTCTTCAAAGAAGAGAGTTTCAATTGTGGGATTATCTAGATCACACTGGCTAGTGGACAAAACTCTGAAAAATTATGATTGGTTATTCATTGATTTAAGAAGACTCATGACAGTGTGGGTGACATTCCTACCAGGACAGGTCCTGGGCTGTCTCAGAAAGTTCCATATACCACACCTGTGTGCAAGCCAACACCAAGTATTCCTCCAGAGCTTTTGCCTCTGCTTCTTGCTTGAGTTCCTGAACTGACTTCTCTAGAGGATGGGCTCTAAACTGAAAAACATCATTTAGTCTCCTCTGCTGCTTCTGATAATGGTATTTGTCACAGCCCTAGAAATTGAACAAAATGCTCCTTAGAAGAATGAGTGAGATCATACATGAGAAGCTGCAAGATGCATTATAAACACAAGTTACAATAATCACAGTTGCAACTGTGAGTATAATTATCATTAGTCTAAAACAAAATTGAATGAATTTTCATTCCCAAAGAGCAGCATAGCTTCATATATTAGGCAAAGTAAATGTGTTTCTACAAAATTTTAATAATTATATTTTTGTTTTTAAATGACAAAAAAATTCCAGCAAGTCAGACAAAAATCAATTACTATGCTCAAAGATGATCAAAACCAGAGCTGGAGAGATGGCTCAGGTGTTAGACTGCTCTTAGACATGGTACTGGTAATTCAACTGCCTAGAACTACAGTTCCTGAATGCCCAACGCCCTCTTCTGACCTCCAAAGGCACTGCACACAGTTATGTTTTCCATAAACTCATGCAGGCTTACACAGACACACATATATTAAAATTTAAATCAAAATAATATTTTAAAATATAAGAAGAGGGGGCTGTTGAGATGGCTCAGTGAGTAAGGGCATCAACTGCTCTTCCAAAGGTCCTGAGTTCAAATCCCAGCAAACATATGGTGGTTCACAACCATCCATAAAGAGATCTGATGCCCTCTTCTGGAGTGTCTGAAGACAGCTACAGTGTACTTACATATACTAAATAAATCTTTTTTAAAAAAATGTAAAAGATGAACAGAACCATAAATGTAAAAAAAAAAAATCATTAGTTAACTCACCCCTCACCCCTCCTATGTCTTACCTCTGCTTTCAATATTTCCACTTTATATCTTTGCCAGTTTTTAAATTATTTTAGAAATTAAACAGTCTAGCCAAGGAGTATATCTTAGATTTATGCAGCTATGTCATATGGACATTTGGGGATCAGTGAATATGTAGAAGAGTGTAAGATGGGTATCCACTTCAGAATTAAAAGAGGTTTTTTGATTGCCAAATCCGTCAGATTTGCCTACATGAGAAAATACATGGTCATGAAAAAAAAAGGGATGTGACTAAATATAAGCAAACTATAAGAACAGGATTTTTATGCTCTTGCTTAAATTTTTAGAAATAAAGAATAACATTCTTGTTACTCAGATTTTGACATTAATCACAGCCTGCTGTATTGAGACTGTGCCAAGAACCATCACTAGGTGTCATCAGACTGGTAGAGTTGTGTAATGATGTAAAATTTGTAACTTTGATGTTCTTTACTATTCATTTGAGTTACTGTATTAACTCAAGTATACCGCATAAGCTTAAACATAATTTGTTTACTAAAAATGTACTACTGATCCATTAAAGATCTCAACCACTTGGATCAAAGCCAAGGTCACTGTGAAAAAGTAATTGACAGCACTAATCTCTCTTATTCAAGTTTAGAATGTGATTATTGTTTTAAAATGGTAGATAATGTATTAATAAATAAATATCTTTTGATTTTCTAAAATGAACAAGGTGTCATTAAACAACCAAAAAATTCTGCTTTAGACCCTCTTCAAACAGACTGGTAAATCTCTAGAATGAAATAATTCACTTAGTTAAAAGACAAATTCATCTCCATTAATTAGATTTCAGTTCACTCCAAAGTGGTACAGATCATGGATATTGTTGGGAACATATTTATCACTACAATTATATCATATTTACTAGCTATTTGAGTCTGGACTTTTAAAAGCCTAACTTTATGAACATTCCTTTGTCTTTTAATATGAGAAGTATCATAATAAAACCTTTATTGCTCTGAGAATAAATTGTGATTGCCCCTAAACACATAGAACTGTTTCTTTGATTCCTTTCAATTAGTGTGGCTTTGGCTGTGCAGGCACGATGCATGAGACCAATATGTGCTGTATTTTGAAAGCTTAAGAACAGACAAAAACTTTAAACTGGAACTGCTGTCTGAAATAATTTTGCATTTTTAAAATTTTGTGTGTGTGTTTGCTTTGGTGTATACATATGCACACTGTGTGCATGCAGGTTTCCCCAGAGGCCTGAAGAGGGTGTCAGATCCGCTGGAACCTTACATACAGGTAGCTGTGAGCCACTTAATGTGGGACTGAACCTGCAAGAGCAGCAAGTGCTTTTCTTGCTGCAAAGGCATCTCTTTAGTTCCTAGTTTGCCGTTTCAAATGTTGCACTCTGATTTGTGTAATAGTCTCTTTTGCCTGTGCCTTAGCCAGTACAAAACATTGCAAACACTTTTACTGCATGCAACTGTATTTCTAACAGGTGTCCAGGATTTTTATCTCCCACACGTAGTTTTAAATTTAATCACTGTTTTTCTATCACTGGCAACAAAGATGTATTATTTTTCTTATATAAGACTTGGGACATTTGGAAAGGCCACAGCTATTCTCTCTATTTGTGGAAAGCTGAAATAAAAATACATTCCTCTTACTGAATTTCCCTGGAAACAGCTAAATATAAAGGCATGGAATTTCTTCCTACACTCTAACTTAATTAAATTATGATGAGCCCACTTACAAGTTACAAATATGTCATGGAAAACACTGTGAAGTATTGCTTTAGTGGTAAGACAGGTATTTTATATCTGTTTTACTTTGCTTCAAGAAGTATAGTTATTAGTTAGCAATTACTAGTTTCAATAATTAAATATTGTCTTAAAATCAATAATAAATCATAAGCTAACTTATCAATAAGCATGGAAATAGATTATAAAATTTAGGCATGAAATCCTCAAGGAGACGTGTAGATAGTACATGGAATGCATGCTTGCATGCATGAGAGAAAGAGGACAGAGTGGAGATTGACTGAGAAATTTTGGCAGTGAAGCTCAATATTATTTCTAAGCAAATACAATTTGACTAACATGAATCAATGGGATGCTGTAATTGAGTGCAATGAGCTTGTTGCCAGGGAAACTGAGAGCCCCTTTTCTGGATTCGAAATAAACAAATTTTCAAATGGATTCATAATGAAACTCAAGGGTAGTTTTATTAGAGTTTGAGAGAACTACAGAAGTGAGCTGAAAGTTCGAGTCAGCCATGGAGATCAAAGAAACGGAGAGTGTGTCCAGTGCTGTGGATGCACAATCATAAGCATAGATAGAGACAGCTTAGTAAGAAAGCTAAAGCAGCCCTGAGAATTGAAGTGTGTTTGTGAGATGAGGAAAGAGCCTTCAAAACAATACACACACACACACACACACACACACCATACCCCACACAACACACACATACACATACATCATATATAGCACTTAGAGTCCCTGCTTCCTACTTGTATTTTAAAAGCTTTTAAAAATAATAAGCTTTCTTCCTGCATATTGTGGTCCTTAGATGAAGCTCAGATAAAGAAAGGCTTCCAGTCTACCATTGCAAACTGGCTACTTTCATATAGCAACCTTTTTCTTTTTTCAATTGCAAATGGATTTTCTAATATAATATATTCTGTTAACAGATTCCTCTCCCCACCTCCTTCTAGATCTGCCCCATTAGTTCACCCACCCAAATCCACACCTTTCTTTCTCTCTTTAGAATACAAACACACATTTAAAATAATAATAATAATAATAATAATAATAATAATAATAATAAAATATTAATCATCTAAAATAAAAACAAACTGAAAAGGCTCAGCCATCATCAGAGAAGCTTCCTCCTGCAGCAGACAGGAACAAATATAGTTGGACAATGTGCAGAGAGTGGGTGACCTTGAAACACTCAGTCCTAAATAGGATGCCTCCATCAAATCCCACGCTTCAGGGTTCAGGGGACACTGTAGAAAAGGAGGCAGGGAGCGTGTAAGAGCCAGGAAGGAGGTAGAATGCCAAGGAAACAGGCATTTCAGATCTATAAGGCTGACCTATGTATGAATTCAGAGACTGTGGCAGCATTCGCAAGGCCAACACAGGTCTAAGCCAGATGGGCTCCAGTGCTGAGACGGCAAATAGACACACTCATCTTTCCCATGACAGAAGCTACCTGCAATCAACAGCCACTTGAAAGAAAAAGGGGGGGGGGGGAGTCTGAGTATAGAAAGCATGTTTAAGACCAGGCTCCATTCCCAGCAGAAGATGGCCAACACCAAAGGAACTCAGTGGTATTTTGGGAGGTTTGGATTTTGTGATTCTCACAGTGCTTTAGCAGGGCTTTTTTTTTTTTTTTAGCTTTCACATGTCAATCTAGATGTTTGTGTTCAGCTCCCATTCTGACACAGCTTCCCATTAATGTGAGTACACAACGGAACAATTATGGCCAAGAAATACATGGCTGAAGAAAGAGCTATTCGTATCAGGCAGCAGAAAAGTTACTCCTAAAGCAATGTCCTCTAGGAGCAAAGTATACAACTCCTTGCAGGGATGAGCACATTGGGATGTTCCTAAGCACGCTCAGCTCAAGGACCTTACTCAAGAAGCAAAGATGGCAGACATATCTTTAGGTATGTTAAGTCTAAGATGTTCTAAATGGAGCAGCTTAGGCAATGCTCAGCTTACATTATAGAGATCCCACTGGAAATAGAAAAGCAGACTTTTGTGTGCTTCTTTTGTCTTTGCTTGACTCCTGTCTTGTTTTGTCTCGCCTTTCTTGTGGGTGTGATTGCTTGTTTGCTTTGAGATAGGATCTCACTTGGTAGCCTAAGTTGACCTAGAATTCACAAGACTCCTGCCTCAAACACTATCCTGACTACCTAGTTAAGGACTTTTGGAAGGTGGATGTAAATAGAGGTCCCTGCGTTGCTTGGCAACTACTAGTTTCATTTTGGAAAAGGATGAATTCTTGCCTCACATGTGCTGAACTTTAGAGTTCAATCCCAAACAAAATGGAGAAACTTAAAACATGGAGAGGAAGATAGCCCAGGTCAACTTAGCAAGTAGATTGTACAAAATTTCCAAAAGAGACAAGAACTCGAAAGGGATAGTGAAATTCAAGCCTAAATAAAGATTGGGTAAATAAATAAACAATAAATAAGTGAGAATGGGAGGATTCAAATAGAACAATACCAAGTTGTATTGTGTTGTGGTAGCTGCAGGCTTTTAGTCTGTCTAATACATGGAGTATTGGGCTAATACTATTTTAGTAACACTTCTCTTTCTTGAGAGCAAGGGATTCAATCATTTTACAGTCCAAAATTCAGCTTCATATTTTATTATACTGTTAAGTAGTTGAATAGAACAGCTATTTATAAAGATTCGGGTAGTGGAAAATATAAAAATTCTGGAAATAAAATTAGTACTTTCTTTGAATCTTAAGGGAATAATTGATGTGAGACTGCTTTTTCTTTGCAAGTTTCAATGAAATTTTTTCAATGCTTTCTCCAAAGTATAGTGAAATGAGTTAAGAAAATATTTTTTAATCCTCAGTTCCATAAATAATTACTAAGCAAGGGGATCTTTTCTGTTTTGAGTTTAATGTGTTATATTAATACATAACTGAGGTTCTAAGGAGCAAGTTTCCCTGGTGCTTGTGTTGGATAGATTTCATGACCCAGAGAAAAAGAGACTTTTTTTTCTTTTCCTTTTCTTTTCTTTTTTTGGTTTTTCAAGACAGGGTTTCTCTGTATAGACCTGGCTGTCTTGGCACTCACTTTGTAAACCAGGCTATCCTCGAACTCAGAAATCTGCCAGCCTCTGCCTCCTGAGTGCTGGGATTAAAGGCGTGTGCCACCACGCCCAGCTAAAAAGAAACTTTCTTAATATTCAGAGATATCACAACATGTGGCCTGTTCTGACCAATGTTAAGAACATATAAAAGATGTACAGAGAGTTATTTTCAGGGCTTAAAAAGCTCACATTGAGTGTACTTTTTAACCCACATAAAATATAATCAAATCAACCTCTCTCAATAAATCCTATGATCCCAGAGAAGAGACAAATTCTCATAAAATTTGGAAAAGAAACATCATAAACTTTAAGGGATCTTAGGAGCCCCAACTGTCAAGAATGGAGAGGAGATAGAACTAGGACATTTTTCATTACTTACTGATAAAACATATTAAGAATATGCAAAATTAATTTCCTCAAACATTGTCTTTGATGTGTATTCATTTTGAAACTTCCATAAAAACAAGAGGAATGAAGAAATGAGGAAACCAATTCAGCAGCAGAATTGTGTTATGTTAGGAAACATAAGCACACCCTAAACATTCTGTGGAGACTGCAGAGTTATTTTCTACACTGCATGTCAACCGTACAGTAAATTCCAGCTTAGCACAGTGTGTCCCACTTATAGTTAGCTAAACTCCAGCCTTATGGGCAACACGTCTTTCTAAAATAAGTTGAAATGAAGTCAGGCGGTGGTGGCACACGCCTTTAATCCCAGCACTTGGGAGGCAGAGACAGGCAGATTTCTGAGTTCGAGGCCAGCATGGTCTACAGAGTGAGTTTCAGGACAGCCAGGTCTATATGGAGAAAACCTGACAAAAAAAAAAAAAAAAAAAAAAAAAAAAAAAGTTGAAATGAAGGAGTCTTTAAGTATGTATGCATTGTTTCATTGGTGTCTATCTCATAAATCCACAATTTATACTCTAATCCTCTACCCTTAAAATGGCAGAGAAAAGAAAATCCCATGATTTTAGCTCATCCCTCTCTACAATGATTGAAGCTATGATCCTAAGATTTTTCACATCTAAGATGGTAAGAATACATTGCTAATAAGAATTCCTTTTTACAGAGCAACGCCAACACATATTAGTCATTTCTCTTTGATGATTTTAGAAACACATGCAAGGCTGGAAGCAAACTCATATTAATATCCATATGTGATCTTGTGCAAGATTAGAAAAACAAATGCTTATAGAAAATGCTATACAAATACATATTGTATGTAGCAGCCAGTCTTGAATCATCTAACGTGTATGCAGTAGCCAGCCATGGACCATCTACAAACAAAACACCAGTTACCTTCACTGTAGGACTAGCACATCCTCTCTCACTGTGGCCAGTCAGGGTGTCCCAGTTAGGGGAATGAGAACTACAGACTACAGAATGAGGCAACAAACTAAGGAATGACCCCCACTCCAGAAATTGGGGACTGGCATGAAGACCAAGCTCCACATCTGCTACATACGTGCAGGGGACATAGATTCAGCCCATGCTCACTTTCTGGTTGATGGTTCAGTCTCTGGGAGCCCCCAAAGGATCCAGGTTAGTTGACTCTGTTGGTCTTCCTGTGGAGTGTCTCTCCTCCTCAGATCCTTTAATACTTCCCCAACTCTTCCACAAGACTCTTTGAGCTCTACCTAATGTTTGTCTGTGAGTATCTGTATATGTCTTGGTCAGCTATTGGGTGAGGTCTCTGAAAGGACAGTTATGCTAGGCTCCTTTCAGCAAGCATGACAGTGTATCATCAATAGTATCAGGAATTGATTCTTGCCCATGGCATGGGTCTCAATTTGAGTCAGTCATTGGTTAGCCATTCCCTCCACCTCTGTTCTATCTTTGTCCCTGCAAATCTTGTAGACAGAACACATTTTGTGGGTAGGTTGCTGTACTTATCCTTCTACTGGGAGTCTTGCCTGGCTATAGGAAGTAGACACTTCCAGATCCATATACCCCACTGCTAGGAATTTCAGCTAGAGTCACCACCATAGCCACCCTGAAGTCTCCCCCATCCTAGGTCTCTGGCATGTCCTAGAGATGTCCCCCTTAGCCCAATTTATGGTCTGGCTTCCCTGTTCTCCCTACTCTTGATCCCCCTACTCCTCTTTCCTCCCGATCTACTTTCCTACCCAGTTGCATCTGTCCATCCACATCCAGAATTTGATTTATTTCCCCTTCCAAGAAAGATTCAATCAAACTCCCTTGGGCCCTCCTCATTGTTTGGGTTCTTTGGGTCTGTGAACTGTAGTGTGGTTTGAGACCCAAAAGAACATGCATAGTATGTGCTCACTTAAAATTGGATATTAACCATAAAGTATAGGAAAACCACACTGCAGTTCACAGACCCAAAGAACCCAATTATACCTGTCTTTGAACCGTATTGTAACTTTTTTCATTGTTGTTCCTCAGAACAGGTTGATCAGTGGAAATGAGAGAGAATAACATTGCAGATGTCAGAATAAAACAGTAAATAGAAAAAAGGTTTTTACAACTAATGACTGAGCACTCTATGTTTGCTTGGCTTGTGTAGATATCAACTGAAGAGATTCAACCAAATATGACTTTCTGTAAGCTTAAATACCTGCACATTCCTAAATTAGTCTGTCAGACAAATAACAGTATTTTTAATGAAATGTGCCACTTATTTAACTGATGAGTATTTCTGATCATTACTTTCACCAAATCCCTATAAAAACATTTTTTTACAAATTTACATAGAATCTTTAAGGATCGAGGACCCCAACATGAAAAGCTAATAGAAGAGAAAAGTGGGAAATAGCCTTCAATTCACTGGTACAGGAGAGAATTTCCTCAACTGAACATCAAAGGCTCAGGCTCTAAGATCAACAATTGATAAATGGGACCTTATGAAACTGAAAAACTTCTGTAAGGCAAAGGACACTATCAATAGGACAAAACATCAGCCTACCTATTTAGAAAAGACCTTCACAAGCCCTGCATATGACAGAGGGCTAATATTAAAAAAATGTAAAAAAAAAAACAAAAAAAAAAACTCAAAAAGTTAGACTCCAACAAACCAAATAATCCAATTTTTTTTAAAAAAGAGGGGGTGGTGTTGAGCAGAGATAAACAGTGAATTCTCAACAGGAATCTCAAATGGCCAAGTAGCATTTAAAGAAATGTTCAGCATCCTTAGTCATCAGGGAAATGCAAATCAAAATGGCCCTGAGATTCTACCTTACACCAATCAAAAAGGCTAAGATCATAACCTCAAAGGACAGTATATGCTGAGGAGGATGTGGAGAAAGGGGAACACTCCTCCCCTACTGGTTGGATTGCAAACTTGTACTCTAGAAATCAATCTGGTGGTTTCTCAGAAAATTGGGAATAGTTCTACCTCAAGATTAGCTACACTGCTCCTGGACATAACCTCCAAAGATGCTCCACCATACCATAAGGACACATGTTCCACTATGTTCATAACAACTGTATTCGTAATAGCCATAAATTGGAAACAAGCCAGATGTTCCTCAATTGAAGAATGAAATGAAAATGTGGTTCATGTACACAATGGAATACTATTCAGCAACTAAAAACAACTACATCAAAAGTTTTGTAGACAAATTGATGAAGCTAGAAAATATTCTGAGTGAGATAACATGGACGTGCATGGTATGTACTCATTCATGAGTGCATATTAGCCATAAAATACAGGATACCCATGATACATCCCATAGATTCAAAAAAGTTAAACAAGAAGGAAGGCCCAAATGAGAATAATTGAATCTAACTTAGAATGGAGAATAAAATAGTCACAGGAGAATCAGAGAGGGAGGGAACTAGGTGATAGAGTAGAGTGGGAGAAGAATGGGGTAGGCAAGAGCAAGAGTGGGGAGAAATAGGAAAGAGGGCCAGAGGGCCAGGAGAATGAACGAAATCTGCAGCTGCCGAAGGTGGAGGGTTGGGGACAATCTATAGGAAGTCCCAGAGTCCTGGGAAGGGGAGGCTTGCAGGAGTCAATGCGAGTGATCTTAGAGAGATGGCTGACAGTGGGGACATGGAATTTGAAGAGACTTCCTCCTATAGATAGGCAGGAATTTCAATGGAAGGATAAAGACACCAACCCACTCTCAAAGCTTTCCAGCCAAAATTTGTCCTGTCTAAAAGCAATGCAGAAACAAAGATGGAGCAGAGACCAAAGGAATGGTCAAGCAATAACTGGCCCAACTTGAGACCCATCCAGTGAGCAAGTCCCAATCATTGACACTATTAATGATGCTCTGTTAGGACTGCAGACAGCAGAGTAGTATAACTGTCTTCTCAGAGACTCTACCAAGCAGCTGACTGAAAACAAATGCAGAAACCCACAACCAAACATTGACTCATAAGGAAGAGTTGGGGGAAGGATTAAAGGCCCTGAAGGGGATCAGGACTCTACAGAAAGACCAACAGAGTCAACTAACATGGACCGTTGGGAGCTCTCAGAAACTGAGCCACCAACCAAAGAACATACATAGGTTGGACCAAAGCCCCTAGCACATATGGAGCAGCTGGGTAACTTGCTCTTCATGTGGTTCCCCCAACCATTGGAGTGGGAGCTGTCCCTAAAACTGTAGCCTGACTATGAACTAAGTTCACCAACAGGGCTGTCTTGTCTGATCTCAGTGGGAGAGGATGTGCTTAATCCTGCAGAGACTTGAGTGTGTGTGTGTGTGTGTGTGTGTGTGTGTGTGTGTGTGTGTGTGTGTGTGAAGGGGGGAACATCCTCTCAAAGGAGAAGGGGAGGGTGAAAAGTGGAAGGACTCTGAGAGGAACTAGGAGCACTTGGGAGATAGATAGGTAGGTAGGTAGATAGATAGATAGATAGATAGATAGATAGATAGATAGATAGATAGATAGATAGATAGATAGATAGACAGAGAAAATCTCCAAAGAAATACATGTAGGATTTTTTAAAATTGAAGGTGAGATGGATATAACCATCTTTTCTCCTGCCTATCTTCCACATCACAACTAGAAATGAAAACCTATAAGTTCTTTTGAAAAGTATTGACGATGGATATAAATATACCTCAGACCTCCCAAGAACAGCAGGGACGCATGCATATTCCAGGCAATGTTAATAGTGACTTATATACCATGCCTGCAGAGCTGTATTCCATCACTGACTTTCCTAAGGAAATGCTATGCTTGTTCAAAGGAGGTCCTTAAGAAATGCTCCATGGAATAAGAAAATGGTTTTTCGAGAGCAAGGTAAGGGAATTCATCATCTCCTGAAATTGTGGTGGTTTTCTCCCACACTGTTCCTAGGCTGACTGAAAATGTCCTTGAAATAGGACCTCTTTTTAACAGGAGGTTCACTACGTACACAAACTAGCCCCTTCTCAAGGACTGTGATGGCAGGTGTGAACCATAACTTGAATATGGAGAAAACAGATGATGATTTTCGTATTACCCTTATGTTTTCCAAGGAACTGAGATGCTTATCCTAAGATTTGTCATCTATAGTTAGTGTAAAAAAAACCATCATCCTTCTAAATTTTGTACAGAGTCTTCAAAATCCAGTGTGTTTTTATAATATACATATGAAGTGTTCAGTCTTCATGCCTGGCTATTGGTTTGGAATTATGTATAGACTAATGGTTTTGAATACATTTTGCTTGAAGATAAGTTTATCATAGAAAATATAATCATGTCTGGGGAGCTTTTGGATATTTTTTCTGTATTATCTGTTACAATGCTTGGTACTAAGGGTGCATTTGACCATACTTAATAATCATCTGCCAAAAATACATTCCATCATCATTCTGCCTCTCACAACTTTGAATACCAGTCTCTGCTATTGTGCTAAGTAGATCAGTTTCACAAATTCAATATTCTATGCCTTTCTTTCTGCAGCTAGTCACTTGGTCCTACATCTCACTAAGATACAGTTTTTCTGCAGTTCTGGAGAGAGTGAGGGTAAACTGCTTGTCATTCCCAAGAGGAAAATCTTGATAGAAATGATTACCAGTTAATGTTTCCCTACAGGACACAGAGCACATTAATCTCCACCAAGGCAGCCAGAGTGAAATCATCTTTATGGAGCAACAGAGCAGCAGACTCAGGTTGATGCTTTAGCTAGGCTGGCATCTGCTCAACTGTGAGGTTTGGAAGAATCCGAAAGGCCTACTTTGGCTCAAAATTGGCTAATATTCACCACATTGACACTGTCTTCTTGATCCAGATTATATTTAAAAAGCTGGAAGCAGGGATGTATGTTCAGCCAGCTAGCATTCAGCATAGCATTCACCATAAGACTAGAGAGATGTCTTATCATGTTAAGGTGATTGCCATGAAAGCTTGCTCAGTGACCTGCAGTTCTATCCCTAGAATCAACATAAAGGTGAAGGAAGAAAACCTTCTCTAAAGTTGTCCTCTGACCTCCACACAAGCTTTAGTGGAACACATGCTGCCATGCACACCATGCACATACACAAACATGTGCATGCGCACATCATCATCATCATCATCATCATCATAACTTTTCAGTTGAATAATTATAGCAACTTCAACCTGGTGCTATTTTGCTAATGAATCAACCAGCTAATCTGCTATGTAAAGAACTGAATTTTTCTCTCATTAGTGAATTTCTTAGAAAATGTTCTGTGCAGTCTTCCTATTATTTTTTTTCCAATAATATCCTCAATACCTACTTTTAAAAAATTCTTAGAGAATCCTCTCAAGTTATAATTTTAATGTGTTAAACCTGTAATTTGTTCCAGAGAACATTGATAGGGTCCAACGAGACTTTTAAATAGCACATTCTTAATGGTTCCAAATCCTCTTGAGAGTTACATAGAGCCATTGCTCACAAAAGAGAATGCACAGCCACATCTCTGTGGAGAACAGGAAAGAGCTTCTAGGCTGGAGAATGGAACAGAGCGGGTATTTATAGATGGATTCTGAGGGGAAACGTGCTAAATGGTTTGATTTTTCCTTCCTGCCAAGCTCACTAAATGGAGTCCCTAGCAACACTGGTTAGCAGATTCCATTACACATTAAGACTTTTCCCAGGAATCCTCTTTAGAAGCTTCCCAGCTGCTCAAGTAAATGAATTCTGTAAGGAGGGGCTTTGAGGGGGATGCAGAACTGCACCCAGGCTGCTGCCTGATCAGAATTTGTTTCCTTTCTTTTCTTTCCTTATTTTATTTTATTTTCCTCCTTTCCTTGTGTGTGTGTGTGTGTGTGTGTGTGTGTGTGTGTGTGTGTGTGTGGTATGTTATGTTTGAGCTGGCATTGAATTCAGTGCATCACAGATGTTAAGGTTTGGCTCCACGACTGAGCAACCCCCAACCTCTTTCTTTGTCCTGTATACATTGGCTTAGATGATGACACATGAGCCTTAATGGCATGTCTATGAGATGAAAAATGCTGCACAAAACAGAAACTAACTATGAGGTAACTTATGGCAGGAATTAATTTTGTTTCTAAGGGGGAACTGTTCTATGAATGGAAGTAGTGGAATGGAACAAAATGACACAGTATTTAAATTCAGAATATGAAATCTACAAGCTCAGAATCCAGCTGGATCACTCCTGTAGCTGGGTGAAACTAAGTATGAACAGTTCAAAGGGCACTTCATGTATTACGATATGAAATAATCACGAGTTCTTCAATAAGTCCATACATGTCTTTAATGTTGAGGGAACTGAGGCATAGAGAATGTGTTTCACAGCTAGGAACTGGCAGTGTTGTTTAAACAGAAGCTACTTACTGATGGAACAGACAGGGCTCTAGCACAGAGCAAATGCTCAGGTCAAGATTGTGAGCGCTTCTCTCAGTCGCTTAACATCTCTTTTCTGCTTTGTCATGTGTTCATGATAATAAATATAGCACATATCTCATGAGATTTAGTGATGGAGTCCAATACGGTAAATACTCAGCAAATCTTAACCTCGCCAAATGTTTGCTGATATTCCTTCTAGACTCTGGGGAATCGTCCATCTATAAATTAATGACTGAAGGCAGCAAAACTTCATTTGCCTGGGATTTCATGGCGTCTCATCACAAAGGGTCTGCTCTATCTCTAGCGTGTGGAGTGACTAATAATGTGGGAGAGAACAAATCTAAGTGTGGAACAAGCTCTTAGTGGGTGAATGATTGACTGGACATATTATCTCTCTTATCTGAATCATACTAAGAGACAAAATAATCCAAGCAATCATGATCTCATGCCACGTGGTAACCTTATATATTAGCACCTTGGCCACGTGACTTCCAGGGCGTAGCTGCATGACTGTGAAGACAGTTACATGCACCTGATGATTTGGCTCCAGCTAAGAAGCTATGCAGAGTAGGAATAAGAAGTTGCTCAGAAAACACACTGTGTGAAGTCATATTTGGTACAATTCTTTAAAGTATTTAATAAAATACATTGAATTATAAAGAAATATATACTGAATCTTTCAATTATAAATTATTTGAAAAAATAGCAATACCAAAGGTATATGTAGGGCCTAACATATATTTCCATATGTAAAAATATGTATTACATATTATTATATATTATAATCTATTAAAGCAACTATGTTATTATTATATATTAATAATAAGTTGATATCAAAATATATATCAACAATGAAAAATAGGACAACTCTAAGATCATTTGGATGTCCAGAGACTTCATGGTGACAGTTTTGTATAATACCACTGAAAGTAATTCTATCCCATGCTAGAATGATGGCTAAACTTTCAGTTCTGCCATTTAGCTCTTGGATATGAAGCAATTATTTAAGTTCTCTTCGTGCCTCAGTATTTTTCAATATAAATAATAGGAAAAACGTTTTTATAAGAATTGAATAGTTAATATGTCTAAAGAACATCTCAAAACACTTGGACTAGAGCCTAGCTCTTGGTGAATTTGCGGTGTTTTGCTAATAAAAAGAACACTGACAGAGTGTTTATAGTAAACAGAGTCTTTATGATTTAAGAAAGTATGACTACTGAGAAATGAACTTCTGCAAAGACATCAGTAAATGGAGGACATATGCTACCTCTGTAAAGTCATCTGTGTGCTACTCATTTCACGAGTGTTGTTTCTGTAATTTTCTAGAGATCTTCATCAGAGAACCTTATGTACATCAGGGGAAATTGCTAACTGGAACCTACAGAGCAGAGTAAGGTAGTAATCAAATTCTCAGAAGTAGGAAATGATGATATGCGTATTCCTCTAGTGAGATTTAATCAAGATAAATGTAAAGAGCTCTCAAGATATTATTATGACTAAGCTGTCACACAATCACAGATTAAGGAGTATCAGTGAAATCATAAACTCATACATTTTAATAAAGTTTCACATGTGAAAACAAAAGATGAATAGAATTGGGTTAATGAAAAATAAGTATCGTTTTTGTTATTTCTTCTTATGTAGTTGATTTTGCTTCATACATTTCATTGCACAAAATGGAGTAATTTACATAGAAGGAAATTTGTGAAACATACAAATTCTCATGAAAGACAATCAGACTGTTTTAAATTAGCAATTCTTTCTGGATGTTACATAGATGAAATAGGAAAGGCATATGTATTCATCCTAAAAGCTGTACATTACAATGATAAGTAGGACAGGAACAAGTGTTTCGCATAAAAAAAAAACCAGACACACAGGTGTTAAAATGCACTGACAGGAGCCCAGTATAGCAGTCCCCTGAGAGGTTCTGCCAGAGCTGGACCAGTACAGATGCAGATGTGCACAGCCAAAGATTGGACTAAGTGCAGGGACCCCCCCAATAGAGAAGTTAGGGCAAAAACTGTAGGAGCTGAAGGGGTTTGCAACCGCATAGGAAAAACAACAATATCAACCAACCAGACACACACACCAGCCCTCGGAGCTCCCAGGCATTAAACCACCAACCAATGAGTACATAGCAGGAGGGCTGTCGCATGGCTGCAGCTGGATATGTAGCAGAGGACGGCCTTATCTGGCATCACTGGGAGAGCAACCCTGCGGTCCTGTGGAGGTTTGATGACCCAGGATAGGGCAATGTTAGGCCTCTGGAGCAGGAGTGGGTGGGTAGGTGGGGGAGCACCCTCATAGAGACAGGAGGAAGGGAGGAGGGGATAGGGAGCTTGTGGAAGAGAAATGGGAAGGGGGATAACATTTGAAATATAAATAAATAAAATAACCAATAAGAAAAATACTGAAAAAAAAAAAAAACCTGCACTCATGATGATGTTCCATGAATCTGACTTTGGGTGAATGACTGCTCAATATTTAGCTTAAAGACTTCCAGAAGCTACTTTGACCGTGTGTATATCCCGCAAATGTCGCTTTTGAAAATCAAACAAACAAACAAACAAACAAAACCTGTGAAGCACATTGACTTGTTCTTTCATTCTTTTTTTTTTTTTTTTTTTTTCTTTTGGATACTGGCCAAACCCTGGATAAGCTCACTCAGAAACTTCTGGCTCTTTCAGCTTTCTGCCATGTAATTGCTTGTCTGCCACATGGCTGCTCCAAGGAGCATGGCTTTCCCCCTTCCGTCTCCCCTTTTCTGGGAGCCGCAGAAACTTACAGCTTGACTATCTTTTTGGTTTTCTCTTTACTGTTAGAATCGTCCTCGGGCTTCCTTCATGACCATTTCTAATGTCTTTTATTCGTAAGAGTAAGAACCCCAAAATAGGGAACCCCAGTTACTCTGGAAAGGATTATAGGTACAAACACAAAAGGAAAGTGGGAGAATGAGAGAATAAAGGGATCCTTCACCTAGTGGCTTTCTAGAATATGCTGTGAGTGTGTACCAGAGTTCTCCATAAGATTGTTCAGAGAAAGGGGACATCTCTGTACAAACCTAAGGGTTCCTTGGGGATCTTTCTCACTCTTGCTCTATTGATATTAGTTTCCATTCTCCACCAAGAACCTTTCCATTATGTGAGGTTCACATTAGGAGCAGTCATCAATATACAAAGCAACAGGGGATCCATCTTTAAAGGAGGAAGGCCTCATTACTGACTTGACTAGACTGGATTTCTCATTTTCCTGTTCTAATGTTATACACAACCAGTGTGAGCTCAAGTGTTGCAGCAGGGACTTGATAAATAATAAGGTTTCTTAAAACTTTTATGTTTTTACATTTAAATAGAATTATACCACTTTCTTTTACTCTCTCCATACCCTCCTTGGTCCCCTCCTTGCAACCTCTCTCATATTGATAGCCTATTTTACTTTATTATTGCTATTGTTTATTATTATTGCACAAATATATAAAACACAAACATAAAAATAGAACCTGCTGAGTCCATTTTTTGCTGTTTGTGTATATATGATTTCATGGCTGACTATTTCATATTAGATAGCCAATAAATAGGCCCGTACCTAAAAGAAGCTAACTCTGTCTCCTTGAAGTCATTAGTTGTCTATGGATCTTCACCTAGCGATGGGACCTGTTGAAGCTTCGCTGCTTACGTTAATATGTCTACTGATGTTGCCATTGTTCCAGGCTTCTTTATTCATCCATTTCTAGGAAAGATTATATCACAGCATATATCCTGATAATCTGGCTCTAATAGTCTTTCCACTTCCTCTTCTGTTACATTCCCTGAATCATAAATGCAAGAACCGTTATGTATATACAGCCATTGGGGTTGAGCTCCCCACAATTCATTGAGTTCTGCCCTGTGTCTAGTTGTGACCTTCTACGGTGGTCTCCATTTGCTGTAAAAAGAGAATGGTTTTGATTAAAGGTGGTAGCAACATTTATCTATGGGTATAAGGATTTGATTTAAAACACAGAAAGGAATTATTCTGGTCTAGCAAAGCAGTGATATATTAATTTTTTTCTAAAGTCGGTGACTTTATTAGCCTTGGCAGTTTGTCTAGGTTTCTAGACAATGCATGACTTCTCTCCTGTTTTGAGTGGGCCTTAAGTCTAATCATCGGCTCTTGGTAACCACTAACGTGTGAATGACAGTTATTGCACCTTTACAGATCTTGCCATGTTGGTCATTGCTGTGGTTCATAGGTGATACGCACGGGTAGAACTGTCAATTTCTTCTCTCTAGTACTTATATAGTATTTTCTAGTACCATGAAAGCTAGATCATATGAAGGAAGCTTTCAGGTTAGATTCAGCTCAAACCATCTTAGTCCTATGCACCAAGTGGGTAGATGGGTGGTATTTTCAACAATCGAGGCTTGCCTTCAACCTCTCACAGGTATCCCAGAAGTATATCAATAGGGTTTATTGTTTGGGGAGTTCCTTGGACTTTGCTAGTAAATCATTTGAAAACAGGTTTTTGTGCCTGGCTGGTACTAGGATTTTAATTAGTTGATGGCATTTGTGGGGAGTGTTGTAGCTCAAGTGGCTTAATTTCCTTCAACATAGATGTATGTATTATGTATAACTTTAGGTATTTATAAAGTAATGATCCCTTCAGGCTCTATTAAACAACCTTGGTGCTCTTTGTCCCTAGTCCCTCCTCTTGTATATTGACCTCCCTCCCTTTCCTCAACTGAAGCCACCATCCTACTTTTTCATTTCCCAGGTCATATTATCTATAACTTGCTGTATTCATATTACCTGAGTCTTGTTGTATTCCTATTACCTGCATCTTGCTGTAGTCATATTATCTGTATCTTGCTGTATTCATATCACCTGTGTCTTGCTGTTCTACTCTCAACCTCTAGCACCCTGCAGGTTCCTTTATACTTCCCTGGTGCCTGTGCTTACTCGTGACCTGTACCCACATCTGAAAGATGCATTGCTGCTTGTGAGAGAGAATGTGCAATGTTTGCCTCTCTAGGCCTAGTCACCTCACTCAACAGTACCTTTTCTAAGATGAGCCATTTACCTGCAACTTTCATGATTTTGTTTTTCTTGAGAGCTGTGTATATGTGCCATGTTTTTATTTTCCATTTGTCAGGTGAAGTGGGTTTAGGTTGTTTCCATTTCTTGACTCTTGAGAATAGGGCAACTATGAACATTGCTCAGCAAGTATCTGCATGTGGGGCAATGGTCTATACACAGGCAGCTTGGTCTCCAGTAGAGCTGAGGTGTGGAACCCTAGTACCCGGTGGTGGTAATTCCTATCTACATGGTATGGAATGTGTTCTCTCATGTCTCCTGGACTCCTGGCTACTGTTGAAGTTACTGTCCCTACAGGAGAAGTGTGGCTTTTAGTCACATAGACAATGTCCCAACCTTCTGCCCTTCAGGCTAGATTCCTCCCAGTTACCTAGCAACAGTAAGATAACAGCCCACTATAAGAGGAGCTGCTTGGCCCCTCCTAACTCTCTCCTCTCTCTCCTCACTCTCTAATCTCTCTCCTCTCTCTTTTTGCTCTCTAACCTCTCTTACTCTCTCCTCACTCTCTCTTTCTAACCTCTTCCTCTCTCCCTCTTCCTCTCTCCCTCTTCCTCTCTTAAGCTTTTACTTTCCTTACTCTCTCTCCTCACCCTCTCTTCACTCTCTCTCTCTAACCTCTTACTCTCTAGCCTTTCCTCTTTCTCTCTTTCCCCCTTCCCTCCTCTTGGCCATGGCCAGTTCTCTCTCTCTGTCTCTCTGTCTCTCCTCTCTCTCTCTCTCTCTCTCTCTCTCTCTCTCTCTCTCTCTCTCTCTCTTTTCTCTTTCCACGTGCCCTTCTACAATAAAGCTCTAAAACCATAGACTGTCTCTGTTCATCAAGGCCTGCTGTGTTTGGACAGTGGGATAGGCTTTCTCCTAACGAGCAGTGCCTGATAATCTGTCAGAAGGCCTTTCTGTGCTCCAGCCACAGACTGGACTAAGGACTCTCCCCTGCGTGGGAACCTCCCTCCCTCTGCCCTCTCTCCTGTAACTCTGGGCAGAGAGTGTCATCCCAGGGTCCCTGGTATCGGGCGCTGCCCCTTGTCTACCCCATGCCAAGTGGGGTCAGTAGCTTCACACAGACAGATGCCCACCAAAGGCCAAATGGAAAGCATCTGGCAGTCCTCCCACATCAACCTGCCCAGAACACAGGAACTCTGGCCTGATGTGGGCTCACTCCCTCCCCTCTTTTCCCCCACACCCTACAGGCGAACATCTGCAGAATAGGATGTCAAGTCCTATGGGGGATATCCAAAGAATGGTATAGCTAGGTGTCTTAGGTTTTTACTTCTGTGAACAGACACCATGACCAAAGCAAGTCTTATAAAGGACACCATTTAATTGGGGCTGACTTAGAGGTTCAGAGGTTCAGTCCAGTATTATCAAGGCAAGAACATGGCATCATCCAGGCAGGTATGGTACAGGAGGAGCTGAGAGTTCTACATCTTCATCTGAAGGCTGGGAGGATGAGTCTTAAAACCCATACCCACAGTGACACACCTACTCCAACAGGGTCACAACCTCTAATCGTGCCACTCCCTGGGCTGAGCATATATAAACCATAACATTGGGTCATGTGATAGATTTACTTTCTTTTTCAATTTTTTATTAGATATTTTCTTCATTTACATTTCAAATGCTATCCCAAAAAGTTCCCCATATCCTCCCCCCCCGCCCTGCTCCCCTACCCATCCACTCCCACTTCTTGGACCTGGTCTTCCCCTGTACTGGGGCATATAAAGTTTACAAGACCAAGGGGCCTCTCTTCCCAATGATGTCTGACTAGGCCATCTTCTGTTACATATGCAGCTAGAGACACGAGCTCAGGGGGTACTGGTTAGTTCATATTGTTGTTCCACCTATAAGGTTGCAGACCCCTTCAGCTCCTTGGGTACTTTCTCTAGTTCCTCCATTGGGGGCCCTGTGTTCCATCCAATAGATGACAATGAGCATCCACTTCTGTATTTGCCAGGCACTGGCATAGCCTCAAAGAGACAACTATATCAGGGTCCTTTCAGCAAAATCTTGCTAACATATGCAATAGTGTCTGGGTTTGGTGGCTGATTATGGGATGGTTCCCCAGGTGGGGCAGACTCTGGATGGTCCATCCTTTCATCTCAGCTCCAAACCCTGTCTCTGTAACTCCTTCCATGGATATTTTCTTCGCTAATCTAAGGATGAATGAAGTATCCACGCGTTGGTGTTCCTTCTTCTTGATTTTCTTGTGTTTTGAAAATTGTATCTTGGGAATTCTAAGTTTCTGGGCTAATATCCACTTATTAGTGAGTGCATGATAGATTTACTTTTAGGGTTTTTTTGTTTTGGTTTTTGGTTTTGGGGGGTTGTTTTGGTTGAGTTAGGTTTTTTTCTTCTTTTTTGAAAGAATCACCATACTGATTTCCAGAGTGGTTGCCCAAATTTCCATTCCCATCAAAAGTAAATGAGATTTCCTCTTTCTTCAAAACCTTTTTAGCATATGTTGCTGGTCATTTGTTGATACTTTTTCTTATTTGACATGTAAACTAAGTATGGTTTGCAATTGTAAATGTTTTCACTTTAACTTATACCCTTCCCAGGTACCTTTTCTCAAAGCCTACAACATTAATGGCTATCTACCTTAATGGAAAAAGATTCTCATCTTCTCTAGTTTAACCAACTAAAAGTTTGTATAATCAAAAGAATCCTTGTCAGGTGTTTAAATTCCAAATGACAGTGGCTTTCTCTCTATCCAATTTTTACTATTAATGTCAATGGCATGATTTCATAGGGGCTTTGTGGGCATTCAGCCCCTAGGTTGTAAAACTGTAAGATACAACTTATTCCTGATCAGTTGTGTGATGTCAGTGACATCGTTTATGATTCTAGAAGATACTAATCTATATTTTAAATATAGTAAAAACAAGAACACAAAGACTGAGTAAACTCGCTAACATTCAAATACTAAGAAATTTTTTCTTTCTTTTCATTGCAGGTTTAGCATTTTGTAACAATTAAATACAAATCATCGATGTCTCATTACATGTAAGTAGGTTGAGTAGTTGATGACTTTCATAGTGACTAAGAGTTACAAATTATTAGATTTCAAAGTAAAATGAGTTTTGTCTGCAGAAATACTCAGAGATAATGGTGAATCATTTTGAGCTTCATCTTTCTTTTCATATCAGTGGGTGACTCTTGCTCAGAAATCTAATGTGCATCTTCAGTTCCCAAATAATTCCACCCCCTTCACAAGAGGCATAAAGCACAGGATCTGGGTTTCATCCAACTGGTTGGTGACAAGCAGGAACTTGAGCTTTTACTGAGTGTTTGCAGAGGAAGTCACTCTCATTCCAAACGTTATCTTTTCTATGGGCTCCACCATTGCTTTTGAATAGACCTTGACATTTAAATTTAACAGGAAAATTTCTACTTCTAATTCTGTCAAGTTTATGTCTGCTACTGTATTATTTCATTGGTACAGATAACCATTCTTAGATAATATTGGGCTTGTGAGTACTGAAGTGAATGACAAGTTATCTTGAGCCCAAAGTTCCCCAAGAAGCACTTATTCACAAACTGTGAGCAACACATAAATACTGTGAATGGATTGTCTGCTTGAAAAGAAATGGAAACAATGAACAGAATACAAATTTGCATCATTTTATAAAATTCAAAAGCCATTAACCCCATTATACATAAATCACAGCATACATATGAACAAAGTTCTCTCCAGTCACCACATTGAAGTAGCTGTCAGTGGCATGCTGGTGAGAAGCCAAATAAGGAAATTAGAAGCTATGTGGCGCTCTGCTCTTTGAAAAAATAAACAAGAACACAGCTATGTACTAAAGGGGAGTATATCTATAAACTTGAATGGATAAGAAGTATTTAAAACAAGGAAACACGTCTAAGGCAATTATTATCCCTGCATCATTGTCAGCATTAACAACAAAAAAAATGCCTATAAATGGATACTTGTATGCTAATCAGTGAGTTTCTTTTTTGTTTTCTTTGTTGAAGACTTTTAAAATCTGAGCCTTAGTTTATCTTCTATTAAATAGGATTAACAGTGTTTTCTTTTTAAAAAATGTTTTTAAATACAATGAAAAGAAAGGCAGACATGGTGGCTTCTCAGAATATTAATTGTGATGTGGTGCTTCCTTAAGAAAAATTTTGCTATCTTCTTACATAAGTTCTTTCTATAAGCAATCACAGCTCCTCATGACACCATTTTATCACCCAGAGTAACCTACAATTATCCATAGGAGACACTAGTAATAAAGGAGTAATCACTAGTTTTCCCTTTAATTTTTGCTGATCCCTATGGTATATAATTCAAATTATTAATTAAGTGGACAAAAAGTATGCACCAGCAAGATTTTGCTGAAAGGACCCTGATAGAACTGTCTCTTGTGAGGCTATGCCAGTGCCTTGCAAACACAGAAGTGGATGCTCACAGTCAGCTATCGAATGGAACACAGGTCCCCCAATAGAGGAGCTAGAGAAAGTACCCAAGGATCTGAAGGGGTCTGCAACCCTGTAGGTGGAACAATAATATGAACTAACTAGTACCCACAGAGCTCGTGTTTCTAGCTGCCTATGTAGCAGAAGATGGCCTAGTCAGTCATCATTGGGAAGAGAGGTCCCTTGGTCTTGCAAACTTTATATGCCCCATTACAGGGGAACACCAGGACCAAGAAGTGGGAGTGGGTGGGTAGGGGAGCGGGGCGGGGGGTATAGGGGACATTTGGGATAGCATTTGAAATGTAAATGAAGTAAATACCTAATAAAAAATTGGGGGAAAAAAGTGGATCTGAGAAGAGATAAGCACAATCAGTCTTACAAAGCCATTGGTCACCCCTTCGCACACCATTTCATCTAGAAGTCCCATGTAGCAGAAAAGAGGGAGGTCCCCTAAATGAGTGAACAGTCTGGTGATAGACAGGGGACTTACACAAACATCAGTATTCTTAAAAGGGCTCTGGCATTCTTCCCTTAATTAGTGTTAAAGACTCAACCAAATCATAATGGATGATTGCTAATACTACCACAGATTCAGGTTAGTTGTCCTGAATAATTTTCACTACATACCTCAAGACAAGAACTCCTTACTTATTTAGTCTACATGTTCTCTATAAACCTTACCTTGTTTCTTTATTTTTTATTTATTCTTCTCTCATACATTACATCTCTATTGTAGTTTTCCGTACTTCCATTCCTCCTAATCTCCCCCCCCAAGATCCACTTCTCTTCCACTCCCTTCATAAAAGAGCAGGACTCAGGGATATCAAACAACACTGCATGACAAGTTGTAAGACTAGACACAAACCCTCATATCAATATGGACAAAGGAACCTGGTAAGAGGGTCACGAAAGCAGGCAAAAGAGTCAGAGACAACCTCTTCTCCCACTCACAGGAGTCCCACAAGAACACCAAGCTACACAACCATAACATATACAGCCGAGCTTATACCCATACAGGCTCCTTGGCTGTCGCTTGAGTCTCTGTGAGTCCCTATGAGGCCTTGTTAGTTGACTCTGCAGGCTGTGTTTTCCTCTTGTCCTTGACCCCTCTGGCTCCTACTTTCTTTCCTCACCATCTTCCATGAGGTTCCCTAAACTCCACTCAATGTTTGTCTGTGGGCCTCTGCATCAACTTCCAACAGTTGCTGGAGGAAGCCTTTCTGATGATGGTTAGACACCAATTCATGGGTATAGCAGAATATTATTAGGAATCTTTTCATTGACTTTAAGTGGCTGGGTTGATGTCCCAGCCTTACCACTGGAAGCCTTGTAGAGTTACAGAAGATGGTTGGTTCAGACTCTGTATACCCATATTCTCCAGGGAATTTCCATGGCACTAGGTTTCAACATAATCTCTCAAATGCTCCCCTACTTCAGTCTCTGAGTAATCGCCCCCTCCAATCCTCCACATCTCTCCTGATCCCTCCTGGTCTCATTCCTACCTATCCACAGTCTACCTTTAAATTCTATTATCCCTTTCTAGGGAGATGCATAAGTCCCTCCTTCAGCCCTTCTTGTTGCTTGCTCTGTGTCTGTGAACTGTAAGACCACTATCTTATACTTAACAGCTACATCCACCTATAAGTGAGTATATATCATATTTGTCTTTCTGGGTCTGGGTACCTTGTTCAGATTTTTTTTTTAGTTTAGTTATATCCAGTTGCCTGTAAATTTCTTGATGATTTTTAACAGCTGTTTAATATTCCACTGTATAAATGTACCACATTTTCTGTCTCCATTCTTCAGTTGAGGGACAATTAGTTCCAAATTCCAGACATTATGAAAAAGCAGCAATCTATGCAAACAAGCAAGTATCCTTGTGATAGTATGGAACATCCTTTCGGTCTATGCCCAAAAGTGGTATATCTAGGTTTTGAGATAGAGCAATTCCCAATTTTTTGAGGAACTGCCATATCGATTTCCATAGTGGCTATATAGATTGACACTTCCACTAGCAATGGAGGAGTGCTTCCCTTATCCACAGTATTTTTTTTAATTCTTTGCGAATTTCTTACAATGTTATTATCATATTCACTCCTCACCTCCTTTCCCTGATTTTTCCCTGATCTATCCTGAACAACTGAATACTTCTAAACTTTATGTCTTCAATTTTTAAAAATGACATACAAAGTCCATATATGTGCTGTCCATATATTCATGGTTGTGGGGAAGCTTTACTTCTTAAAATTTTATGTCTGAATGGTTTTATGGTAATATTCTAAATTCTTAAATCAAAGAGCAATTACAATGAAAGCATAAATGTGTGGTTCTACTTACATGCATTTAAATCAGTGCTTCTAAGCAGAATTTGGACACTAAATGAAAGTTAAATTTAGCACAAAATTACTCCATGTAATCTCTTTTCTCAAGAGAAGCAGCTGAGACATAAAGTTAGGTGAAATCTTCGGAAGCAATGCTTGGCTTCCCTGTCATGTCACTTTTTCTTTAATTTCCATATCCTCATGATTTTGGTAGTTAATTTGGCATAAGATTTAATGTAGTTCAATGTAAATTAGGTATAAAAGTATTCAAGAAGATTCAATTTTATCTCAGGGGAATGAGGAAAGTCCAAATCGATTTTGTTATATAAGAGAGGCACTAAATTAACTGACTCTCCATTACATCATGGATAACTTAACATTGCTTCTTTAAATACACTATAAAAACAAGTTAAAATATATTAAGAATACTTCCAAAAGTAGAAAGGATGATGCTCATTAAATTCCTCAGTAACATAAAGATTATTGTTGTGGTATCTCATGGTCAATTAGACAGTTAGAAAAATAACAAAGACATTGGAAGTTTTGTGATCAATTTTTACTTTCCTGAATGAATTCTGTGCTCTTTTTACTTTTCAAGAAATAAACCAAAGATAAGCTCACCTCAACCAGTTTCATAAAATAAGTAAGAAACATGCATTTTATGAGACTACAAATTTTCCTGTACAGATTTTGCTATCATCGCTTTTGATATGCACAATATAAATAAATAGAATATTCAAAGTGAAAAATAATCATCAAAGTTTCAAGCTTATTTTTTTCATATTAAATACAGAACATAGAATTGGTAATGAAATTTTATTTTAAAATTCAAGTGACCATTGGGTACTTTTGATTGAAAAAGATTGATGACCAGTATCAAATATATTAATCCTTTAGAATCATAGAAGCCTTTCAAGACCAGAACAAATGCTGTAGTAGTTATACCCTATCTTGACTTAATGTAAGAAGGTTAGCTGGTTGGAGTGGGAGATCCAAGTTGATGAGGGTTATCATTACTTTAACAACATGTGAAACCTAGAACAATAATTTCAAAAATTCCACTTTCACAAACAAGAACAAATATCAAATTGTCAGGAAAAAAGCACTAGTAAAGGTGTGTAGATTATGGCTGAAGATAGGTTTAAAAGCTCTCTTGACAGACACAAAAGAAAACAGAGAGCACCATGGAGCGTGCCTTTCATCCATCCCAGCCCACAAGAGGCAGAGGCATGGGGACCTCTGAGTTCAAGGCCAGCTTACTCTACTAGTGAGTCCTAAGACAACCAAAACTAGAGAGAGCTAGAGCTTGAAAACAAAACAATAATGGCAACAAGAAATCATTGGTTACTCATGAAAACAATGATAGATTTTGCTTAACATATTAATTTAATGGGCTACACTCAGCACATCAAAGCGGGAAGGTCACAAACTAGATACATGTAAGTTTTACAAGAAGTTCCTATAAAAACAAGGCAGAGCACAGCAGGAAGGAGGGCGAAAGAATAGGAGAGGGAGAGAGATCAAGAGCAGAAAGAGAAGAGGGAAGTGGTGCATTATCTGGAGGAAAATTTTAAATGAATAAATTAAATGTTTCAAGAGCAGAAAACTCTTCATACTTACTTCAATAACCACAGAAATAAATGAACAAGGCCTCAACCCTACACACACACACACACACACACACACACACACACACACGCAAGCACACACACACATGCTCACACACGCACGCACACGCACAAAGAAAAGAAACTGAGGAAAGCTAGGAGCAGGAGAGGTGGTCTTCTCCAGGGGCAAGAACATCAATTGGCTGTCCAGTGCCAAATTCTATGTCCTAAGAACACACATATAAATAACATTATATGGACTGAACAGGTTGTATTTAGAAATACACACACACATACATACACACATACACACACACACACACACACACACACACAAATACGTATACTCATGAAGCAACAGTGAGTGAAAAAAGAGGGCATGAATTGTAAATGTGTGTGGAAGAGTTTAGAGGGAGGAAAGGGAAGGGAGGAATTATAAACTCAGAAATTAAGAAAATGTTTTCAAGGCAAAAAGGCTAATGTGTGAACTGTTATCAAGGGATTTAAGCTGAGTTAGCAACCATCATAGGATCCCATATTTGTTATGTCTCAAATAAGTTTTACATTCCATTTTCAGTAATTTTTCAGTATGAAAGTTTTATCTTTTAAATGTATCTTTACATACTGTATCTTTGCTTTAACATGACATTTTTGTCTGTTTTATTTTTCCTGAATATCCATTTTTATTTTGATCGGTCATTTTAGAAGCTTGCCAGGCTTTTTTTTTTTTTTTTTTTTTTCATGCTTGTTGGGAGGGGAGATCTATGTTGAATTTTTATCATCTCTATTGACTTTTCTAGTTATTGTTCATTAATATTTGTTTCTAATTTTGGTTCTTCTTTTCAGGTATATTACTCCTTGTCATATGCTGAAGATTCTTTATTACATATTTTATGTGATTATATTAACAGTAGCCAATTTATAGAATCAGCTTACATAGCCATCAAGAGATGAAAGGCTAGAGATAATGTGATATGTAAATACAGCACAGTACTATTTAGTCATGAAGAACAACGACAACAAAAAAAGTCTCCAGGACAATTGATGGAAGTGGAAATCATACTGTCAAGTAAAATAAACCAGACCCAAGAAATCCAGAAGTAATACGTTTTCTCATATGTAAAATCTACCAACTACATGAGAAGTAAAGAAAGACAAGGTAAGACATGAAGTGGGAAGATAGCTTGTGTGAAGAAGGAAGGTGCCAAGCCCAGCATGGCCCTGGTAGGACAGAGTGACACAGTGACATAGTGACATGGCTCCTGCCCCTGGGACAGGACCCTGATGTGAGCTTCCATGAGTGTTGATGGGTGCTGTGAGCATACGGCTTGTTTGTATAATAATGCACATATTTCATATTCCTCCTAGGAATGAATGTCCTCTCTGTTAACTTTAATGACCCTGTGAGAATTAGAAACAGCAAGCATGAGTCAGGATTCGAGGGTGCGGTTAACATCTCAACCTTGGTCTTGCAAACTTTATATGCCCCATAGAGGGGAACACCAGGGCCAAGAAGGGGGAGTGAGTGGGCAGGGGAGCAGGGCGGGGGGGGG
>NC_034596.1:37658994-37707673 GCF_900095145.1 Mus pahari
CTTGGTGATGAACAGCAGTATGGAAATGTAAGCCGAATAAACCCTTTCCTCCCCATCTTGCTTCTTGGTCATGATGCTTGTGCAAGAATAGAAACCCTGACTAAGACACTTGGGGTAATTTCCATATTATGAACAGCTCTTTAATCAAATTTAACTTCTCTAAGAAGTTCAATTATTTTTATGTATCAAACTACAAAAAAACCCTTAAAGACTTAAATACTTTAGGAAAAGCATTTATAGGGAATTTTTCACATGTGGAGAGTAATTTTTAAAAATCCCCTGATACAGCAAACCCACTGCAAGGTATTTATCCCTGGCCCTTCCCAAATGTAGAAGGAATTAAGTTCATGATATGATTTGTGGTACCAACATTATAGCTAACAAGTCCCTTCCCTCTATAAAATCATCACTCTTTAGAAGACTAAATGTATCTTGAAGGAAGTAAAGGTTCTAGGCAGTAATGTGGAAAAATCTCTAGGATGTGTGATGAAACACTTGCCAAGGGTGTTAAATTGCAAGTGTTGCAAAGTACAGTAGACTCAATAAAGGATGCTAAATGTATATTTTAAAAGGAAAAGATATAAAAATAAAATACACAAAGACAATTTACTAAACAATATACTAATAGAACATGCCAGAAACTACTAATAAGAATGGTTATCTGTGGAAGCCGAGGCAAGAGTAGGGTGAGCCAGAGCATGTGAATCATGACATGTGCTGGTGCAGCCATCTCAATTTTATTTCAATATGTTAACTTTATGATGTGCTACTGTTCAAAAATAGAATGTATATGCAAAAATTAATGTTGAATTTTAACATACTTCATTTTAGACACCTTAAAAATCTCTGCTCAATTAATGGTAAGAATTCTACAGAGCACATTGACATCATCAGGCTTGAAATATTTTGCTGTAATGATGGGAAGGGTCCAAGTGTTCTGAAGGTCCAGTTTGGTTTCTGTGTTAGTTATTAGACATGTTCACAAATATTTTCCTTCCATGTTCATGGTAATCTACTGCACTTTAAGAGTGAGGGGAAACTATGTAAATATACTTACCTAATGAAATATGAGAAGTATCTCCTCATATATTAGGATTTTCTAGTGTCACAGAACTTATGGAATGTCTCTATATATTAAGGGAATTTACTGTGATGACTTATAGTCTGTAGTCCAACTAGCCCAACAATGGTCAGCTGTGAATTGGAAGTCCAAGAATGTACCAATTGCTCAGTCCTTTGAGACTTTTGAGCTGGTTTTCTGTAGAAGCAGGTTACAACAGATGTACTGGCATGTAATGCAAGCAGTTGAAGAAGAGTGACTCTTCCTTCTTCCAATGTCCTTATAAGGCCTCCAGCAGAAGATTTTAGCTCAGATTAATGTTGTGTATCACCACACCCGGATCTGGAATTTGTTTTGTCCCAGGCTGACTTTGAACTCAGAGATCTGCTTGTCTCAGTCTCCTGGGATGAAAAGTGTGTACCACCTTGTCTGGACCTAATCTTTTCATGGCAACTATGCCTCAAGATCTCCATGTCAAATCCTGGGCAGAAATCCGTATCTTCCAGCCTCAAGATCTAGATCACAGGTGAGCCCTCCATTTCTGGATTGTTGTTCATTCCAGATGAAGTCAAGGTGACAGCCAGGAATAGCCATCACATATCACTTCTGGGCACAGTTACTTGATCACAAGTATGGGAATTATTTCAGAAATCCATATTGAAAAATTCTTCCATCATCAACCTAGTCCTTTGATGTCTTAGAATTTTTAAAAAATTGCTGCTAGTTCACATTTGAATAAGGTCATCTACTCTGACCAGACAAGCGTGTTCTCTGATCTGAAGTCACTAGAGTTTACCCAATAACGTAATGTACAAATCTTTGACATTGTGACTCAACTACAATAATTATTTAAATTCAGTTCCAAATGATTCAAATTTTCACATATTCAGATTGAACTCCAAATCTGAATATGGATTTGTATGGATAGTGAGCATTTGTGCCCAGTTCCCTCAGGAGTCATCTTATTTGATCTTCGTCCACTGGGAAACAATCTTTCACTAAGTCCCTTTATCCCTGGAAGCCTGGAAGCCTGAAACCTTTGTACCTCCTGAACAAAAGGGACACCTAAACATTCTTTGCATACTCTAATCACATGATTCTGTCTGATCAGAGAGTTAAAACCTTGAGCTCCCCAAACTAAAATCTTCCAGCTAGTAGCTGGAAAGCAAAGTACTAATGAAGTTGCCATCCTTTAGTAAATAGTAAAAATGGGGGGAAACTATGTATATGGTATTATTTTGTAATATTTAATAAAAATTAAAGTAAGAAATAGAGATAACTTGCTTAACAAGAAAACCACAATAAGGAATCAAAGATCCATCCTAGTGACACTGCAACATGGTTAAATCTTATTGAACAACTTGGTTTCTGCAGGCCTGCAGGTGAATCAGAGTTCAGATGTGAAAAGATTTGCTAGCGAAACATTTTATAAAAGCTCCAATCTAATGGAAGTGCTGCTCATTTTGTTCTCAGTTTCATGTAGTTCAATTAAGTTGTCAAAATTCAAATGATGTTTAACACAAGTTAGATTTCCTCCTCTCAAGGTAGCATTTGAGATTTTTCTTTGAATTCGTAAGTGGTTACAAAAGAGAGCACAGTTGAAAAGTGAAGGCAAAATGCTCAAGAAATTGTGTGCGCTCAGAGTTACGAATTTGCTGTGATATTTATATTCACAGATGTTTGAGAGATGAATTATGTGTTCTACCTACAAACTTAGAAGCAAAATAAAAAAGAGTGATTTACATAATTTTCTAAAACTGATGTGTGTTCTGGTATGTTTTTCCTTGTGCAAGTCAACCAAATCATTTCCAAGAGTTTCTGACTTTATGGTTGTAGATAATTTGAACTTTACTCAATAGGACAAATGTGCAATTTGTTGAATTGCTGTGACCAGATAACAAGAGAACACATTTTCAGCACAAGATTACAGACTATAGAAAACATTTAGATTCTTCTAAATTTCTCATTTGAATATGTAGTTCTGTTTCTAAGTAGATATGAAAGGTAAAATTTAAATCATTCTTTGAGACAAGTTAGTACTCTAAGCCATTACTCACATATCAGCTGTGTATGTACATGTAAATGTACTATAGATTTATTAGCATATTTAAGTTGTATCCATTCATCAGACCACAATGGAAAGCCTATTCTTTCAGTGGCTACTTAAATTTGGCCTGAGTTTAGTTTCATGCTCATTTTGGGGCACCACATGTCAGTTCTGCTTTCTTTCTTAGTCATGCTGCTGTTTCTTCCTCTCTATATCTCATCCTAATCCATCTGGTGACATATTATTGCTTATTCTAGTTTGATAGGCAAGTTGTCAAACAGAACCTTGTGTATGCTAAGCAATGTTCAGCACTGAGCTATACCTCAGTCCCTTGTGCTATTTTGTTGCTTTTTCTCCTCCTTGATCTTCCTGTGCAGCCCAGGCTAGCCTCAAACGCACAACCATCTCTTTTCTAGCATCTGAGTGCTGGGATGACAGGGGAGCAGGACCATGCTGACTTGGAAGTACCTGTTCTTCAAGAGCAAACACTAACTAGCCCTCTCCTAGCCTTTCTAAGCCCCCCTTTTCCTTTTCTGTCCCCTTTGCCCTTTCCTTCCAGTTCCTTCCCTGCTCCTCCTCCTCTGTTTTCTCCTTCATCCCCTTGGTTTCCCCCCCTCTCTTTCTTACCCTCCTGCCACAGGGTAACTCCAACTTCAGTAAGGATATTGATAATTAGGAAACTGAAATAAAGAAAGAGCTAATTTGAGTTCTGATCAGATATTTGCAGATAAATCAATAAGATTTATTTAAAAGTTTCAATTATGACTTGTAATGGCTACACCAAGGAATAAGTCTAGCAAAGAGTTTTTATTTGCCTGTGTTTGTAGGAATATACTTATGTGCACATACCCTTATTGTGATAGTTTTAAAATGACAGAAGAGAATTCACAGCAAATATCTAGTCTTTTCCAGAGAGAGAGGAGAGGTAAAGATTCTCTTCTGACATAATGCAGCAAAATGAACTTTCACATGAAGTATATAACTGATGAAGGAAAGAAAAGATGAAGTCATGTTGCCAAACAATTATGCTTACACTAAAGGGAATCTCTGCTTTTTCACTTCCCACTTAAAGCGTATTCCCAGAGCAGAGTTTCTAAGGTTGCCAGCAGCTGTACAAACACTATCCCCACTTCATCTACATTCAGTTTCACATCAAAAGCTGCCCTTCCCAAATACCCTGGGGTGCCCTAGAGGGAAACATAGGAGCTAGTTACTGCTAGGCATGCCATGGTGAGTGCAATGACTTAGGATTGTTGATTTACTTTCATGCTGTTTTGGAGGAAACTTTGTTCTGCAAATATGCAAAAACAAAGATGCGCTGTAGGGCTGCATCTCAGGCCTCACATAGGGCTGGGATTTCAGATGAGCAGGCATCTTGAATCCGGTGCATGCATCCAAGTGTTTGTCTGAACATTAGATACAGCTATGAGCGCTGTGAAGCGAAAGGAGCAGGTGGAAAGGACAGTAGATCAAAGAAGTGCAGTTATCACTGTGGGTGGTTCACAATACAATCAAACTCTTTTCTCAACTTTGGAAATTTTTCAATGAGACTTTCTCTCGGCCCCTAAAACACCAAACCTTTTTTTTTAGTCATTAAAATTGTGATTCATAAATACCATAAGCAAGTATGCCCAGAAATTTGTTTTCCTAGGGATTTACTAAATAGTCATTCATGCCAGTACCTACTATGTGGTAAGGGAGTATGTCATGGGTGCTGAAGGGTTATAAAGAAGTCTGAGATGTGAGAGATACGGATTAATTTGTCATACAGAACAAGAAGTCAACTTAAAGGTAAAAACTAAGAAAAAATTTTTGATTAAGAAACTTCATCTTGGGACTGAAGAGACGGCTTCGTAAGATTGTTTTCTGCTCATCAGGAGGGTCAGAGTTCATTTCCCAGCACCAACAGTGAGTGACACAAACCCACCTTTAATTTCAGCTTCAGGGGATCTGAGTTACTCTTCTAGCCTCACACACACACACAGAAAGAGAGAGAGAGAGAGAGAGAGAGAGAGAGAGAGAGAGAGAGAGAGAGAGAGAGATTAAAATAATAATAATATTAATAATAATAATCCCCTCACTGTGGCACATCAAGTCTGAGGGACTAGGCACATCTTCTCCCACTGAGTCCAGACAAGGCACCCCAGCTAGAAGAACATATCCCTCAGGCAGGTAACATCTTTGGGGATAGACCTCACTCCAGTTATTCAGGACCCAGATGAAGACTAAGTTGTACATCTGCTACATATGTTCAGGGGGCCTAGGTCGCCCCTGTGTATGATCTTTGGATGATGGTTCTATCTCTGAGAGCCCCAAGAGTCAAGGTTAGTCTTCCTGTGGAGATCCTATCCCCTTCAGGGTGCTCAATCCTGCCCCAACTCTTCTATAAGAGTCCCACACCTCGGTCCAGTGTTTGGTTGTAGGTCTTTGCATCCCTCTGGAGTCAGCTACTGGATGGAGCCTTTCAGGAGACAGCCTTGCTAGACTCCCGTCTGCAACCATAACACACTATCACTAAGAGTATCAGGGACTGGTGCTTGCCCTAGGAATGAGTCTCTAGTTGGGCTGGTTATTGCTTTGCCATTCCCTCAGACTCTCCCCCTGCCCCAGCATTTCTTGTAGACAGAATAAATTTGGGGTTGATGGTTTTGTGGATGGGTTAGTGAACCTATTACTTCACTGGGGTTCTCGTCTGGCTATATGGGTGGCCTCTTCACATTCTATTATATCCCAATGCTGTGAGTCACAGCTAAGGTCACCACATTGACTCTTGGGTGCCTCACCTATTCCAGATCTCTGGCATATCCTCACGATGTCCTCTCCTCCAGTTGCAAATTTCCATTCATTCTCTTGGCCATCTGGCTATCTCTCTTGTATCTCTCTTGTCCCTTCCCACACCTGATCCTAAACAGCCCCCCAATTCCCTCCCCATCTGCTCTCCCACTCAATTCCCTCCCTCCATCTGCCTCCTATTTTATTTCCCCTCCTAAGTGAGAATCGCACATCCTTGCTTGGGCTTTTCTTTTTTGGCTTCTTTGGATCTATGGAATATAGCATAGGTTTTCTATTTTTTATGACTAATATTCACTTATAAGTGAGTACATACCATGCATGTCCTTTTAAGTCTAGGTTACCTCACTCAGGATAATAATCTCCAGTCCCATTCATTTGCCTGTGAAATTTATTATGTCTTTATTTTTAATAGCTGAATAGTATTCCATTGTGTAGATGTACCACATTTTCTCTATCCATTCCTCAGTTGAGGAACATCTAGGTTGTTTCCAGTTTCTGTACATTACAAATAAATAACTATGAACATAGTTGAGCAAGTGTTCCTGTGATATAGTGGGGTGCCTTTTGGGTATGTGCCCAGGAGTGGTATAGCTGAGTCTTAAGGTAGAACTAATCTCAATTTTCTGAGAAACTGCCAAGATAATTTCCAAAGTGGTTGTACAATTTTGCACTCCTACCAGCAGTGGACAAGTATTCCTCTTGCTCCTTGCCAGGATGTGCTATTACTAGAGATTTTTAATCTCAGACATGCTGACTGGTGTAAGGTGAGGTCTCAGAGTCATTTTGATTTGCATTTCCCTGGTGTAAGAACTCTGAACATTTCTTTAAGTGCTTCTTGGACATTGGAGATTCCTCTGTTGAGAATTCTCTGTTTAACCCTGTACTCTATTTTTAATTGTTTATTTAGGTTATTGGTGTCTAATTTTGAGTTCTTTATACGTTTTGAATATTAGCTCTTTGTTAGGTGTAGGGTTGGTGAAGATCCTTTCCCAATCTGTAGGCCGCCATTTTGCCATATTAACCGAGCCCCCTTGCAAAATTGTCTCTGTACCAAGGAGTTCAAGGCTTTTCCACACTTTTGTTCTAATAGATTTTAGTGTATCTGGTTTACATTGAATTCTTTCATACACTTGGACTTGAGCTTTGTGCCCAGTAATAAATATGAATCTATCTACATTCTTCTACATGCAGACCTCCAGTGAGACCAGCATCATTTGTTGAAGATGCTTTCTTTTTTCCTTTGTATTGTTTTGGCTTCTTTGTCATAAAACCAAGTGTCCATAGATATGTGGGTTTATTTCAAGGTCTTCAGTTTGATTTTGTTGACCATCCTGTCTGTTCCTATATCCATTCCATGCAATGTTTGTTTGTTTGTTTGTTTGTTTTTTGTTTTTTTGTTTTTATCGCTGTTGCTCTGTAGTACAGCTTTGAGGCCAGGGATGGTGATACGTCTGGAAGTTATTTTATTGTTCAGGATTGTTTTAGCTGTCCTGGGATTTTTTTTTTTTTTTTTTTTTTTTTTTTTCCATATAAAGTTGAGAATTGCTCTGTTAAGGTCTGTAAAGAATTGTGTTTGAATTTTGATAGAAATTGAATCTGTAAATTGCTAAATGATGGATATAGACTCAGTTCTGAATTCTATATTCTATAGTGCAACCAGAGAACTTAGAGACCTACAAGGTAGGATTAAATAGAAACTACCAGGTTTCAGTGAGATTAAATTTGATGTTATCTTTAAAAATATAGAGGCAAGGCCTGGGGATGTATCTCAGAAATAAGAATGTTCCTATCCAAGTATGAATAGTTGAGTTCAAATTCCTAGAACTGTAAATGTTGAACATGGGATGAAGCACCTGAAACTGTAGGGTTGTGGTGGTGGTGGGTGTGGCCAGCAGAATTGCGAGGGTTTGATGATTGCTCACCTAACTCCAAGTTCAATGAAAGACCCTGTATCAAGGGAACAAGATAAAGAAAGATAAAGTCGGCAACATGACATTTCCCCATGGCCTCTATATGTGCTCCACCACACACATTAGCATGCACATTTATGTGTAGACCACACACATGTACACACATAAATACACATGCGCACAACCAAACAGGATTCTGTATGGATTTGAACTATTGGTATAGTATTTGTGTACTATGCGTAGGACCCAGGGTTTATATAAATAAGCATCACAAGCACACATGCACACATGCAAACATATATGTTATGTATCCTAGTTTCTTTTCTGTTCCTGTAATAAGATATCATGATCAAAGTGATTTAAAGAAGAAAGAGTTTGAGGTTTATAATTTTTAAAGGTTAGAGTCTGTGATAATCATCATAGCAGGAAACATAGCAGCAGGCAGGCATAGCACTGGAGTACTAACCTGGAGCTTACACTTTGTACCAGAATTGGAAGCAAAGAGAGAAAGACTCAAAATGATTTGAGCCTTTTGGAATCCCAACGCTCACTATCAGTGACATACCTCTTCCAACAAGTCTGCCTCTCATATCTAATCCAAACAGTTCCAAGAATTGGGGACCAAGTATTCAACTATATGAACCTATAGGGGCAATTCTCATTCAAACCACCACAATGCATAAAGACCCATTCATAATATCAGGCCTATGATGGCTTTCAACACATGGTTTGAGAACATTTAAAGTGGTAAAGTGAAAAAAACAATGACAATAATTAAAATCAATACTTCAATATACTATGTAAATATTCTCTATAATTTCCAAAATTGCTTTGAGTTTTAAAGCCTCAGCAGTTACATCTGGCATATTTTAGATAGCATATTTATAAAACACTAGGCCTCCGGAGTTCAGCACTCAAGTTAGAAACTTTTGCATGTTTTGGTACCTCTGCTAATAAAACCCAATTCCTAATCCAGCACTACTGAAGTCATGATCCCCTCCGTTCTCAAATGTGTCACGCTAGCTGAATGAGCTTTACTTGACAACTTTGCAACATTCCTATATAACTTTTCCTATGGCAGTCACCAGAATATACCATAAACTGCTGAGAGATGGCATCACTGTGACAAGCAATAACAGAAAAGATATATGTATGTATGCATATATATATGTATGTATGTGTGTGTGTGTGTGTGTGCTAAAACAAGCTCAGATAATTATTAGAATGTGGAGAATGAGGGAAACTACTACAATCTTCATTTTAATTCATCAAGGGGAACAGTGCATAGAGCCTCTTAGCCTTGGTTTTACCCTTTTACATTCTGATTCCTAATGCTGGAATTTTCTGTTCATAAAACTGGACTCCCTGACCCCTTTGCTGTTCATTTTCTGTTATATTTTCCTAAGAGTAAGCACTAGTTGGAGATACACAAATAGAAGAAGGAGGAAGAGTGTGTGATGGACAAAGATTTTGGGGGAAGGGCGACACTTACTCCAGTGGGAGAGAGATTGGTAGAAATGGCTGGAGCTTCACAGGGTTTCCTAATCTTGCACCATGGGCAGTATTGCTGTTGTTGTTGTTGCTGCTGCTGCTACTGCTGCTACTGCTGTTTGTATTGTTTTGTTTTGTTTTGTTTGTTCTCTCCCTAATTCTTCCAACTTCCTTCTATCACATTTCTTAGATTTATCTCCCCTGACTCCCACATAAAACACTGGAATTGTGTTGTTTTTTCAGTAAAAACAGATGGTCACAGTTGATGGATTTGGAGAACTGTATCAGAATTTTGAGAACCAAAATATCACAATCTAGGCAAAGTCATATCAAAATGTCAATTTTCAGTCGTAGAAAAAGAAATTCAAAGTGTGTAGGAAAGTGCATGCTAATGTCATCCCCATAAATTAAGCATTTTCCCCTTTCCTGGCTGGCCCTCATGCGTATGGTCCAATAGATCCTCTCCATTCCTGAAGACAAGAGACCAGTTCAACTTAGTTAAAAATAATAGTGAATTATTTATTTATCAAGTGCTTGCTGGTTCCTGCACTTGCTCTTTATCTAGTTAACTCATTACATTTATTTATTTGCTTATTTATTAATTTATTTTAGCTGCTTACTTATTGAGGGTGGTTATGGATGCGGATGCATGTCTCGCTGTGTGAAGGGAGGCCAGGGGTAGATATTAAGTCTCTTCTACTATTGCTCTCCACCCTACCTTTTGAGGCAGCTTCCCTCACTGAGCTTGGAACTCATCTAATAGATGAGACTGTCTGTTATGAGGATCCTGTCTCTACCTCCCAAAACTGGGGTAATAACCGTGCATCCACCATGACCAGCTTTTAAGGTGAGCTATTAGGATCCAAATCCACATCTATATGTTTGCTCAGCAAACAATTAACCAGTAAGTCACCTTCCCATGCTCTAGTTACATAATTTTTTTAAAACTTGAGAACAATCATATTCCATATGATTCAAAAGTATGAAAGGCTTTTACATTGATTACAATGTGATCTAAAATAAGTTATATACTTCATATTTGATTTATTGTATTTAAGCTGCTTCAGAAACTAAATGCAATGATTTAATGTTATCATAATCATTTTAATTTGATGTTTTTAATGTTTTGAATGTTAATCATAGAAATAGTAGGCAGAAAGACTAAATATCTGGAAACAAACAAAATTCTGGAATAAAATTGTGTTATAAGCCGGGCAGTGGTGGTGCATGCCTTTAATCCCAGCACTCGGGAGGCAGAGGCAGGTGGATTTCTGAGTTCGAGGCCAGCCTGGTCTACAAAGTGAGTTCCAGGACAGCCAGAGCTACAAAGAGAAACCCTGTCTGGAAATATCAAAAAAAAAATAATTTGTGTTATAAATGTTGCCTCTACTGACTCTAAGGCTATTCTATTTAAATGCAATATAATTATTCAACTAATTGAATATGAACTATACAAAACACTTCTTTAATTTTTAAAATTTGCAATAATCATTAATATGATAATGAAAAAATCCACAATTTACTATGTTGAAATAGCAGTTAGTGATAAATTGAGTGCTTTTCTCAGTAATTAAGGCTGTAAAATGTAATTGGCAACATTAACTTAGTTGCATTTTTGAGAGCTTATATTCTTTTTTTAAAATCTATATATTTAAGATTATTCTTAAATTTAAACTCAAAAACCAAATATCCTTAAGTTGGAGATCAAAATGCATATACTTTTCTTTATAGAATAGCAGGAAATGATAAATTCTTTTATAAAAACAAATTATGCATCTTAAAATTAGCAATGTTTGCTGAGAATTTGTATAATTTTTCTTTTATCAATTTTAAGTTATGTTTCCAATCTTTCCCATATACATATATGTGTATTTCAAGTATGGTAGCAGTACGAAAAATCAGTTGTAGGAAATTTCATCAAGTACTCTTGTCAAGCTGGTCTGCATCCCAATAGCAAACCCTGTTATTATTCAGGTGTGAGGGACTAGTGGGATGAAATGCCAAGACAACTCATTGCTAGAACTCCCTGTTTTAATGACAAGTCCACCTTCCATAGGAACTGACAATTAAATCAACCCTAAATCTCAACATGGCTTTCTTTGTTCTGATTCTCCTGGGACTCTGTGCCCTTTCAAGGTCAAATATCCCTTTTATCTTCTCAATAGACATCTGTAATTTGGGATTATCTGTTTCTCCCACTAGGGCGTAGCACATTGCCAACCAGTTTTCTCTCAGTTTCTAGAGCTCTTTGGAAACTGAAATGGGCATTTTTATGAAATGTGTCCTTGATATGAATTGATACCACCTGTCATGATAAGTTCTAGGTATCATGTAGTACACAATATGTGTTATATCTTTCTAAGAAAGAGTCATATCATAGAAGTACTAGAGTGTTTTAAAATCAAATCAAACTTGGATTTGATCACTGTCCAGAAATTGGTTATATGTTAGCCTTAGCCCAATTTTGTTTTATTTGCTGAGGTGCTAACTTTTGAGATTTTAAAAAAGTGTAGTTGGACAAATTTACTTAGTTTATGTGAATCACTGGTATATTATAGTATATAATAGGTGTTTATTAAATTATACATTATCACAACTGACTGTAAGCATAACAAGATATCATCCAATGAGGAGAACTTTGGTATATTTTTTAACATCATAGCTCTTTTATTGTGAATTTCCTAATGGGCTAATAATTGAATTATAGTGTGATACCACCTTTCAACACCTATCCACTGCCAACAAGGTCTGCATGAATCAGTGTTATAAAATGCTCACTGTTTTCTGACTTCCAAATTTTTAAACCCTTCACTTTGTTTATTCACCCAGCATTTATTGGTGCTTACAATACATTAATCACTGCATTATTTTCTGAAGAAGTAAGTATTGATGATCAATGCAGTGAGTTCTCCATCAAGCATCTACACACATGATGAAGATCCTTTATTATTAATGATCCCTTTCCACCTCTTTATAACATATATGTAAATTTTGCCAAAAACAGTCAGTATAAGATGCTATATCTCATTGAAAGTATGAAAGTATGCATTATATCATAAGACCAATTACACATTTTATGAATCATGTAATTCAACATGAAGACCAATTAACAAACATTATTTGTATTTTCCTTGATTATTTTTTATGTACTATCAGTTAAAGAATAAACATTTTCCTCTATTCCTTAATTATCTGTCAGTTCAAAGAATAAATGTAGTCATGAGCATTCGGATTCAGAATGGAACAATTGATAATTCTCCAAATAGTTTTCATCAGAAACACATAAGAAAAGCTCTGGAGTCAAACAGAAATCCCAAAGAGGTTTAAAAAGAATAGGTCAAAGATTCACTTTCATATGCTGTAATAAATATGAAATTTCAAATAGTCAACTTATATTTGACACGTTTCCTCAAAAAGAAAGGAAACATAAAAGAGGTAATCTATATCCAAGAAAAGTCTTTGTGTGCTGTTTCTGAGTGATTATTTATCAGGAAATAAATAATCTCTGACACCAAAGATATTTGCAGGGTTGGAATTTTTGACTCATCTGCTGGAAAAAAAAAATGGGTCTTTTCAAAATAAGTTTCATTCCATGTCCAGACAACATACTTGCCATGGTCTAAATTTGAAGAGGAATGTTTGACTAAGGTAGAATACTATAGGTCTTTGCTATGCAGCTCTCTCATATCTGGTTCTGTATAGAAATTTCTCTTGTGATCATAACAGTTGGCAATGGCATGTGCAGCCCAGTGACTACGATGTTAAGTCAGCTATGTTCAAGCTCTACACATACAACTGCCATCTTATGGTAAAGATGGCTTAGTAGTTCTTACAGAAAGGTTTGTGTTCACTTTGTGTTCTAGGATCCAAGGACATGAAGGAAAAGAGTGCGTTGAGACACCAGCCTGTGCTGACAGAAAAGGGTGAGTTGAAATACAATGAACGTTGGCCTCTAAGACTCACCCACATGCCACCCTTTTTTTATTTTCACACTGTGCTCAAAGATCTGGGTTTAAGTTAGACCCATGATTACAAGTTATACATGTCATACTCTCTGGCTTCTAGTGAGTTTTCTTTATTGCTTATTGTTTAATTTATATGTTTAAGTGGCAACTTTAATCATTGCTTTAAAAACCTTAATATTTTTGGAAAGAGGACATCCAAAGGCTTCCTCGCAAATGATTCATTCTCCTTGTTACCCTTCAAGTCCAATTCCCTAATCTCATCCCCACCTTTGTAGCAGACCACCTGTTGTGGACTCTCCTTTTTCTCTGCTGTCATCTTCATTACATCATGCAGCGCTCCTCCTACAGCCTCCTTTATTTACTATGTCATCCCTTAGTCATAGAGGAATTCCCTGGAAAACTTCAAGGAAGCAGATAGGCAATCTTCAGACCTTTACCCTCCTTTCTGTCTTCCAAATGCTATTCCCTAGTCTCATTGCCAGTCATGTAACACACCAGTCATGTAGCCTCTCCTTACTTGCCTACCCCATTCCTAGGGCACTAAGCAGATTCTGCTAAGACACCCTGCTTACCTCCCTCCTGTGTAGTCCTCAAGCATCCCCACACACTTCTAGCCCATCTTCATCATTAAATTTCAACTCCCAATAACAAGAAAGATATTCTATCTGGAATTTCCATTGGGCATACCTGACAGTATCTCAGTAGTAATTTTTACCAGGCAACCATCACACTCTCTTAAGTTCCAGAGAGGAAGAAGAGATAAACAAACAAAACACCACCACCCCCCCAAAAAAAACAAGACCAAATTTCAGCACCTGGAATTACACACATCCCAAATCCATATACCTAGACACCAGCTTAAAAATACACCTAGTAATCGACAAGACAATATTTCTCTGCTTGAGCCCAGTAACCCTACAATGATAACCCTGCAAAATTAAATGTAGCTAAAGCATAAGACAAGGGCTTCAAAATAGCCTTTATAAATATGTCAGAGGCCCTTAAAGAGGAAATGAATAAATCTGGTAAAGAAATCTAAGAAAACACAAACAATGGAAGAAAATGGAAAAAGCAATTCCAGACTCACAAGTAGAAAAGGAATAAATGAAGAAAACCCAAGGTGATAGAAAACTGGAAATCAAAAATTTAGGAGCTCGCACAAAAGCCTTGCCAACAGAATTCAAGAGTTCAAAGAAAGAATGCCAGTCATTGAAGGCACCATAGAAAAAAATGGATACCTCAATCAAACATGATGTTAAATCAAAACAAAATCTAAATTCAATAGATCCAGGAAACCTAAGACTCTAATAAAAGACCAAATCAATGAATAATAATAGGTCTAGGAATAAAAGAACAGGAGTCCAAACTGAAATACACAGAAAACTGTTTTCAACAAAATCATAGAAGAAAAATTTTCTAACCTAAAGAAGATGTCTATAAAGACATAAGTAGCATACAGAGCATCATATAGATTGGATCAGAAAAGAAAGTACCCTTGGCACATAATAATGAGAGCATTAAATGTAAAGAACAAATAAGGAATATTAAAAGCTGTGAGGGGAAAAGGCCATCTAATATATAAAGGCAGACATATTAGTATCACACCTGACTTCTCAGTGGAGACCCTAAAAGCCAGAAGTGCCTCAACAGATGGTCTACAGAATCTAAAAGACCACAGAAGTCAGCTCTTACTACTGTACCCAGTAACATTTCTATCACAATAGTTGGATAAAGTCTATGATAAAACGAAACTTAAGCAGAATCTATTAACAAATCCAGCCCTAAGAAGGTACTAGAAGGAAATGTTCAACCCAAAGAGAATAATCATATCCAAGAAAAGCCACTGAGTAAATAATTCCAGACAGCAAGTCTGGGGAGAGGGGGGAGGAATCAACAAACACTGTTAACTGAAAATTCTCAAAGTTAGTGGTCTACATTCCCCAATAAATCAAACACTGATCACAATTCAAAGAATGGATATGAAAACAAGATTTATCCTTCTTGCCGTATCCAAAAACGTATACCATAACATCAAGGATAGCAACCACCTAATGACAAAAAGATGGAAATGATATTTCAAGCAAATGGCCCCAAGAAGCAAGCTTGGTATAGCCATCTCAATATCTGACAAAATAGACCTATCAAGTGGTTTTAGCACAGAATTCTAGAAGACTTTCCAAGACAAGTCAACACCAATATTCCTTAACTTATTCCAAATATAGAAACAGAGGAGCATTGTCCAAATTGTTTTATGAGAACACAGTTACCCTGATACCCAGACCACATAAATATCCAACAAAAAGACAATAATAAACCAATTTCTCTTGTGAAAAAATTCTCAGTAAAATACTTGTAAACCAAATCCAAGAATACTTCAAACAGATCATCCACCATGATAAAGTAGTCTCTATCCAAGAGATTCAGGGATAGTTCAACATAGATAATTTCATAAGTGTAATCTGTCATATAAGCACAACAAAAGAGAAAATGTTCATCTCATTTACAAAAGGCTTTTAACACAACCCAGCACCCCATCAGGAGAAATATCCTGGAGAAATGAAGGACTCAAAGACTACACCTCAACATTAAAAAGTCAACTTACAGTAAGTCCTCAGTATACATCAACATAGTGGAGAGAAATTCAAAGCAATTCCACTAATATCCAGAACAAGACGAAATTGTCTACTCTCGCCATACCTATTCAGTGTAGTACTTGATGTCTTAACTTGAGCATTAAAACAATTGAAGATCAAGTGAATAGAAATAAGTAAGGGAAGAAGTAAAAGAATCTTTCATTTTCAGACAATTTAATAATAATAATTTATATATTATTAAAATTATATATATATATATATATATATATATATATATATATATATATATATCCCTAAAATTTCTACCAGGAATCTCCTATAACCGAAGAATTAGTTGTCTTTCTATAAACAAATAAAAATGAACTAAAAAAGAAATGAGGGAAATAATACCTTTCAGAATAGCCTCCAGTAATATGAAATATCTTAGGGTAACTCAAATCAAGCAAGTGTGGACCCCATATAATAAAAACTTTAAGATGTTGAAGAAGATATTGGAAGAGAGACATCCCCATGACTACAGATCAGTAGAATTAATATAGTAAAAATATAGCCACCCTTTTAAAAAGCAATCTATGGATTCAACGCAATCCCCATCAAAATTGCAACTTTAAGATTTCATGACGTCGTCCTCGTTAATATAGTGGTGAGTATCCCCGCCTGTCACACGGGAGACTGGGGTTCAATTCCCCGACAGAGAGACACAGTCACTTCTTATTTAACAATATGAACTAATCAGTACCCCCAGAGCTAGTGTCTCTAGCTGCATATGTAGCAGAAGATGGCCCAGTCAGCCATCGTTGGGAAGAGAGGCCCCTTGGTCTTGCAAACAGGGGAAGCCAGGGCCAAGAAGTGGGAGTGGATGGGTANGGGAGCAGGGTGGGGGGAGGGTATAGGGGACATTCGGGATAGCATTTGAAATGTAAATGAAGAAAATATCTAATAAAATAATTTTTAAAAAAAGATTTCATCTTGCTTCCCCTAGAGGTGTTACAGGTGTGGCTGCTATGTCACATGTGCATCAGTAGGTGGCAGAGAGGAGAGAGGCTATGTCTACACTCAATGTTCTAATCTGTGAACATCTGAATTGTTAGTAGTCTAACATTCCCTGAAAAAAAAAACGAGCCTGAACCAACCACCAGTCATGGGCATTGGTCCTGGACAGTGAGCTAGCCTGAGATGACAACCAGTCTGGTGTCACACAGGCCCAGACAGGCTCTCAGGGAGAGTAGAAGAACCCAGCCTGGCTCTGGGACTCAGGGCAAAAGTGAGCCCAAGAAAGACAACCCTTGCACGGGTCAATCGACAGGACTAAATGAGGAGTGAGCCTGAGAGGACCACCAGACCAGCGCCATGGGGTCCAGACAGGGAGCTATCCTGACATGATTATCAGTCCTGCAGCACACAGATGGGAATGGGGGGGGGTGGAGGTGAAGGGCAGACGATGCCCAATATGACCCCTGCTCAGTGCCATAATGCACGAGTAGTGCATTTTCCTCCTGAGACTACTCCTGAAACAGCCCCAGACACTCAGAGACCCCAGGAACCACTAAGAGGAGCAAGTAAGTGTTCAAGAAATGCAAGAGAGAAGCAGAAAAAATTGTTCAGGCACAGTGAAGAGAGGCAGAACTGGAGGCTATAAGGGTAGTAAGGAACAAGTCTATTGTGAGTTGCCAGTGATGCCATCTGGGACCATGGTAGGATCCTGGCCTGGGCTGCCACAGGGGGTCGTGTCTGGCTCTGTGGACCCACAGCAGCAGGGGTAAGTTACCACTAAAGGCCAGGTGGATGATTCTGGTTTGGACTGCTGCCTCGGGGATGTGATATCTGAGCTGTGCTGCAGAATCTCGGGAGAGCTGGCCCTTGAGGTAGACCAGGAGAGCCGACCCCATACCTATTAAGCTGCAGTACTTTAAAGAGTAGGCCCGTTGTCCCAGAGGATAGGAGCACGGGAGAGATGTCCCTGCCACTAGTCCCCATTCAGTGGCATGGCTAAGAGAGAAATACCCTCCGCCCCTCTTCCCCTTCACCACCTATGAAAGACCGTGGGCTACAAAGCACTCACATGCCACTCCCAGAGGTCAGGAGAACAGAAGAGTTGGCCCTGCCCCTTAACAGCTACACACTTGGAAGAGTGGGCCCTGCATTTCACTTGGGCAGCAGAGTAGAGCTGACCCTGGTGGTGAGAGCATGGGTGAGCTGGTCCTGAAGGCATAAGTATAGGAAAGCTGGTCCTGATGGAGCTATAAGAACAGTAGAGCTGCCCAAATCTTCACCTGCTCCAGCATTCAGGAGAGCAGGCCCCATACCTCCCTGGGTGACTCCCCCTTGATGGCAGGGGAGTGGGTGCTGGAGTCCAGCTCCAGTGCGTTTCAAAGACCCCAACGACATAGATGTGATGTCAGAGTGATGAAGGAAATGACTATGAGTGTGTTGTACAGGAGATGGCCCCAAATAGCTCAGGCCTCTCTGTATTTATTTCATTTCAAAGTCATAAAGTTTCAATTCTAATTCCTCAAACGTGTTCCAAGAAACCAGGTCATAGCTCTCTGAAGTATTTTTAATGGGTATTTTTGGCATATGCTTTATTTTGTCCAGGCAGATACGTAACCTTATGGACTCATAATTAAGTACTTCTCTATGATCATTGTGGTTAGCACACTGTGTCTTAAACACTTGCTACAAGTTTTTATCTGAGTCTACATCAACAGTATCTTAATTTCTGTCCTCCACAACCATGGCCATAATAAGAAAATATATTTGTTGGCACAAGATCTTACTGACTCTTGACCAACCTTTTCTATTTTCTAACTACTTGAGGTTTTGGCATTTACATGATGAATTCCTTGTTCTTGAACTAATGTCTTCATGTTCATGTGTATTCATTAACTTCCCTAATCAACTTCTTGCAAGGGCTGCTTTCTTAGTGTGCATTATGTACTTTTCTGAGAATAATTGTGTGCCCCAGGAAAACTGCATGGTTTCTTATTTGTTCTTCATCAAACTTTCACTAAGTTTTTAGTTGATTAAATAATCATTATTTCAATTCCATCATATATATTGAATAAATCCACCTTAGAATTACTAAGAAATTTCTATTATGCCATCATTGTACCCAGTACAGACAACGTGATAGAAAAAGTTACCAAGAACATATACATTATACTGGGGGAAAGGAATCACCCCACAGCCAGCCCCAGGAGAGGCATCTGAGGCTGCAGATAATGTCACAGTGGTATATGCCAGGCACACAGGAGCTAACCCTCAGGTATTTCTCACAAGGTGAGCCATCTGCAAAGCACTTACATGCCTCTCCCAGGAACAAAACCATGGCTTCCACCAAATGGGTAAGCTACCCCAAGGATGTGAGCATGGGAGAGCTGGCCTCACAATTGGTCTGCTGTATAGTAGTATGGGCAAGGGAGAGATGCCCTCCCCAATCCTTGCCCCTTGCCAACTACAGCAGGCAGAACTGGCTCTGGCATCATGAGATCAGGAGCGCTGGCCCCTGATCTGCTACAGCAGTTGAGAGAGCAGACTGGGGAGAGATGCCTTCTTCCTGTCCTTCATCCCTAGCTGCCTATGGCAGACAGGAGAGTTGACACTTGGGTGATAAGAGTGGGAGAACTGGCCATGCCTCTCACCAGCTGCAACACTTATGGGAGGCCCTTAACCTTGCCTCAGCAACAGGGTAAAGCTGACCCTGGATGTGGGAGTTGCCAGTAAGCCAGACCCAATGGGGTGGCCAGCTCAAATGCCTCTCAGACACAGAGCTAGCACATTGAATGGCCTACCCCAACATTTACCCCATCAATGAACTATTGGAGTATCTGAAGGGGCTGCTTTTGCAAATCCAAACTACAGGATCTCCATGACACAACAGGATATCTGAGAGGGATCCAGTGACGTTTCAGTAGTGATAGAACAGCAGAAGCCAGAGGCCTTGTGTCAAACCAGAAGTCTTTGTAATAAACATTTGCAAATGAAGAAGTCTGGACAAATAGGTGTACTGTGGGACACACTGTGACACACTGTAGCTCTCACAATGAGATTTGTTTTCTCTGTTGGGGGAGATGTTGCAAGGGTGGAGTGCAGGGATGAGGGAAGGGGCACATAGATGAGAGAGATTGAGGAGCATCATGTGAAATTCACAAAGAATCAATAAAAAGGGCTTTTTTAAAAAAAGATTTGATCTTAATGCAAAAGGTACTGAATGGAGAGGAGGTGGAAAGTAATTGGGAGAAGAGAGAGGGGAACCTATAATCAGAATACATTGATGAAAAATCTATTTTTAACAAAAAGAAAAGAGAAAGAAAAATGTCTTGCTACTCCTGTCAGTTTTGGAATCTTCTAACTGAAGCATTGGTGTGTCTAGGATTTTGGAAATGACAGGAAGATCTGTATGACTTGATTTTCTTTTCCAAATTCAACTCCATAGTCCATGATAGTTCAAATTACAACAGGTAGCACTTACCCACAATCATCACAGCTGAGTCTCTTTTATCCCCAAGTGTTGCTTTTTGAATCTATCCCATCTGCGCAACTCTATTATGTGACTTGTATCCCTCCCCGTTTTATAGATCCTCACAACATAGAATTCAAATAAGTTAGTTACAAGCTTGTGGAACTGTTTGAGTTTGATAGATTGTGAAAGAAAAGCTCTCTATTGCAAGTGCATAAAAAATAGACATTCTAAGCAAACAAATAGTAATTATTGCAAACAGAATGTATTTTAGCCTCCATACAACTCTGTAAACTTTTAAGATGATAACAATCAAAGTAGATTAACATACAAAATATTCTAAATAATAAAAAAACAAAGATGATGCATTTAAAAGGTGAGACAGTGGTCCCAAAAATCCCAAGAAACATGAATGGTACTTTTCCAAAAGTTTTCTTCCGTAGTCAAATGAACTTACATCATGATCTTTTCTTGGGAACTAAAGTTAAGAATGTCTACTCTGATAAAAGACAAAGTCATAGCCCTGTGAAGAATATGTTCCTTTCTAGGTGAACAAATAACCAGTGAAAGTTCAATAAATATCTTTGAACTATATGGAATCAAAATTAACAAAACAATACAGACACCTCCAGCCTTAACCGAAATAAATCTTCTTGGAAAAAAAATCAGTTCCCAGTCCTGCATCTTGCCTGGAAACTACAGGTTTACAGGACCCTTAGTTTGCCACTCTTCCCCATTCTCTAAGATCTAAGGACCAGAAATATCTCAGAAGCCAGTGTACATTGGTGCCTGACACACTCATAGAAACACATGCATTTACCACCAGCCTTATAGGAACACAAGAAGAGGAAAGAAGACGAGAAGTTTCATGTCTGGGTTTTCTCAGATATTTTCTATCAGCAGTATTGTGTTTCTAGCAATATGGCCCTAAAACCTTGTTATGGTTTATAACATGATTAGGGAGGGGGAAAAAAGTACCAAAACCTTCATCTACAGTTTAAAAAATAAGAAGCCCTATAAAATGTTAATGAATGATTTTTTACAAGTCTTCTAAGATTTGTTTTCATCAAAATATAGCTATTCTAATTAGAAAATTTATTGATATATTTGGCAGATTCTTTAAAACTCAAAGATATAATTCTAACTGTTGTATTGTGGAAGTGATCTATAGTTCACCAACTATAGTCACTTGTAAAGTTGAGCAATGCACTAAAATTATGAGATGAGAAACTCCCTCATAATGAGTGTTTGGCATGTGATAGCATGTGGTATAATGAGGCTTTGTGAAAGGCTTTGCACATCAACAAGAGTATGCAGGTTATCCAATGCCAGCTTTATAATGAGGTTTTGCAACACTGAGATGGAAGAACAGCAGGGTGCCTGGGTCTGCACTAGAACCTGAGTAGCTGGATGCACAGCCCACCATTACCTCCAACTGAGGAACTACACGGGGCACACAACTCACCTTGTCTGCATCCCAGTTTCTTAACATTAAAACGCGAACCGTGCGTAATAGTCACCTTGTGGTACTCTTAGGAAGATCATTGAGGGTTTGAAATGGTACGGGATGTGAAGAAATTGCTCCATAAATGTTAAGTATTATCATCATTTAGAGGGCTCTGACAAACATTTCAGACACATATTTTTGTATTAACTTTCTTGTGGAAAGAAATGTGCTGTACGCTAATTGTGTTAAGAAATATTGAATACACATTCTTTGTGAGGGTATGGTCATTGGTAGGTTTTCCTTGCTCTAGTGTACATCTTAACTTCCACTTAGAATGTTATTGAAGAAGAAAGGGAGAAGGGAAAGGAAGAAGACAAGCAGAGGGAAGAGGAGGAGGAGGAGGAGGAGGAGGAAGAGGAGGAGGAAGAGGGGAGAAGAAAAAATTAAGTTGGGAGGGGAACTTTGGGATGAATATTGAAGTTATAAGATGGTATGGAAGTTAAATGATCATATCTCATGAGATACATGTATAAAATCTCAAAAGTAAAATTTAAATATTAAATTCCAGAACTTTTTGGGTGTTCTTCTTCTGAATCTCAGAAGTCTACATGAGTCTGTGGCTTCTAGATGCCAGGAAACAAAAGTAAGCCCCTTCTGCTTTGAAGTATAAAGTACTCAGTCATATCATAATAAAATTATTTTATTCTCATTTCAGAGATCTTAGAGAAGACTAAATGGAAAAGTGATAATGTTCTGTCTAGACTTGAAAATGTTCTTTATACTCAAGAGCAAAAAGAAATATAACCACAAGAGGGGGCAATCAGAAATCTTCCTCAGCAAGATTTGACTTCTTTGGTTTAAGAAAAAACATTTCGGAGATCATCAGGATGATGATTGTGAGGTAACCCAATCACAAAAGAAGTCCCTAGATATGCACCCACTGATACGTGGATATTATCCCAGAAACTTAGAATACCCAAGATACAACTTTCAAAACACAAGAAAATCAAGAAGGAAGACCAACGTGTGGATACTTCATTCCTCCTTAGAATGGGGAANAAAATACCCATGGAAGAAGTTACAGAGACAAAGTTTGAAGCTAAGACGAAAGGATGGACCATCTAGAGACTACCCCACCCTGGGATCCATCCCATAATCAGCCACCAAACGCAGACACTATTGCATATGCCAGTAAGATTTTGCTGAAAGGACCCTGATATAGCTGTCTCGTGTGATGCTAGGCCAGTACCTGGCAAATACAGAAGTGGATGCTCATAGTCATCTATTGGATGGAACATGGGGCCCCCAATGGAGGAGCTAGAGAAAGTACCCAAGGAGCTGAAGGGGTCTGCAACCCTATAGGTGGAACGACAATATGAACTAACCAGTACCCCCTGATCTCATGTCTCTAGCTGCATATGTAGCAGAAGATGGCCTAGTTGGCCATGATTGGGAAGAGAGGCCCCTTGGTCTTGCAAACTTTATATGCCCCAGTACAGGGGAATGCCAGGGCCAAGAGGTGGGAGTGGGTGGGTAGGGGAGCAGGGCGGTAGGGGGGAGATAGGGGACTTTCGGGATAGCATTTGAAATGTAAATGTAGAAAATATCTAAAAAAATTGAAAAAAAGAACATTTCTTTGTATATGTATTTAATAAATTAGAAGGAAAATTTATATAGCCCAAGTCTTCACTTCATCCCTGATAGACATTTCTCAGGACAATACATAATACTTTATTGTATGAGATATAATGGATGAGATAATACATTCTCATTAAATTACTTTAGAATCATCACAATATTTATAACTGCCATGAGTCTCATGTAAACATTCAAAGTGGATGACTTTTTAATAGGGTTTAGTTCATACAGGCCATCAGTGTTGACAGTGTATGGCCTGATAACTTCTAGAGAAGTCAGTTTATACACTCTAGTAGGTGATTTGCAGTGATAATATTAAAAATGTTTGCTTTTCATCACTTTAAAACATGCCAACTGCCATGCCAAAAATTATATCTATTCTCTTGGTGAGCATGTTTATGGCTGATAAAATGTAGCTATTTATCCAAATTAAGACAACCAGTCATGGAGACACCCACAAACTGAACTCTGGGGCCTGGCTCTGGCCATCATGTTTGTGAAGGGAGCAAGGGCTTAGATAAGTTTCCTGGTTAATTTGAACGGGGGTCTACTTTGATTTTTCTTTAAACCATTTGTAGAATAAGAATACATTCTTCTGGCCTTGAAATTTTTCCCACAAGTCATGGAAATATCCTTTTAAAAACAACAGTGCTGACCTGGGAATACAATCTAAACTAAAAAGGACTGTTATGTATTTAAATTTTTTGTAGACATAATTAACAAACTAGAGCTTCCCTTTGTTTTGACAGTGATTTCTGCAAAATACAATTCAGTAAGTGAGGAAAGTGTGAAAGGAAACAGTTCCTAGATGTGATTTAACTTTACTAATGCCTAGCATCAGTAGTAGTGTTCTGAGAAATACATTATTACAATTACCGAGCCAGTAACAAAATCTTCACATTTGTGCTATAGTAGCTAATGCCTGCCTGAGTGCTTGCTTTGTACTAGGCAGGAAAGTCGGAGTGCTGTTGCATTGAATTACAATGACAGCCTAAGATGGACATTAGTAACACACTCTTTCTAAAGTTAGGTATGAAACCAGAGAAGACAAGGCTCAAGTCACACAGCTAGTAAATGAAGAAGCTGGGCCTTGAATCCTCCCTGTAAGTCTCTCATTAGACCTAAGACAGATTGCCATTCTGTCAAATTGTCTCTGAGGTGTTTTTTTCATCTTCAGAAAAGCTCTCAGCGAATTAATCTTTCCCTTCCTGATAACGCTTCTGGAGAGACATAGAGCCAGTTAGGAAATAGAGTTTGAGGCAGATTAGTAATAACACACTCATACCTAGACTTTATGTCTTTTCGTTCCTCATTATTTTAGCATGCATTCGTCCTCTCAGATAACAGTAGCCAAATGTTTACATTGCATCACTCATCCCTAGTCTTTGCTTTGATTCCACTGTTGAGCTGTTCTATCTCAGAGCCCTCAGCTATTTTTTGACCTTAGCAACGAAGTTCAAGTAGAAAGAAAAGTCAGCCACGAGTGTTTATCCACCTGCCAAGAGCTGGACTCTTCTTTTTTGGTTCTAACTGCCTGCAGACCCAGCGTTTCCCCAGGGACCTTCTGTTTGCCCTGCTTCAGTGAAATTTCCACATTGAGAATTCCAACCACTCTCCCAGCCCTCTGAGTGTTTTGCTTTGTTATATCTTGAAAAAATGAGCATACTCTTGTCATTAAAGAATGTCACTATTTTATGTGCTTTCCCATTATAGTTGCCTTTTATCTTCATTTATAAATATTTAAAATTCTTTTCTAAATTCTTCCATGGTTTTAGCACATTGAGTTTGTTAAAAATTACATTTTATTCAAAAGTCATGCAAATGAAAGTCTCAATTTTAAAACTGTATTATCTAGACAACTCTCTAGAGTTCTCTTTATCATTCCAATTCATCTCAAACTTCTCTTTCAGATCTTCAGTTTAATCCACTTGACTTAGTGCCATAGTCACAGAATCTTCAAAAAGATCAGTAATTAGCAGTAGGAAAATACTTTGAGCAATAAGGTCTATAGTTGGCAACTAAGCGATTCAGTGATACAGTTAACATCACATGATCCTACTCATTCATTGGTATGTTGGATATTTGCAAATATCTTATGCATATTCTTCAATTTTATTTTATTTCTTCTGTTTTCATTATTCTATTCACCCATAAATGCCAGAACTGCTGGTATTATCACTCTAGTCTATGATGGCTTCTGCCTACCCAGCTAGAAGATGCAGCAGAAACAATAAATGTAATGGACTTTTACCATATTTTAAAGTATGCTCATAAGCTAACAGTGTAATTACTTAGAACAGTGAGGGTGCCAGGCATAACACTTCACTGCACTCATTGAATTATGTGAATTATGTGTAAATTCTATTAAAAACTATTAAATACAGAGTTGGGATCTCTTAATTTAAAAAAAAAAAAAACTACTGAACACTAGGTGTAGACATTGGTACTTTAAATCTAAATCTGAAAGGGATCTGTACACTGATATTGTTTATTACAGAACTAATAAGAAGGGCAGCTGTGAATGACAGTAGCCAAAAAGCCACAGAACTCACGGGGTCAGAACATCCCCAGAGTCCATACCCGAGTCAAAATCCATCTATCGTCAGCAACATTTAATGTTTCTTATGAAAAGCAAACAAACAAACAATCACAAAAATCTCTGTCCAGAGAAGGGAAGTCCCTCTTGCTGGAAACACTATGCACTTCAAAAATAGAGCTTGGAAACCCATGAGCTGAGGCTGACATAAACTTCCCCACCCTGAGTACTAACTTTCATGCTATCTGCCCCATCCAAGTTCCCAAAGGATAGAAGGAACCAACACTGCTATCCAACTATGATGCTTATGAATAGTATCAAGAACCAGCATATAGTCACAATAACCCTATGAGTGCAGTAGTGGCACACATACCTTCACAGTAACCAATAACTCTCTAATTGGACTTAAGACCTGTTCAACAAAAGCAATACAATACCCAGTACTAATATAGCTAACTACTCTGTGTTAGTGAAATCATGGCTAGTGGAGGAGAATCTATGGCCACTAATTTACTAACCAACAACAGATGAAAAGAACTACAGAAAACCATAACCAATCCAAATGCAGTTGTAAAGCCCTGTCCTCATGAATAGATCTATCTACAAAAGAGTCCTGCATCTCAAGATCAGGAAATATTGCAGAAGAGGTGGCAGAAAGGCTCTAAGAGTCAGAGGATGAGGGAGTTTGCTGTGAGATTTTGTCTTCCAGTAATATCAGAGAGATACCCATAAAGTCTTACCATCATGACTGCCAAAACATGAACTGAACAAGGATGACACCAGCTAACATGCCAAACTGGATGGAGGAAACCCTGAGATCTGAAAACTACACAAGAACGCTATGTAACTGAGTAAAACTGAGATTAAAAGTGACCCTCCCCAGGGAAGAGAACACCAACTGGCTACCCAGTATCAAACTCTAGGCCTTGAAAACACACATGCAAGGAACATTATATAAACTGAACAGGTTATATTTCAGAATATTTATGTACATACAAATACATATATACATACAATAATAATAGATAACGAAAACTTCCATGAATTTGAAGAACAGAGAGGGGTGTATGGGACAGTTTGAAGGAAGAAAAGGGAAGGAACAAATGTTCTAACTGAATTACAATCTCAAAAATAAGAATAAAAAAGAAGCCAGGCATGGTGGTGCATGCCTTTAATCCCAGCACTCGGGAGGCAGAGGCAGGTGGATTTCTGAGTTCGAGACCAGCCTGGTCTACAAAGTGAGTTCCAGGACAGCCAGAGCTATACAGAGAAACCCTGTCTTGAAAAAACAAACAAACAAAGAAACAAAAGGAATAAAAAAGAATACTTCTGTCTTTGGAATAAAAGATATGTGCTATGTGCTACTGAAAAAAAAAAAACTAAAAAAGAAAACTGAACAAAATTGTAATTTATCCAGAGATGATTGACAATACTAACATTTTAGTATATTTTCAAAATTTTGATTATGAAATTTATGAGATGTCAATGGATAAAATCTTACAGAGGTTAATCTTGTACTGAGCAATATTATCTTTCACAATGTATCTGTTATTTGATACAAATTTTATACCTCTACAAATTTTTTTACAAATTAGAAACTTATGGAAAGACCATGTATGTACTTGTGTATGTAATGATACGCATGTGCAAATTGTACAGACAAATGGTTTGCATACATAAATGTATACAAGTAATTTTAGCTTTAAATATCAGACATTTTCTGAATTTCAAATCAAAATTCTTCATTCCATAAGTTCCTACAGGATACCATATATAGCTATGACACAGTTTTTGAAGACACATGTCACTCCACTAGGTGGAATTTACAATGTTTCATTTTTACTTCAGAAATAGCTATGTGTAAAATATATATATATATTCCAAGTGAAATGAATACCACTTGGATTAACTCTTTGACAAAATTTGCTAACTCTGTAACTTTAGGACATTTGTAAAAAATAAAATAAAATAAAATAAAATAAAATAAAATAAAATAAAATATAAAAGAGCTTATATCCCCATTAGCAGAATGCAAGTCAGTTACTTCGCTCACATTTAGAGGTAATATTGGTAAAAAAAAAAAAAAAAAAAAAAGATAACCTTCAAGATAACTGAAAGCAATAGTGTGCTTTACATTTTCTTTCTAGATAGCATTAAATTAAACTTCTGACCTTGTATTTACTGGTCAGGGCATGCTTTTCTCTGTGTCCCTTTGCACACTGCCATTCATGTTCCTTGTCTAATTTCTAGCTTGCTCTTCATCTCACTCTCCTAGAGTCACAAAAATAATTACAGATTGATGCGATTTAACACTGGTATATATTTAGCACCTTGGCGCCTGAGGCATAGATAAGTGCTACCTGTCTAGACTGCCATGTTTTTCTGTTACTAATGTTGTAAGGAACCGTTCTCTTATGTTGCTACCTCTGTCACTAAGAAACTTTCTCATGCTCACGTTGATTACATATTCTGTTATATTCTGTGCTCTTGGAAGCCAATCACAGCAAAATGTCAGTTAGAACTGCTTTGTATAGTCGGCCACAATAAGCTTGGATCTGAACCAACCACCCAGCTGCTGTTTCTGCACCTATGCATGGGCTTTCATGGGATTTGCTTTTATAACCTGCCACTGGGATGGACTCCAACATAAGAAAGAGTCCTGAACCTATTTAAAAGAAAACTTCCATTTTGGGTAGTGATTGAGTGCAGTTTAATTTCCAAGACCTCCCTGGAAACTGACATCCTATTTGGCAGAAAGAGACAATATGTGGGATATGTGGGTAACTGACATCCTGGTTTGTAAGTTAAGACATGAATGTCAGGGAAGGCAAATCCCCTGCCACAGTTGAATATCTGAACCAATGGGAGCAGGATAAATGCACAACAAAGTTATGTTCTAGAGGAAATCCCCTAAGAAATAAGGCAGAGATGTTTGTAGATCTCAGACCTTAAAAGCCATATCAACTACACAAGACTAACAGGGTCAACTAGCCTGGACTTTCAAGAGCTCCCAGAATCTGAAGCACCTACCAAAGAGTATACAAGGGCTATGCCTACACCCCTCCCACCCCAACCCACACATATGTAGCAGATGTGCAGGTTGGTCTTCATGCAGGTCCTCCAACAACGGAAGTGATGGCTTACCCTGACTCTGTTGTCTGCCCATGGGTCCCGTTCCCCTAACTGAACTGCCTTGTCTGGCCTCAGTGAGAGTGGATGTGCCTAGCTCTTTGGGGACTTGTGGTATCAACTTGTGGGTTGGTACCCAAGGGGGCCCTCCCACTATTCAGAGGTAAATGGGAGGAGAGACTGTGGGGGGGGGCACTGAGAGGGGAAGGTGGAGAGAGAGAGACAGAGACAGAGACAGAGACAGAGACAGAGACAGAGAGAGAGAGAGACAGAGAAAGAGAGAAAGAAAGAAAGAAAGAAAGAAAGAAAGAAAGAAAGAAAGAAAGAAAGAAAGAAAGAAAGAAAGAAAGAAAGAACCTTTATAGAAACTTGGATTGTTTTAAACCTAAGTATAAGACTAAAGATATGTATGAGAAATTTTCAAGAAAATCAAGATCTCAATAAAAAAGTATATTCATATGAAGAGTGAAAATTCAATATTTAAAAACTCTAAATTCACTCCAAATTAATCTATAGACAGATAAAATTCACAACTTAGACCTATAGGTTCCACATAAAAGATATCAAGAATAATTATAAAACTCTAATAAATATAATGATGTCACTTATTTTTAAAGAGAAACAGAAAAAAGAAAAGGAAAATAGAAAAGTTCATTAATGAAACAGAAAATGTAGAATATAGACCACATATATTTAACTTCATGACTTACTGGAATTTCTACATTCTGTTACAGAAAGCATTAATACAATCTTTTAAATAAATTATGAAGAGACGAGAAATAGTAACTCTGTGATCCTATCATTTATCTCGTAAAATTATTTCTAAATTGATGGCAATCTTACATATGAAAAAAGAGAATTTAGATAAATTTACTACCCTTAGATTAGTAGATGCTTTTGTTAGATATCATAATGCTAGCCATAAACCAGTATGATGTATTTAACTATATGAAATCTATAAACTTTTGTTTATCTGCATTATTGCTGTTGCTACTCTTTTGAGAAGCATGTCACTAATTTATTCCAGGTTAGTCTAAACTAAATTAGTCCTGCTTTCCCAGTACTGTGGTTATAGATGCAGACTACTGCCCACCCATAACTCTCCTATTAACTTTTCATTAATCACCATGGTTCAGAAAGCTGAGAAAATTCAGTTTGAAGAGGTGTTTGCAATACATATACTACCCACTACATCTTCAGAACACATTTTAAAATTTCTTACAAACCACCACAGAAAAACATTACTAGAAAATTTGTCAAACAGCTTGAAAGAACATTTCACACCAAAACCAAAAATTTATAAATGAGCCCTATCTCAAAAAGTCTATGTTAATATGAGACATAAAATAATAAAACCTAGCAACAAATAGCCATGAACATTGAATGAATCAATTTGTAGCATGCAAATGTAGACTGTTAAAATAAAATTATAGACCTCATAATCTAGACAATAAAGATAAATCTTATAAATATAAACTTGAATGAAATGGACAAAACTCGTGAAATGCAAACATGACACAGCAGAGATTTTTCTTCTATCCAAAGGATGCTGATGTTGGGTGGGCTTCTGAGAATAAAGGTCTGACCCTTTGGAATATTCTTCCGGACAGGTGTCTCAGTTTGAACCTGAAGCCTTGGGTCACGGTGCACTAATGTGACCAGGAAAGTTTATGCTCACATTGCAACTCAGAATGGACACCTGTTGTTTGTCTAAGTTGCTGAGGTCAGTCAAGCTGGTAGTATTGACCCAGTGAAAGCTGAAACATACATGTGATTACATGGTTGGCAACTTTTCATGCATGTTGCCAGCCACCCATCACGACTAGGAGAATTAAGTACTTCCTGCTGCAGCTCTTCTACAAGGGGACACCTGGAATCATGTGCTTCATTTCTCCTGAACTTTTCTCCATCTGCTCAGGCAGATTTTTCCCCAGTATCTGCTTGCTGGTGTAAGATATAGCTGTGAATATAAATAGCTTCCAAGTACGTGAGTCCTCACTTTGCAGTTCGATCTTGTTTAAGTGGAATATGGAAGTTTGCAAACTCAGTCTTTGATAAGAGTGAGGGTGTGGATGGGAAGCTGTGGGAAGAGAGGAAAGCAGGGGACTCTGGGTGAAAATAACATAGGTTGTCCTTTTAGGTCCTGGATACATGTGTGAAACTCTTTGACTTATAAAAATTGCACCTGGAAATTTCACTTTGGGGAAGTTGTTAATATCATCTGGAGACAAGAGCTTCTTGAAATAGTAACATCAGATGGAAAATGTCAAGGAATTTCCTGGAGACCACAATTCATATTGTACCACTCTTGCAGGTGATGGGCCAGAATATCGAAGAGGCAAAAGTGAGCAGCAGCCTCTGGAAATATATTTTGCAGAAACTTACCACTGATGGCCCTAGGACTTACTACCTCAATTGTATGCTTCATTTCTTTCTTTTTTATCAGATATTTTCTTTATTTACATTTCAAATGTTATCCCCTTTCCAGGTTTCCCCTCCGAAAACCCTCTATCCACTCCCACCTCCCCTTGCTCAACAACCCACCCATACCTGCTTCCTGGTCCTGGCATTAACCTATACTGAGACAGGACCAAGGGTTTCTCCTCCCATTGATGACCAGCTAGACAATCTTCTGCTACATATAGAGCCATGAGTCCCACCATGTGTTTTCTTCGGTTGGTGGTTTAGTCCCAGGGAGCTCTGGGGGTACTGGTTAGCTCATATTGTTGTTCCTCCTATGGGGCTGCAAACCCCTTCAGCTCCTTGAGTCCTTTCTCTAGCTCCTTTATTGGGGACCCTGTTCTCAGTCCAATGAATGGCTGTGAGCATCCATGACTGTATTTGTCTGGAACTGGTAAAGCCTTTGAGGAGACTGCTATATCAGGCTCCTGTCAACAAGCTCTTGTTGGCCTCCACAATAGTATCTGTGTTTGGTGGTTGTATATAGCATGGATCTCCAGGTGGGGCAGTCTCTGGATGGTCATTCCTTCAGTCTCTGATCCACAATTTTTCTCTGTAACTCCTTCCATGGGTATTTTGGTCCCCTTTCTGAGAAGGATCTAAGTATCGACACTTTGGTCTTCCTTCTTCATGTATTTCATGTGTTTTGCTAGGTGCATCTTGGGTATTCTGAGATTCTGGGCTAGTATCCACTTATCAGTGAGTACATATCATGTGTGTTCTTTTGTGATTGGGTTACCTCACTCAAGATGATATCCTCCAGATCCANCNATTTGNCNAAGAATTTCATAAATTCATTGTTNNTAATAGCNNNNTAGTANTCCATTGTGTAAATGTATCAAATTTTCTGTATCCATTCCTCTGTTGAGGGACATCTGGGTTCTNTCCAGCTTNTGGCTATTATAAATAAGGCTGCTATGAACATAGTGGAGCATGTGTCCTTATTACNNGNTGGANNATCTTCTGGGTATATGCCCAGGAAAGGAATTGCTGGATCTTCCAGTAGAACGATGTCCAATTTTCTAAGGAACCACCAGACTGATTTCAGGAGTGGTTGTACCAGCTTGCAGTCCCACCAGCAATGGAGGAGTGTTCCTCTTTCTCCACATCCTCACCAGCATCTGCTGTCCCCTGAATTTTTGATCTTAGCCATTCTGACTGGTGTGAGGTGGAATCTCAGGGTTGTTTTGATTTGCATTTCCCTGATGATTAAGGTTGTTGAACATTTTTTCAGGTGCTTCTCAGACATTCGGTATTCCTCAATTGAGAATTCTCTGTTTAGCTCTGTACCTCATTTTTTAATAGGGTTCTTTAGTTTTCTGGAGTCTGACTTCTTGAGTTTTTTATATATTTTGGATATTAGCCCCCTATCAGATTTAGTATTGGTAAAGATCTTTTCCCAATCTGTGGTTGCCTTTTGGTTTTATTGACAGTGTCCTTTGCCTTACAGAAGCTTTGCAATTTTATGAGGTGCCATTTGTTGATTCTTGATCTTACAGAAGAAGCCATTGGTGTTCCGTTCAGGAATCTTTCCCTTGTGCCCATATCTTCAAGGCTCTTCCTCACTTTCTCCTCTATAAGTTTCAGTGTCTGGTTTTATGTGGAGTTCCTTGATCCACTTAGACTTGAGCTTTGTACAAGGAGATAAGAATGGATCAATTCACATTCTGCTGCATGCTAACCATCAGTTGACCCAGCACCATTTGTTGAAGATGCTGTCTTCTTTCCACTGGATGGTTTTAGTTAGTGTCTGTCTTTGTCCCTGAGGTGCATTTCCTGTATGCAGCAAAATGCTGAGTCCTGTTTACCTAGCCAGTCTGTTAGTCTATGCCTCTTTATTGGAGAATTGAGTCCATTGATATTAAGTGATATTAAGGTAAAGTTGTTGTTGCTTCCTGTTGTTGTTGTTGTTCTTGGAGTTGAGATCCTGTTCATGTGGCTATCGTCTTTTAGGTTTGTTGAAAGACTATTTTTGTACTTCTTCTAGGGTGTAGTTTCCCTCCTTGTATTGGAATTTTCCCTTTATTATTCTTTGAAGGGCTGGATTCGTGGAAAAATATTGTGAAAATTTGGCTTTGTCATGGAATACTTTGGTGTCTCTATGCTTAGTAATTTAGAGTTTTGCTGGGTATAGTAGCCTAGGCTGGCATTTGTGTTCTCTTAGGGTCTGTATGACATCTGCCCAGAATCTACTGGCTTTCATAGTCTCTGGTGAGAAGTCTGGTGCAATTCTAATAGCTCTGCCTTTATATGTTACTTGACCATTTTCCCTTACTGCTTTTAATATTCTTTCTTTGTTTTGTGCATTTGGTGTTTTGATTATTATGTGATGGGAATAATTTCCTTTCTGGTCCAAAGGATTTCTGTAGGCTTCTTGTATGTCCATGGGCATCTCTTTCTTTAGGTTAGGGAAATTTTCTTCTACAATCTTGTTGAAGATATTTACTGGCCCTTTAAGTTGGGAATCTTCACTCTCTTCTTGTCCTGGATTTCCTGGATGCTTTGGGTTACGATCTTTTTACATTTTGCATTTTCTTGGATTGTTGCATCAACGTTTTCTGTGGAATCTTCCACACCTGAGATTCTCTCTTCTATCTCTTGTATTCTGTTCGCAATGCTTGCAACTATGACTCCTGATTTCTTTCCTATCTCCAGAGTTGTCTCTCTTGGTGATTTCTTTGTTTTTTCTACTTCCAATTTTAGATCCTTGGAGGTTTTGTTCAATTCCTTCACCTGTTTGTCTGTGTTTTCCTGTAATTCTTTAAGGGATTTTTGTGTTTCCTCTTTAAGGGCTTCTACCTGTTTAGCTGTGTTCTCCTGTGTTTCTTTAAGGGAGTTGTTTATGTCATTCTTAATATCCTCTATTAGCATCATGAGATATGATTTTAAATCCGAATCTTGCTTTTCTGGTGTGTTGGGATATCCAGGACTCACTGTGGTGGGAGTACTGGGTTCTGATGATACCAAGTAGTCTTGGTTTCTGTTGATATGATTCTTGTGTTTTCCTTTTCACTATCTGTTAATCTCTGTTGTTAGATGTTCTTGCTGTCTCTAGTTGGAGCTTGTTCCTCCTGCAAGTCTGTAAACCTGTGTCAGAACTCCTGGGAGGCCAGCTCTCTCTTGGCAAGAACAGTGCACAGAGGGTTGCAGAACAGCCCCACCTCCTGGGTGCAGATGCATACCCATAGGGTCCTGTGGCAGCTGCTCTGCTGCTTCTGAGAACTGTGTGCTCCTGAGTCTATGCTTCATTTCTTAAACTAATTAGCATTGCAACTTGTTTTTATATGCCAAGGGGAATTTTTCATGAAGTAAATATACCGCAAAGTATTTGCATTTTCTTCTAGTATTTCATGAAGATAGACCTTTTCAGCTCTACCCTTCTTAAGGAAAAAAAAAAAAAAGGATAAGGGGTACAAACACAGAGGAAAAACTAATCAAGTGCCCATTGTCTGAGTTTTGCTTTAGCAACTTGGTTACCTAATTAATTCTAGACTATTGTGGCCACATTCATAATTTGATTCCATCTGAGCTGCATTTTTTTCATATCTATGGGCTTCAATAAGATAATAAGGCTGGGTTTGCTAGGAACTTAACACAATAATACAGCAAATAAACTCTGTATCCAATTTACCAGTATCATAGTCTTCTTTTTCTTTTAATATGCATAAAAAGAACGTTCTATGCATATCTGTGTTTATGTGTTTATACATGAAGATACATGTATTTTTAGTGCATGAGAGTACTGTTATAACTAACAGCATGTACAGAGAACAGAATGTATAATTTTGACTGTGAGAGCACATTAATTAAGTTACTTGAAATATCACTGTGCTTCTCTGGTGCCACTTAGGCTATTTCCATCACAATCCCCAAAACAAAAGCATCCTGTCAATATGAGGAGTATGCGTAGTTTTGACTGACATTTCAAAAAAATTGTTTGCCAATTAAAGATTGGTTGGGAGTGTAAATTAAATCAATTTAGAAATCCTTGAAGTGGAAACTTTAAAATACAAGGTGGAAATAAGAGCGCAAGCCGTACTGTAGGATCCAAGACTAAAGCTTGGAAAGGAAATTGCTTCATGTCATTTCCAAAAGTCTTTGTGTTTGAGAAATGGTTCTGAACAAATCACAGGGAGCTGTTTCAGGGCTGTTGTTCCAGAGTCAGATCACAGTGTGCTGATGTGGTCCCATGCTGGGAGTTCAGTGCCTTCTGATGGATACAGCTCTTTAACTAGAAGCACAAACCCACGCATTATCCTTCAGCTATTGAAAAGTAGTTTTCTCAAAGAAAAATATGATTTTCTGTTGAGAAAAGAAAATGTATAGGAAGTAATGTTTTGAAAAAAAGAACATGTGCTTCAAGGTTCTATTTTTAATCTATTTCAATATCTTCAAAAGGTACTAAAGTTTATGAGCCATAAAATGGACAAGATTAATTTGTTTTCATTTATAAGTATTGCTCAATTGTGATACTAAATAAAATATAAGTGCCTTTTCTTTTCACGTTGTAAAGTCGGTTTTATAAAGTATAAATGGCATAGCATAAAACAGGAGCAGAAATTGTTTGCTATCATCATTATGACATTTTCATTTTAGCCTGAATGTAGTTGCTTTAAGGACTACCTTAGTTCTAATGCTGCAGATAGATAGATAGATAGATAGATAGATAGATAGATAGATAGATAGATAGATGTGTGACTCTGCATGCATGTGTGTCTGTGCATGTACACACATACACACACATACACACACACACACACACACACACACACACCATCTATGCTCATCTCAGGACCCTGATGTTCTATCATTTCAACTTGAGACTTTGGATATTTATGAATAAAATTCCCTGACCCTTTTGTAGCACTAACTTTGTAGGTGAGAAAATGTCATGCGGCAGTGAAAACTTCTCAAAAGTTGTCAAGATCACGTTAACTCATCTCTAATCCTGAACTTTCCTATTCTACCACGTACTTTTGCATCACAATGAAATATGAGCGAAATTAGTAAATCAATTAAAAACTCCATATGTGAAATAATTGTGAATAAGATGAATATATGGTGCAATGTCTAGGAAGATTTGTTTGGTTATTAAGGTCTGGTGTCCTCTCCGATGTGTTAATTTGACCCTTTTAGTTAATCATAAGTATATAGCTCTTTAGTATCCTGAAACAGGTCTTAACATCCCAATAGTCAATGTTTTTCTAATATTTTTGTGATATTTAACTGTTACTTTATTTGAAGAATAGGACATGCATTTGGGAATCATATCCAGTGGTTACAGCACTGATTCTTATGAAGCTTCTTACACATACACGTTTTTAGTAGCAAAATATTCCTGGACAAATGTATAAAATTATTTAACATGCATCATTGGGCAAGAGTCCGTCTTTGGTCAGGATAAGTGCTGAAATTATTAACTCAATTGAACTTTTTCCTCTCACATTTATTAAGCTTAATTACAAGAAACAGGAAATTTGAAAACAATCACAACATGTCCTTTGGCATTTCTCACAGCTTTATTGAGATGAAAGTAAAATCATACATATTAAATCTTTACACACAGTTCTTATAACATGAATACTGTGACCCATTAGCACAATGCAAACAGCAAAATCATTTATCATCTACAAAAGCAGCCTTGCTGCCATCACCTTTTTGAAAATAGGTATTTTTCAGACAATGTATTTGGATTATCATTTTTCTTCTACCTACTCCACCCAGTTCCTCCCACTTCTCCTCCCAGCTGGATCCATGCCCTCTTGTCTCTCCCTAGAAAAGAAATAGGTGTCTAAGAAACAATAAAATAAGATCAAGCAAAGCCAAACAAATTGGGATATGACAAAACAATCGAACAAGAGAAAGCACATCTACACAAAACTAGAAGCCATAATATACATGCAAAGGACTTATGAAATAGAGAAAAAATTAAAGGCCCTGACAAAGTTCTGAGACAGAGAACCCACAGACACGCCACCCACAGACACCCCACTGACTTCATTTTGTGTTCACTTCTCCTTTTGCCTCTGGAACTCCATTTTGTGCAAACATTGCAGGCCTTGCGCGTGCTATCACAGTGTCTGTGAGGCCACATATGTGCCAGCCCTCTTGTGTCTAAAAGGTTTTGATTCCTTGGTGTCCTCCATCAACACTGGCTCTTATATACTCTTTCTGCCTCCTCTTCTCTCAGAGTTCCCTGAGCCCTGAGGAGAGGATTTAATACAGACATCTCTTTTAGGACTGAGTGTTTCAAGGTCTCTTGCTCTCTGACTGGATGTGGGTCTCCATTTGTTTCAGTCTGCTACAAGAAAAGGATTCCTTGATGGTGGCTGAACAAGGTACTGTTCTATGAATATAGCTGAATGACAGTAGGAGTCATTTTAGTGTTAACGTCCTTAGCATCACAGGAGTATTTGGCTTTTCCCTGGGTCCCTGGCTTATCTAGTCTCAGGTTCTTGGCCCCCAAGCAGTGTTAATTGTGCATTCCATCTTATGAAGTGGGCTTTAACTCAAATCAGACATTGGTTGGTTACTCAAACAAGCATTGTGCCACTACTGTACCAGTGTATCTTGTAGGTGGGTCACTGTTGCAATTGAAGGGTTTGTAACTGAGTTGGTATTTGTCTTTTATCTTTGATACTGTGTAGAGTATCTTCCAATACCATGAAGAATTAGTCTGCAGAGGTGAAGGGTCTAAGTTAGCACCAACTCAACTTCTCCATGTTCAATTAGATTTATAGTATTGTCTTCAGTAACAGAGCATTACCACCAGTTTGTGGATAGCCACCAATAGTTTGGCAAGAGCCTGTGTATTTGGGAGTTCACACAGGATCCATTTGGATAAAAACTCAATTAGACATAGTGTGTTCCTGGTACTAGAAGCTTCATTTGGTAACAAGATTTCTAGCTCTGTCTCTCCTATGATTTGGTGATTTTTATTTGTATACTGTAGAGAGTGTCTACTATATTATGCTTCTATGTGATCTCTTAATTGTTTTTTAGTTTTAGCTGTCCTAACTCATACTCCATCTCTTACCTCTTCTCTTCATCTCCCTGTTTGATGCTTTCATTACAGTTCCTGCCCCGACCTTTGTTCTTTGAAAACTATCTACTGTATTTCCCCACCCTATGAAGAACCATCTCTTCTTCAAGTCCCTTCCTCTCTACCTAAGCTCTGTGGTTATATAGATCGTAGCTTGCTTATTTATGAATTAACAGTTAACACCCACATACAAGTGAATACATACCATATTTTTCTTTTTTCATCTGATTAACTGACACAGGATGAATTTTTCTGTTCCCTCCATTTACCTTCAAATCATGATTTCATTTTTTAATATCTGAGTGATATCCATCCCATTGTGTAAATGTAGCACAACTTCTTCAACTATCAGCTGATGGGCATCTATATTATTTCTAGGTTCTGGCTATTCTGAATAAAGCAGCTATAAACATAGCTGAATAAGTATCTCTGTAGTAGGATGAAGCATCCTTTTGGTACATGGTCAAGTGTACCAAAACTAGATCTTGAAGTAGACCAATTCCCATCTTTCTGAGGACCACCATACTGACTTCCATATTGGTTTTATATGTTTACACTCCTAAAGAATAATGCATGAGTATTCTGCTTACTCCCATTATCAGCATTATGAATTGCCTTTTGTTTTATTGATCTTGGTCATTCTGGTTGGTGTAAGATGAAATCTCAAAGTAGTTTTGCTCTGCATCTCCCTAATGACTAGGAATACTAAATTATTTTCTAACCTGTCTCAACCATTTGGGTTTCCTCTTTAGATAACTCTCTGTTTAGAAGTGTACCCAATTTTGACATTGGGTTATTTGTTTTCTTAATATTAAGGGTTTTTTGTTTTGTTTTGGGGGTTTGGTTTTGTTGTTGCTGTTCTTTAAATACTATGAGTTCTTTCTTTCTTTTTCTTTGTTTCTTCTCCATTATTCCCATTCAGTAGACTGCTACATTTTACAAATGATGGTATTCTGGTAAGTACAGAAACCTTTCAATTTCATTAGGTCCAATTAATAAATTGCTGCCTAGCTGGACATGGTGGCACCCGCCTCTAATCCCAGCACTCAGGAGGCAGAGGCAGGCGGATTTCTGAATTCAAGGCCNACCTGGTCTACAGAGTTAGTTCCAGGACAGCCATGGCTATTCAGAGAAACCCTGTCTCGAAAAATAAAAATTGCTGCCTATACTAATGGTGTTCTTTTCAGAAAGCCTTTTCCTGTGCCAATGAATCCAAGACTGTCCCCTGCTTTCTTTTCTGCTAGGTTGTATATCTGGTTTTAGATTGAGTTCTTTGATTCATTTGGACTTGAATTTTGTGGAGGTGATAAATACGGATCTATTTGCATTCTTCTATATACAGACATTCAGATTGACCACCAACATTTGTTGAAGATGCTGTCTGTTTTCCCATGTCTGTTTCTGGCTTTGTTTTCAAAACTCAGGTATTCCTATGTGTGCAGATTCATCTCTGTGTCTTCAATTTGATTCATTTTAATCACCTGTCTGCTTTTATGCTAAATCTGTGCTCTTTTTATTATTACAGCTCTGTAGTAAAACTTGAAATTGGGAATGGTGATATTTCCAATAGTTCTTTTATTATTCAGTATTGCTTTAGTTATCCTGGGTTTGTGTGTGTGAGTGTGTGTGTGTGTGTGTGTGTGTGTGTGTGTGTGCATCCTTTTATGTGAAGCTGAAAACTGTCCTTTGTGAAGTCTGTGAATAATTTATTTCAATTTTGATGAGGATTGCATTAAGTCTGTAGGTTGACTTTGGAAGTATGGCCATTTTACTATATTAATCCTATTGATCCATGAGCATAGGAGATCTTCCCATCTTTTGATGTCTTCTTTGATTTCTTCAATATCTTAAAGATTTTATCATCTAACACTTTCACTTGCTTGGTTAGAGTTACTCCAAGATATTTTATATTTCTGAAGCATTGTGGAAATTATTGTTTCTCCAATTTTTTCTCAATCCACTTACTATTTTTATATAGGATATTGTTTTGTTAGTTTCGTATTCAGCTACTTTGCTGAAAAGTGTTTATCAGCTTTAGAGTTTCCTTGTGGAACTTTTAGGGTCACATATATACTATCATATCACCTGCAAATAAAAATACTTTGATGTCTTGCCTTCCTAATTGTATCCCACATTCTCCACCATTTGTCTTATTGCTCTAGCTAAGATCACAGGTATTATTTTGAATAGGTAAGTGTCTTAAACCATCTCTGGGATAAAGAGAATATTCCTTTGAACTACTTTCAATTTCCTCCTCCACACTTCAGATATGACTCATTTTTCTGTTAATTCTTTTATGCTTTTGTATTTCACAACATAATACAATGCAACATGCCTTATTTCAGTCTTACTTCTCTGATCTTAACTAGTTTGAGATTCACCCTTGTGCAACATGTCATAAAATTGTTGCACTCAATTGTGAATATTTCAAGGCATGAATATTATAGTGTGATTATTCATTAATAGTGGATGTAAATTGTTTCCAGTCCTTGGTTTTTATGACAAGTTGTTATGAATACTCACTAGTGATGTTGTATGAATGATACACTGAATGATACACTTTTATTTCTCTTGTTGACACATAAACATACACATGTGTTAGTTACATAAGATATCTCCATATAAATCTCTATAGATAGATTGGAGAGAGAGATTCTTTAAAAACTGACAAACTATTCTCTGACATAATTGGATGACTTTTATGTTCCTCAAAAAAAAAAAAAACCAAAATGCCTGAAAGTCCTAAGTCTACTACATTCTGACTGAAATATGTATGGTCAATATTTTTCATTTTAGTTATTATAATAAATTATTGCTGGCATTTTATTGTCTTCTTAATTTCCATTTCCTTAATGACTGGTGACTTTGAATTCCTTTTAAAGGTACTTGTTAACTACTGGTATATATTTTTCCTAATAAATTATTTGATCAATCCATTAGTCTTCTAAAACATTTAATCATTTGTTTTATTTTCAGTAATTTTGCAATATTTCCACATTTTCTAGTTATAAAACATTTATGAATTTGTGCATTAAATTTTTCTCATTGTTTCTAATATATTTATTTTCTAGCCTAATATTTTATGAAAAGCAAAAGAACTTAATGTTGAATTTTTAAAAATTACTAGTCTTAAGTTTTATCATTTATGAATTATCTTATGTTTCATTTAAGAGTTTGTATAGCCAAATATATTTTTAAGGTTATCTTTTGAAAGTGTTATAGCATTAGATTTTATGATTATTTCTACGATCCACTGGAACTCATTTTTATATGATATGAGATACAGATCCAGGTTAATTTTTTGACATAGAAGTATTAATTATTTTATCATCATTTGTCTACAAGAGTGTCATAGTATCACTAAGTTGCTTTTCCTTTGTTACTTGTTCAACAACCAATCAATTGTCCATGCATCTGTTTCTGGAACCTCTTTTAAGTTACATTAAGTTATTAAGTTCTCTCTCTCTCTCTCTCTCTCTCTCTCTCTCTCTCTCTCTCTCTCTCTCTCTTTCTCTTTGTGTGTGTGTGTGTGTGTGTGTATGTGTGTGTGTTGTGTGAATATGCACATGTGTGTGAGTGTTTTTGTGTGGGCACATATGCCAGTGTATACACGTGTATATGGAAGCCAGAGATTGATGCCAAGTGTCTTTCTCAGTACTGTTGCTGTTCATTGAACCTGGTGCTCACAGGTTGGCTCAACTGACCATTCAGTGAGCCCCAAGACCTTCTTCTCTCTCTTCTCCTTACCACTGATGCAGTTACAAGTACACAGTGCTGTGTTCCACCTTTACCTATTGCTGTGGATCCAAACCTATTTCCTCATGCTCAGGCAACAAGCACTGTACCAAACAAGCCATCTCCCTGCTCCTGGATTCTTATAGCTTAAAAGGGCCATGAAATAATTTGGTGACAATCCTCCAATTTGGCTATTCTTGCAAAACTGGCTTGGTTACTCAGTGTTTCTTTTATTTGCATATAAATTTTAGAGTAGTCTTATAATTAAAAAAAATAGCCCAGAAACTTGGAATATCCAAGACACATTATGGAAAACAGAAGAAAATCAAGAAGGATGAACATTTGTGGATACTTCATTCCTCCTTAGAATGAGGAACATAACTCCCATGAAAAATTATAGGTACAGCGACAAAGTTTGGAGCTGGGATGAAGGGATGGACTATCCAGAGAGGACCCCATTCGGAGTCCATCCCATCATCAGCCACCAAACCTAGATACTAATGCTCATGCTCATGCCGGCAAGATACTGCTGAAGGGTCCCTGATATTGTGGCCTCTTGTGAGGCTACGCCAGTGCCTGGTAAACACCGAAATGGATGATCACAGCCAGCTACTGGATGGAACACAGGGTCCCCAATGCAGGAACTAGAGAAAGTACCCAAGTACCTGAAGGGGGCTGCAACCCTGTAGGTGGAACAACAACAGGAACTAACTAGTACCCCCTGGGTTTGTGTTTCTAGCTGCATTTGTAGCAGAAGATGACCTAATCGGCCAACAGTGGGAATAGAGGCTCCTTGGTCTCCCAAACTCCATATGACCTAGCACAAGGCAAGGCCTGGGCCAAGTAGTGGGAGTGGGTGGGTAGGGGAACAGAGGTGGGGGGAGGGGTATGGGAATCTTTCGGGATAGCATTTGAAATGTAAATAAAGAAAATAATAAAAAAAAAATACAAACTTACTATATTTTAATAGGAGTTGGACTAAGTTTGCAGACAAATGATAGTTTTTAGTAAACATATTATTGATAATGTTGACATAATTAACATTTAGTATATGAGGTATGTTTATGATAAATAAATGATGTTAGAGGTATACCTGAAGAACAGAATTATTTATGTGGTAGAAAAGTGATATAAATACAAGCTATATATAAGTAAATACAAATCTGATAATCTTATATTTTAACTTAAATTGTAGGTATATCTTAGCATAAAATTCTTATTGACAAATACATTGTCATATGTTACCAATATTGTATTATATGCCAATCGCGTGTGATATAGTTTACCTATTCATTCTCATTGCTGAGCAACACTCCACACAACAGAGAACCAGCTTTCAAATTTTGTGACATATGACAGACAAGAAGCTTTGGTTCTCCCTCACAGCCCAGTATCATAAGAGATGACCTTACTGAATATGACTAACCCAAGCAAACACCACAATTTAAAACATGAAGCATGGTTTCTACCTAATGTGCATTATTTTGAAATCATCATTAAATTATAAAAACTATAAATCAAATCATATTAAATTGAATTTATTTATGTGTACTATTATTTTTCTATTAATTTATAAATATGTGTAATTTAACCTATAAATTTGGCATAGTAAATTATTAACAGTTATTAATAATAGGATATAAATCATACCATACACCCTAATTAAAATTAGAAATTCTTACTATCAAAATACTTTATTGTGCAGTACTGAACTTTCTTGCCCCAAAATGTTTCAATGTCTTCTTAACAAGAAGTGACATCTCTCTTGGAATAGGTAGTAAATCATACAGTAAATGGTTTTTATCAGAATTTTAGAATATTTGTAAGTGCACATGTGTATAGCGGGGATCACATACGTCAATGTGGAATATGAATTTGACACCAGTTTCCTTAATTGGTCTCGACTTTATTATTTAAGACAGGGTCTCTCACTAAACCTTGAGCTCACCAAGTACACTTGGCTAGCTGGCCAACAAGTCCCCAGGATCTTTCTCTCTTCAGATCCTCCATGCTGGGATTACAAAATGTACCCAGCTTTCAAGTACATGGAAGGACTCAAACTTAGATTGTCATGGTTATTTGATAAAAGATTCCCCAACTAATCCATCTCTCCCTCAGAATACTTTCATTCAATACAAGTATTGATGGTTCCGTTGCTAGAAAAAATTATAAGCATTTTCTTGAAACCAGGCCTTTTAAATCAAAATTTTCTTTTTTATTTTGCATGCATAAATGTTTGCCTGCATGTGTTTGTCACCACCTGAGTGCTGGTACCTGCAGATTCCAGAAGGGCGTATTTGGAGCTCACATGAGTACTGGGTCCTCTGCAAGAAGCAAGTGATGTTAACAGTGGAATCATCTCTCCAGCCCTTGATGTGGGTCTTTAATCGATACCTGAAGTAACAACACAGAACGGGTTGTGAAAGCTTAATTATTAGATTCACTTTCGCCTTCGTGATAAATTCTCTGAGTTATAGCTCACAGTCACTTTCATAGCCAGGGACATGAACCCTGCAAACTAATAAAATATCTGATTCTTTAACATGCTTTTCATTTCTACGCTGCTCTAGACTTTCAGCCTGAGTAGACTTAAATCATAACAAAAACATTCTGGGGTGAACTAGTCAAGAATACCTTAATTAGTGAAGATTTTCAAGCTAATTTATGTAATAACTAACTTTTAATGATTAAGGGATTTGGGATGCCAAAAAGTTATCTTTTATCATCTTTATTTCTTGCCCACACTTCATTAAGTTTATTGTTAATAATGTCTCAATACTCAAATGAAGACATTGAAGCTTAAAGTACAGTAAACAGTCTTTGGACCATAGGAAAATACTGACAACACTATGTAGAGCAGGTGCAGTAATACATTTAGAGCTTGCTTCTTAAAAATCCTGTGTACTTTACCATATCTGTTCTCCAAGTACTACAAATGCTTCAGATCTTTAAGCATATTTATAACTATTCTTGTTTTCCTATAGTCATCGGCTTTGGGATTTTGGAGGGGAGAAAAAGGGAGATGTGTAAGGCCATTGGGAGAAATCACAAGTAAAGAGGAAACCATCTAATTACATTATAAAAATATATCCTTGTACCTGCAGATAAGTGTAGTCCTCACCCCTGGTCAAGGAAACCTTCTTTGCAATATTCTGAGTCCAATGCAGAAAACCACACCCAATCAAACTCAGACCCGAAGGATACGTTTACAAGGCACTCCTTCACCCCAGGCTCAGGAAACATTGCAGAAGAGAGGCTGAAACAATTATAAGAACCAAAGGAACAGGGAATTTGTTGTGAGATTGTGTCTCCTAGGAATAGTGGGTGCTACTTCTATAAACTCTCATCAACGTGACTGCCTAAACATCAGCTAAACAAGGATCACAGCAATACACAAGCTAACATAGACAGGGAAAGACCTCAAACGTACACAAAGACCTACAGGCAGCCAAGAAATGCTGTGAGTGTGAGGAACAGTCAGAAAGAGTACACCAACAGGTTATCTAAAGAGGTGTGAACTTGAAAGAGAGCAATGAGGCATGCCTGGGAGGAAGGTAAGAGGAGAAAAAATATAACCTCACGAACTAAAATAGGTATCTTTTTAAAATGTTCACTGCAGAAAGCATCACTATTCAGCCACCTTTCACTGGGGCATGCATTATCCCATCTGTACTGACGGGATGAATTATAATGGAAAGCACAGAACACATTGAACAAGCCCTAGACTTCTTACAAGCGTGAGGCAACAGTATTGGAATGACAGAGCTCCAATAAATGCCATATTCCAACAAACATAAATACAATGAAATATGGCATTAGTACATAGTCTACATGGAAAGCTTTAATATATTTCTCTGTAAGAAACAAATGAAAATGTGTTCAGTGTGTCTCTGTTCTAAAGCTTATAAAAATAATCTAAAAGTTCCAAGTGTTTGTCTTAGATAGGGTTTCGCCCTGTGAGGAGACACCATGACCATGTCATCTCTTATCAAAGAAAACATTTAATTGGGACTGGCTTACATTTTCAGAGGTTTAGTCTGTCATGGCAGGAAGCATGACAGCACGCAGGCACCCATGGTTCTAGAGAAGCTGAGAATTCTAAATCTTGTGCCAAAGGCAGGCGAAGGAGACAGTGTTCCACGCTAAGCAGAGCTTTAGCATAAAAGACCTTAAAGTCCACCCTCACAGCGACACACTTTCTTCAACTAGGTCATATCTTCTGCAGTAAAGTCGCACCTCCTAATACTGCCACTCCCTATGGACAAGCATTCAAACACATGAATTTACGGAGGCCAGACCTACTCAAACCAACACAGTGCTTTTATATATTTTATAATAAAACTTCACTACAGAGTTAAGTGGAACTAGAAAAGGAAGCTTAAGCAAATTCAAATCTGAAGGATCATATTCCAACTGGAATTATAAATTCTTCAAAAGAGGGTTTTAGAATACAGCTTTTCTTTTCTTTAAAAATTACAACTAAATTAAGTTACTTACCAAATAAGCTTAAGACTATCACAATAAATATACTGTATACATGTAGAGGGTTGAATGCAGATAGATGATAGATTATAGAGAGGGTAGATGATAGATAGATAAATAGATAGATAGATAGTCAGATAACAGATATTTAATAGATAAGTAAATAGATAAGATCATACATACATACATACATTTATATATACATACATAAGTAAAAAGCTGGATAAATGATAGCTACATAGATGATAACTAAGTAGGTAATAGAGAATAAACACATGATAGGTAGGTAAGTTTGGAAATATAGGCTAATTTTCATACCTCTAATTTTCTCATTTATTCAAGCCCCTGTAACACTAGTGCTGGTCTACACTTACAAAAACTAATTTTCCATATTCTACATGGCTTGGTCCTGGAAATCTGATTGCAGCAATTTAAAAATGAAGAAACTCCAGACAGTGAAGAACTAATAGACACACAGAGAAACGATGGGATCAAATGGACCATGCTGACTCTGATGGAAGACACATGCTACAATAAAGTACAGAAGTAGGAGGCAGAATTGCTGTAGAAGCAGAGTTGGGTATTCTTGGTAGGGGAGCGGTCTTGAGTTGAGGAGGAAGTTGCTGTTGCTAGGTTTTGCACACACTGGTCAGTCATTTGTAAAGACTTGTACTTGGCCCTCTGAGCCTCACTGAGGCTGCATGAGCTCTAGTCTCCCAAAGAGTTTAAGAAAAATAAAAAGAGAGAAGGGAATGAAAGGAGAAGTGAGTGTAGAAAAGAGAGGGCGAGGGGATGAAAAAGAGAACCGAGGCTGCATTGGTTGTCTCTTTTTAAACTAACTATAGTCGAACAACTATATTCAGTGCAGTAGGTTGAATAGTGCACCCCTCACTCCATATCTACCCACGATCTCACGTGATACCTTATTTGCATATAGGATCTCTGAAAATAAACTGATTAAATATCATTAGGTAAAATTATACTTGGTATGGGTCCTTTTCGCAACTAAGTATTAATCAAAGAAAATGGAGAGATATTGAGATTGATGAACACTCAAAAGAGAAAATGTGAAAATGAATTTAAACAAAAGATAGTTATTTCTGCTGTAGCCCGCTAAAATATAAAGTGACCATGAAAACAAAAAACTTAAACCAGTTGGCTTCCTGCTAATGAATTCTCAAAGAACCAATCCAAGAAACAATTATCCTATATTTAAGATCATTCTTATGTAAAAACTATTTGCAGAACTCTATTGTAATCTTAACACTCATTTTACTAATGATCGCCAATGCTAAATCAGTCAGCTTTTGCCAGTTCGACAAACATCACAAGTGCCAGTGAAATTATTATCAAAACAACTTCCAGAGATTTCTCTATCCTAACAAAAGCCCCACTTTAACTTGGTTCTCTGGATACACTCCAGCATTCTGGCTTATGCATAATATCCCTGCTTCTTTGTTCATTCCCAAATGAAAGTTCCTTTATTGAACTTTTTCTCTGTAGTTTAACTTTCAATATAAAAATGGAAGCAAGCATTTACATATTGGATGAGGCTCTACCTCCTAAAATTTCCACCACCTTCTTAAATAGGACCAACTAGGAAGCAAGTATTCAAATACATGAACCTATAAGGGGGGAATTCCTCACCCATGTCTTCACATTCAGCCTTGTGTCCCCCAAAGGTTCAAGGCCATTTCATAATGTAAAATGCACATAATACCACTTTAAAAGTCCCTGATAAGCCGGGCGGTGGTGGCGCACTCCTTTAATCCCAGCACTTGGGAGGCAGAGGTAGGCGAATTTCTGAGTTCGAGGCCAGCCTGGTCTACAAAGTGAGTTCCAGGACAGCCAGAGCTACACAGAGAAACCCTGTCTCAAAAAAATCAAAAAA
>NC_034596.1:37707723-37718052 GCF_900095145.1 Mus pahari
AAAAAAAAAAGGTCCCTGATAATTTCCTGCTGAGAGACTACACTTCCCAGCTTCCCTTGCAGACTATGGAAGTTATTTCCACCCTTATAAAGGGCCACATCCATCTTCTTCCATAGGCATTTTGGCCATCTACACACATGGTGATAAGGATGCCCTCTCCCCATAAACCTGGGGTTAGGCCAAGCCTCTCTTTCCCCCTTCCCATCTCTCTCCAGCTGCTTTAGATAATCTAACATGATGGTCCCAAAAGACCCAGGAAGACATCTCCCAACCCTGCCCCTGTCCATGGCAGCAAAGATCTTTAAGTTTTTATTTCAGGACCTAAGGTTCCTAGAGGACCTGAGGGTTTTTCAGGACCTCTGATTTGTCTCACGCTGTCTTCTCTCTCTCTCTCTCTCTCTCTCTCTCTCTCTCTCTCTCTCTCTCTCTCTCTCTCTCTCCACCCCCCACCCCAAGAATTGTTAGGCCAAAAGCCACAGAACATGTAATGTAGCAAAACAGCAAGGCGAGGTAATCCCATTAGATCTAATTCAAATGAACTGTAATTAGGTCTGGGACCTCACTGGAGCTTTCTTCTGTCCATCTTCAGACTGGCTTAGTCAAACTTTCCAATGGCTACAAGAATCACTTGACAGCCCCAAATTCTCAGAACCTTGCACTGGCCCTGTGATTTTTTTTTAACCTGGAGATTGTAAGGTTGGGAATGTCCCCATATATTTTCAGGTCTGTTTGGCCACTTCATGATTTAGAGGACACTCTAAGCAACTGGATTTTTGTTAATCCTACCAGGCAAGAATGAAAACACTGCCACAATTTTTGAGTCAAATTTGAAGCAAGATTAGGGTGATGAACACTGGCCAGGTCCATACACAGAATTCCCAGAGTATGGAATCAGCTTATTCAGATGTTTATAAAGAAACAAAACAAAACAAAACAAACAAAACAACCCACATGGCTACCTATATTCCACCTTCATCCAATCAAGGTTAAACATACATTCTAATGTACTTCCTGCCTATGTATCTTCTACCTATGTGTGATCAAGCACATCCTGTGCAGTTGGGGCAACCAAGCTTGTTTACAGAAGCAAACACACATGGCTTGTTATCTTACATGAGCAACAGACCCTAGCATTCCAAGAAGCTTTTTGTCCTTGTGCAAGTGGGACCTACTTGATTAGAATCATTTCTGTTTTATAATATCTTAATCACAATTATTTAAATGTAAAACCTAATTTTAACCATTACAGTATTCATCCTATTTTGTCCTTGCCCTTCATCCATTCCAATTTTTTTATAGAATTGAAACCAACAACTCTTCTTCACTTTTCAATGTAAAGATATTCTTAGTATACACTGGACAAATGGCTAATACTGACCCAAATTCAGAACTTTCCATTTTTAATGTCTAAGCCAATTTAGACAACTCCATAAGATAAAATGACAGAGGGTCCGGATCCCCTTCCCCATAAAGCTAATGGTTCACTTGAATCGTTGTTAAAGCACTGGCTTAAAGCAACACTCAGAATCAGAATGTTTCTAAACTTGTATGTATTGCAAACTGAGATAGCACTGTATGCATTGTGAACTTAGCATAGGAGGTTTTTGCCATATGACCCTTGTGCCTTATATTTGTCCTACTTGTGTTTCTGCCTCTTTGAGCCTGGAAAATCCTACTTGCATATTTAACATTGTAATGGTTTGAATGAGAATGGCCTCTGTAGACTCAGATAGTTAAATGCTTCCTTATCAGAATGGTGTTGTTTAAAAGAATTAAGTGGTGTGGTCTTTTGGGAGGCCACAAGCCAGGTCCAGGGTTATTCTTTCTTCCGCTACCAGTGGATCTGGGAGTAGAACTCTCAGCTACCTCTCCAGCATAGTGTCTGCCTGTGTGCTGCCATGCTCCCCACTCTCATGACAATGGGCTAAATCTTTGAAACTGTAACTGAGCCCCAATTAGGCGCTATTCTTTATAGTTTTGCCATGGCCATGGTATCTCTTCACAGCAATAGAACACAGACTAAGACAAACACCTAAGAGGCAAAAAAGCATTTCAGGTGGTCTGCCTCATCTTCAGACGCATACAAAGTGATTTGGGATATGCAATCGCTGCATTCTCTCCTGCAAAGATTCATGTGTCTTTTGGGTATGAATAATATTGAAAAATTGTTTCATGCTACTCTATTGAGAAGGCTGACTCTGGAGTTGGAATTTGGCCTGTCTGGTCCTGACCCCATCATGTTTAAAAATTTCCTCCAAAGTCCCTCTCCTAGGTTACACTGGCCAACTGACTCTGTGACAAGTTGAAGGAGAGAAAAACAGAACAACCTAGGAAAAGATACTTTGTTCATGAGTTGTTACTAAGAAGTAAATTATCTCCCATAAACGTTATAAGTGGCCAGTTATTTAACTCTTTGAATTCCCCCCATTTTCTCCTGGATTTGTTTACTATCTTAAAAGGTTTTTGTTTTGTTTTGTTTTTGTGAAAGTGTAACTTTCTTCATCTTAGTATTTATACATTCATTGAGGATTATTTTTAAAAAGATCTGTAAAATTAAAAGTTAGCTTAAAATCTGTAATAAGAAGGGGTTAATAGTTAAAAGTCTGTATATGGATTATCTTAATCTGCTGTAATAAATGATGTATTTAACTAAGGACCATGTGGCTTGCTGCCATCTTGACTTGTGACCTCCTCAGAATAGACCCGTAACACATGACTTGATCGTCACCTTGCTTAAGGTGATCTTGTGCCCTCCCTTTACTTACCATCATATTCCCGTTTTTAAACCACAGAGGCAACACCAGGCTTCCAAGATGGCTTCTGTTAAGAGTGGGTCATATAAAACGAAACAAAACTGTGGCATTTTTGCTATCTTTGTTAAGCATTAGCTACTGAAAGAAATTGAGTCATAAAAAATAACCAGGTCCTGCATTCTTACCTTGAAACCTACAATGAGTATGCAGGCTTTGATAGTTATACTTGTAGATGTTTTCTAAGAAAATTTAAAAGCCAATGTTTGCCATAGCTCATTTAATTTAGTTGTCTTGCTTTACAAATTATGCCTCTAAACAATCAATTGATTTTTAAATATACTGATGTTAAGAAATATGCATGCTGGGGTCAGTGTATGATGACCTGGAGACAAAAGGAGTAAAGAGTTGGCTTTCTCCATGTTAATTCCATCCCTATTACATGTAAATCGTTTGTTACAGATTTGACATGACTGACGGCTTTCATCTTTCATCTGTGGGTTGAATGTATGGAATGAAAATGTAGAGAATTTTTTAAAAGGTTCCATCAATAAGGCTAATTTTAGAAAATTTTATAAAATGAATCATTTGCACTTGACAAAGCAATCAGTCTCTGAAAGCATACTTTTTAAATATAAAAGGGAAAATCATTTCTTTTCAGAAAAAAATAATTGTCTCTTTCTGTGGTCTTATATTTACTACATAATCTTGGAATATATATAACTATTTGATGTTAACAAAAATATGTATTAAGAGATGTTTTCAAACACTAGATACATACATTTAAAGTAATAGTCTGTTTTTAAATTTTTACCTTATCAAATTGTTTCTAACCAATAAATGTATTTTACTTGAAATTCATTCAATAATTGCTGATATTGCTAACACTTTAAGCAAATATGCAAAGTTCACATATATGCTGGTGGTTTGAATAGGAATGGCTCCCATATTTGAATTACTTGAAGTATTTGGATGCTTGGTCTGTAGGGAATGGCATTATTGGGAGGTGTGGTCTTGTTGAGATTGGTGTGGCCTTGTAGGAGGAAATGTGTCACTGTGGGGTGGGTTTTTTGCTCTCAAACTCTCAAGCCCAGGCTTGATGGCTCACTGTTACTTCCTACTGCCTTCAGATCCAGATATAGAACTCTCAGCTACCTCTCCAGCACCACCTCTGCCTACATGCCACCATGCTTCCCACCGTGATGATAACGGTCTAAACCTCTGAAACTGTAAGCTCGCCCCAGTGAAATGCTTTCTTTGAAAAGAGTTTCTGTGGTCATGGTGTCTCTTTATAGAAAGAGAAACCCTAACTAAGACACTCTGTGAAAGGAGGGACTATCGCTTACATGCTTTCTGTTCAGTGTCACGCACTGGGTGCTGATTTTAATTGACCGATTTTACAAATCTTCCAGGTATTTGTTCCTTATGCAGGAGACCAATGTCACAAACAGCTAATTACAATTACTGTGTCCTTCTACAAGACACTTGGACAAGCCAGTTGTGTGCTTGCACTTAACTCATGTTAATCCTGATATAAAAGTTATCCTCATATAACTTTGCTGTTTAATGCTCACAATGAAAGAAGTTGTACAGTTATTGCCTCCTGAATTATGATCTGGGTCTTTAACTGTTAAGTTTTATCATGGTCCCATAGACGCCCTCTTATGAACTCTTACTTACGCTTCCCTTATTGCATATCAGTCAGCTATGAAGCTGTTGCCAAGAGATCAACACTCCCAAACCCCTGAAAGCAGTTAGACTGATCTCTAAAAGGGGACTAATGGGCCATGGGCCATCCATCATCCCTCTTCTTGCCACACTGGACTTCGTTTGGGTGACTCAAAAAAACTAAAACAGCTGGACTGGAGCTTTCTTGACATCAATTAACCCATCTCTCTTGTCAGCTCTGATCTGCTTAACATCCTTCAGGACCAGCTGGACTCATTGACTGCTGCAGTGCTTGAAATTAAAACAGTACTAGATCTGACTGCAGCTAAGGATAAGATTTGTGCCCTCCTCGAACAACATTGCTTCTCTGCCTGCAAATGATAATAGCTTTGAAATGAACCATAAAGACTAAGGTCCCTGAATACTCGGCTCCTCCCTGTGACCGCTCTTTCCTTCTTATTATGCTCATACTTATGTTTTTTGCCTTCTCTTTCCAATGTTTTATTTACTGAGCTTCGCCCTACACCCAAACAATGTATTCCACTCAAGCTTTTCCAATAGTTTTCACCACACAATAGCTCCGTTTGTTCTCAATACAACTGCAAAAAGACCTTTTAAATACAGTGGAGAAACTATAGCTAAAAGGGCCCTTCATCACCATCACCCAGGGCAGATACATTTCTTTACATTAGTCCTCTGTTTTCCTACCCTTCTACAGAATACATGGACAAGCCAGTTTTGCTCACAGCATCCATTAGACAGATCACAGGGTCCCCAATGAAGGAGCTAGAGACAGTACCCAAGGAACTGAAGGGTTTGCAGCCCCATAGGAGGAAAGTAATATGAACTAACCAGTACCCCCAGAGCTCCCAGGGACTAAATTACCAACCAAAGAAAACAAACACATGGTGGGACTCATGGCTCCAGCTGCATATGTAGCACACGATGGCCTAGCTGGTCATTAATGGGAGGAGAGGTCCTTGATTCTGTGAAGGCTCTATGCCCCAGTATAGAGGAATGCCAGGGCCAGGAAGCTGTAGCGGGTGGATTGGAGAGCAGGGAGAGAGGGAGGGAAAAGGGGTTGTCGGAGGGGAAACCAGGAAAGGGGGCAACAGTTGAAATGTAAATAAAAAATATCTAATAAAAAAGTTTTCCTCATATAACTTTGCCACTTAATGAATGGTCTTAAAGAACAAAGTTGTACAGTCATTACCTCCTGACTTATGCCTGGATCTTGGAAAAGTGTTAAGTTTTATCATAGCCCCTTTGAGGCCCTCTTCTTTTAATTTATTCTTTAATCTTATTTTGCAGTCCAGACTTTATCCCCCTCCCAGTCCACCCTCACTGTCCCATATCCCACACCTCCTCCCCACCCTCCTGTCTCCACCAGGATGTCCCCTTCACCCACACCACCAGACCTCTTCATTCCCTGAAGCCCCAGGTCTCTCAAGGGTTAGGTGATTCTTCTCTGACTGAGTCTAGACACAGCAGTTCTCTGCTGTATATGTTCCGGGGGCCTGGTATCAGCCGGTGTATGCTGACTGGTTGGTGGCTCAGTGTCCGAAAGACCTCAGAGGGTCCAGATTAGTTGAGACTGCTGGTCTTCCTACAGGGTCACCCTCCTCCTCAGCTTCTTCCAGCTTTTCCCTAATTCAACCACAGGGGTCAGCAGCTTCTGTCCAATTGTTGGGTACAAATATCGGCATCTGATTCTTTCAGCTGCTTGTTGGGTCTTTCAGAGGGCAGTTGTGATAGGCCCCTGTTTGTAAGCACACCATAGCATTAGTAATAGTGTCAGACCTTGGGACCTCCCCTTGAGCTGGATTCCAATTTGGGCTCTGTCACTGGACCTCCTTTTCCTCAGGCCCTTCTCCATTTTTGTCCCTGCAGTTCTTTCAGACAGGAACAATGATGGGTCAAATTTTTTGACAGTGGAATGACAGCCCCATCCCTCCACTTGATGCCCTGTCTTTCTACTGGAGGTGGGCTCTACAAGTTCCCTCTCCTCACTATAGGGCATTTCACCTAAGATTCCTTGGAGGCCATCTTATGAGGAACTCATCACCTGTCTGTCTATCAGGAAGCAGTTACTGAGAGTTTTCTTTTCTTTTTTTAAAATTTTTGTTGTTTATTCATATATTTATGCAAATTTTAAGCATGAAGTAGGATCACAAAGATGACAGTCAGATGTACTCTATGAAATACAAATGAGCAGATAGCTTACATTTAGACTTCATCTCAGCGTGGAGTGGATCACCATTATTACTTCAGAGGTTTATCTTGGAGACTAGCTTTATTTTCTCATTCCCCAAGATAGACTTTTCAGAAAGTAGAACAAAAAAAAAAAAAGGAAAATTATCATGATCTATTTCTAGGCCAAATTATAATATATGCACATAGTAAAGTTTTAGAGAAAGACCCCTTTACTTTCAAAGAAGAATGGACTATCTTTATAGAAATTATAAATAAATTCAGACTCAGCATTGCCCTCCTGGGTAAGTTGCTGCAGCCAGCTTTGCAGTCTTGTGTAAACCAAAAAAGAACAATTACTAATCCAATTACTAAGTACATACTAATCCAAGGAGTAAACTGAGGTCATCATCCAGCTAGACTTTTCAGTACACTCCAATACATTAGTATTCATCTCCATGAGAAATTCTCTTTGCAGAGGATGCCTGAACTTTAAATAAGTATGCAGAAACCAAACTGGGAAAGAAATTCTACAAAGAGTAGTAATTACTAAGACATATTTATTGCAATGTTTTCCTTTGATGCTCTGTAGCTCCCTGCTACTTCTGCTGGTTTATTTTGATGCAACAGCCCGGGGAATGAGACCAGTCACTGTCCCCCTGACTCAACTCTATGTCCACTTTCTCTCACTGACCCACTCTGTCTCTCCTGTTTCTGCTCCTCCCCCTCCCTTAACCTTCTCAGAAAATTCTCTCAGTTCTACTCTGTAGCCAAATCATCGGCTTACAGCCCTCCAATTATTATTTTTTTTAAGTCTCTTCAGGAGTACCAGACAGCAAGCCCCTGATCCATCACAGCCAATCAAGTTAAGACTCTCCCCTGCTACAACCTCTTTTCAACGGACCCAGAGCCACCCTCGTTGACAAAAAAAAAAAAAAAACCAACAAAAACTAAACAAATAAAAATAAACAAAACCTCTTCAACAGAAAACAACTGTAAATGTTCTGCCCTGGATTTTTGTATTCTGTTTCCTGCTGAAAGACTCTATGTCCCAGCTCCTCTTGCAGTCTACGGAAGTCATTTTCACCCCTATAAGAGGCCACATCCCATCTTCTATAGGCTTTTTAGCCATCTGGAAAACAAAGATGTTCCTTCATTGGGAATAAATACAATGTCATCTAAGGTTAGATCAAGCCTCTCTTTCTCCCTTATGTCTTTCTACAGATGCTTTAGGTAATCTAACAGTCTCTACAGTTTGTAAGAGTCTCAATATTGTTCCAAAATCCAGAGGATCTTCTGAGACTAAAGTCAATGTTTTAACTGTGACCCTTCTAAAATTAAAAAAATAAATTACATACTTCCAACATATTCCGGAATATACATTCTCATTCCAAAAGGAGGAATAGGAACATAGTGAGGAAAGACTGTACCAAAGCCAGACCAAAGTCCAAAAGCAAAACCTTGGGACACCATGTCCAGTATCTGAGCTTTAGTTTCAAAGGGCTTATATGCTCTACCCCCTTCCAGCTTTGTTCCTGTAGCATACATACATACATACATACATACATACATGCATACATACATCTCTCAGGCTGATTCCACTGTCTGTATGCATCTTTCCTGGGCAGACATCTCATGGCTCTGGAATCTCCAACATCTTGAAAGCTCCACATCAATTCATGCTTCATGGTCTTACATAATGGTTTCTCAGGGTCTTCTTGATCCTCTTCCATATTTACCTATCAAGTAATTCTATGGGAAAAAAAGATCTTAAGAAAAAGTAATGAACCTATAGGAATAAATTTACCAGACAGATATTGGGAAGTACCCCTGGATTAGTCATGGCATCATTGTTGAGGAAGGAGCCTAGATGCCTGGAGCCAGTAGGTATGTTTCCTGGGGACTTCATTCTGACATCTTTAGAAAGGAAAGCTTAGTTCTATATGTAAGCTTTCCACCTAAGACTATAAAATATTAATTTCAAAGTATAAAATTGTATCCTACAGAGAAACTGTATTTACATAGACAACATACCACAGCCAAAACCCCCTTATAATTACTGAACAGTATTCTAATGGAATACTGCTTGCATATCTGATATGACTCTGTGGTGTTAGATCTGAGTCACCTCATTTCATGAATATGTGTTTCCCCGACAAGTCTTCTTTTTCTGGAATAGAATTTAGAGAATATCAACACTGCCACAAATTTGTTCCTCTTTCCCAACAACTGTCTTCCCTGCTGTAGAGACTACAACATACAGCAAAGATTAAATGCCTCCCTTTCCTTTCTTCTGGGTCTTCAAAGAATTAGCTGGCTTCCATTTAGTGTTAAACTTTCACAGACTTAATTGTCCTTCATAGTGGGAAGTATTCCAGAACTGGCCTTCTATTTAAAATGAGTCCAAGTTCATAATTTTTACATCTCCACCTTCTGTTGAAAATAAATGCACTATAGAGAAAAAATTCACTGATTTAGGAAGCATTATATCTCGCCAAGATTTAAAAATTAAAATCCTAGTAAGCCAAGCTTTCTTTATTCTGTCTCAATAATGATTATTCTTTATATTTGTCTTTTAAAAGTTCCACATTACTGTTGGACAATGCAGTCTTTTAGGAAAAACAGTATTAAAGACAAAGGTACTCCACATTCTGTTATTTTGTAGAAATATTTGAGTATATGTTTTTCTTAAGGAATAACAAGTCAGACTTCACATCAATGATTTTTCTAGTTTTGTTTCTGACATTTCCTCCACAAGAATGCCAAGTCTCTGGCTTGGCCTGGGACGTACCACAGAATGCCAGTAGAGGGTAGCATTGGGGCTGTAGAGCTGTAAACCAGACTAGATGATACACCCATGCAGCCATACTCTCATCACCTAGAATCACACTTCTTAGATACTTTATCAGAGTAACATTCTGATAGGTAATATAGCTGATTACAGGAGTAGAAAGGTGTCTCTTACATTGTACCCACTGTAATACCTAAAGTATTTGGCAACTCAGCTTTATTAACGAAAATGAGATGTTAAACTAAAAGTTGTAAGGAAGAGGACAAAGTATATTACTCTGATAGGATTGAAGAATCTAGAGATAATAGACCTAGATTAGACTCATATGGTCAAGGAACTCCAAATGCATTGTTCTACCAGAATTGTGACAAACTAAATACATGACATTTGTGCAACATGTGTAGTATGTGAAAGTAATATGTAGATAAAAATACAACAGGAAATCATTCTCTCTCCTTACTAATATTAGACTCCTATTCAGGTTTTCACACTTGTCTGTAAAAACAATCAGAGACAATCCTTAAAATTTCTGCTGAGAGATGAGATGGAGAATAAGAATTTATAATCTTCTAATCCTCTCCCCCCTCCCCCATAATTCAGCATCTCTTATCCCTCTGAGCCAACTGTGTCAGCAGAAGACCTTGGCCTTTGCCACTCGCCATGAAAAGAGAACTGTGAAATTTGCTTCCCATCTATAACAATAAAATTAGGTTGTGTTTATAGATTTCTATGCAAAGAATGGCACTTAATACAAATCTTATAACTTCCAACCTCTTTCCAATACCATTGTAAGACTTTAATACTTCAAATACTGTGGTCGTGTCAAGTCACAGTCTCGGGTAGAAATTTGCAAACAGGGAATCGAACTCTGAACAATGATTTCTATTGCTACTTTTTTGTTATTAGATATTTTCTTTTTTTTTTTTTTTT
>NC_034596.1:37718074-37734216 GCF_900095145.1 Mus pahari
CGGTTTGCGAGGATTTTATTGAGTATTTTTGCATCAATATTCATAAGGGAAATTGGTCTGAAGTTCTCTTTCTTTGTTGGATCTTTCTGTGGTTTAGGTATCAGAGTAATTGTGGCCTCATAGAATGAATTGGGTAGAGTACCTTCTGTTTCTATCCTCTGCTACATACGTGGCTGGAGCCACGGATCATTCCATGTGTACTCTTTGGTTGGTGGTTTAGTCCCTGGGAGCTCTGAGGGTACTGGTTGGTTCATATTGTTCCTCTTATGGGGCTGCTACGTTTACACAATGGCAGAATCTTCAGTGAGCAAAATGTATGACAATAGATGTGTTTCAAGTGTAAACACATGGTTGACATGTGCCCCCTTCTCTGCAGGCTGTGCTATGTTCCACATACATGCTGTTCTCACGCTCCTTCATGCTCTCATGCTCTCTTCCATGGGCATCAGGGGGTGGGGGGGCTGGGAGGAGATAAAGCAAAACTTTCCATCTTCTCAAATACCCTTGATTCCAGCTTAATGATGACATCTAGGTATTTGATGTACAGGCAATGTGCTGTGATTATTAAAGAACTAAGGATTCCTATTGGCAAACCTTTGCCACAGGAGTATAACCAGAGCTAAATGAAAATTTTGAATGTGTCTTGAAGTTTCTGGAAGTTTTATGTATCGGAATATTATAATGAAACCTTAATTTTCATAAAAGAAGCAAATCATCAGCAAGCAGAAATTCTTTGAGATTTAAAAATTCAGTGACATGTTTTTTGCACTTTTTCTGCTGATAGCTGTAAGTCTCCACAGCTGCTTCAAACATCTTCAGTATACATCTTCCATGCTCCTACAAGAGTGACTGTGACTAAGAGAAGGGAGTTAATGCTGGTAATCCCAAGCAGCTAAATTCCACAAATTCTTCAGCTCCTGGATCCTTCTTCTACCTATGGATGTGTTGCATAGATGTACATTTCTTCCATTCCAATGTTTACTTCAAATGAATTCTTAGAAGCACAAAGTCCCAGAAACAGTATAGTCTGTGTTCTGATCTCTGACTCTATTTATATACACAGTACTGGTCCATTAAAAATAATTATATTCTCTTTGTTATAACGTATCTTGTTGGGTTGCTATTCTTGACTCTCTAAGAAGTCTTATTTTGTTGAAAACATGTGGTTACTTTATATGGTAAGGGTGTTTTAAGCCTCTCTGTATTCTCACCTTTACCAGAAGAGCCCTTAAGATGTGATTGTTATGTAAATTGACTTTCACTTAGAGTGTGCACTGTATTAGAAGTCAGAAAAAAAAATGGATAAGGCACAGACTCTACAATGGCACAGAGAGATACTAAACATGGCAACAGAAAATTCACCATCAGCCTCTTGCTATGAATAAAGTGGATAGGAAGTGCTGTTGGACTAAAGGTGGGTTGAGTTTGTGAGGGTGAAATAATCAGTGATGTCAGGATGATTATTTTTCTTTATAAACAATGGTTAATACTAGAATTTAAGTTCACTAAGATGGAGACATGAAGTGTATGGCAGGAATGACACTGGAGTTGCTTTTGAACCTGTTAGTTTTGAGATGCTTATTAGACCCGTCTTAGAAAGGTTGAGCAGGGTATAAAGGACTGGAGACAGGTGAAAGGTCAGGACATGGCATATATAAAAAGGATTCAAAAGCCAATGGAGGGGTCAGAGAGATGGCTAAGGGGTGAAAGCACATGCTGGCAAGTCTGGCAACCTGAGCAGGACCTACATGGGAGAAGGAGAGTGACAACTCTGGTAGGTTGTCCTCTGACCTGCACTGAGCACTGTGGTACTTATACCCACATATATATGCTCACATGAACATGAACATATACAAAGGAATAAATATTAAACAAAAATATAAGCCAATAGGGGAAGAAATTGACAGCTAGGGTGATATTCAGAAATAAATGCACAACAATAGTTTTGACTTCATTCGTTTAGAAGAATCATTGAGATTATGGTAATTATTTTCCTCATTTAGGTAATAATACAATATATTTTATGTATTCCATGCACAGGAAATCAAAAAGCCAACTACATTCTTCAAGATCAAGACTGGAAGCAGAACACTTCAAAGCTTTCTGCACCCGACTTTCACTGAGCTGTTCAGCCATGTACCTCCCAAGCCCTCAGTAGCCACCAACTACACTCTTGCCAAGTTACACGCCACAAGCATACTTGCCAATCAATGGGGCCAAGTGAAATAGCACTCAAATGTCTTGTGATTTATTTTTTTAAATTTTAGTTGCTATGGAGTCACAATGATACTTTTAAGACCGAAAAAGTTTGACAATAATAATAATAATAATAATAATAATAATAATAATGACACTATAATACCCAGATGAACTTCTAGCACCTTACTGTGAATAAAAAGAAACAAATGAAAAACTTTTAATTTGATATGATTCACTTTCTCATTGTGGATTCCTGCCTATGAAACCAATCACAGTACACTCTGTTGCCAGTCCCCTTGCAGACCTGCCTGCACATCTACAGCATACCTGGTTAGGAATGGAAACGGCATGAGGGCTGGACCCTCAGCCACTGCCCACCATCTGCATTGTTAGGCTCCAAACCCTGCAGAAGCATTTCAGTTATTGTTTTAGAAAATAAGTTCTCATTAAGCTCGTTAAGTACTCATTCGATTAATTATTAATTACTTTTTCTTGTTCATTTTTTCAGCCACTTCTAAAACTTTTATCAACCATAGAATCTAAGAAAGAAAGATTGTTTCTGAGAAGTTAGAATATAAACTAAAAGAGAACAGTGTGTACTCTTGGTGGCTTACGATGAAGTGTCTCAGAGTTGACATGCAATAAATTGTTGGGAATAAAGTTTAAACTTTCTTCTTCTGATTATGTCATGAGTTACACTATTCTCCTTTTAAATGTACATTCTCTCTATTTGACACTCTCTCACCAACTTATGTTTCTCTTTACTACCTAAACAACACCTTACTAAATTTTACTAAGTTTTTATGTTCATATTCTGTTCTTCACATTAGAATGAAACTTCTTCGTCGAATAACATTTGAATTTGTTATTTATAAAGTATTCAGTGGGGGATAACAGTGCCTGGTACCTGATATTTCTCTGTAAATATTCTTCTACCTTGAATGAATGAATGAATGAATGAACGAACGAACGAATGCAAATAATAAACACTTCTTGTTAATATGTTTTAATCATCCTTATGGAGATAAGAGTTCATATGTTTAGCAGAAAAATGTTATAGTAGAGAAAAAATGACTCAGATGTTTCTTATTAAGAACAAACTATATTGCCAGGCAGTGGTGGCGCACGCCTTTAATCCCAGCACTTTGGAGGCAGAGGCAGACGAATTTCAGAGTTCGAGGCCAGTCCCAGCCTGGTCGACAAAGTAAGTTCCAGGACAGCCAGGGCTACACAGAGAAACCCTCTCTCAAAAAAAAAAAAAAAAAAAAAAAAAAAACCTATATTACAAGTCAGCTCTGTCTCTATTTATATCAGAAAGTAATCTCTAGGCTGACTCATTTTTATGGGGAATAAGATAAAAACATGAAGGAGAAATAAATGCGTGACTAGTGTGAGGCATTCTGGAAAGGACTAAGATAAATGAGCATACAATTTATGTTACATATAAAATAATAGTTAATTCTTAAATTCAATGGCCTTAGGAAAAAATCCAAAGACAAGCAAAAACTCAATATACAAAAATTTGCAGTTAAAGCTATTTAGCACAGGAAGAGAACATCCAAGCTCATTTAAAATGATATCCTGAATCAAAACCAGACACCACACACAAAGAAAAGGTTAGGATGTAAAAATAGTAAAGACGAGGAGTCTCATTCCTTAGTTTATAAACATGTAGTTATGCGGTAATGGGAGTAGAGGTCATGGACCTAGACCTGAAAAGGGAAAGGGGGGTTTAATGAGAGAGTTTCATAAGGATTATAGAGAACAGGAAATCTGAAAGTGGAATGCTGGGGGCAGAGAGCAGGGACGGGGAGATGGGATGGAAGCACCAGAGTGGCTCAACCAAAACACAATGTACATGAAAGTCCAGCAAGGGAAGCAGTTGCTCTGTATCTTAATTTTCTAGAAATTACATAGAGGAATGCAATCCAACCATATATTAAAATAATCATACAACAAATAGAGTTTATTCCTGGAGTACAAGAATGGTTGAATATAAAGAAAAATCAAATTCTGAGCAATGAATGGAAGAGCATACCTGTGATCTCACACTTAGGAGGTGGAGGCAGGAGCACTGCAAGTAAGGCAGGAGCACTGCAAGTAAGGCAGGAGCACTGTAAGTAAGGCAGGAGCACTGCAAGTAAGTAAGGCAGGAGCACTGCAAGTAAGGCAGGAGCACTACCAGTAAGTAAGGCAGGAGCACTCCAAGGCAGGAACACTGCAAGTAGGGCAGGAACATCACAAGTTTATAGGCTACAAAGCTATAATACACATTTATATTTACATAAATAATACAAACTTATTAAAAATAAATAAGTTAATAAACGAAGTAGTCTGATATTCATTAATGTAATATAGATGTAAAAAGCATGTCATTATCTGAGTAGTTACAGAAAAATTACTTGTCAAAACTCAATACAGGTCAATAATAAAGTTCTTGATACTGCACCTCAAGAGCACATGTAAAGCCAGAACAAAGGCCTTCTCAGGCATCAGTTACAAGGTTACCTGATCTTACCACTTGTATGTAACACAGTACCGTAGCAAGAGCCAGAGTAACTGTCAGGAAGAAGAGATAAAGCATCAACATTTCCAAATCTGAAATGAAGACCTGAAATTGTCCTGGTTTGCAGAAAAGATGATCTTTTATTATAAAAATCACCTATACAATTCATTTTGAGAAACCCAAGAATCCCGTAAAATTGCAACATAGTAACTTTCTAGACAATGACAATGTGCAAGCTGAAGGAAATTGGAGAAACAATATTATCTATTGTTACAGAAAAAACTGTAAACAAATAAATGTAGCCATTTATTTGATCAAAAAGAAGTGATTCCTGATTTGGATAGCACTCAGAACCATTAGAAGTTTTGAAAAGCCCGCCCAGCAGTGTGAATGCCAAACTTCCATAGGCTACACACAGAAGTAAAGTAGAAAAATCATATGATTCACTATAGTTACTTGTCTACGTTCCTGGGGTGTGGCATACCAAGATATTTACCTTACTTACTGCAGAGTCAGCTGCCACCTCTTGACTAGCCATGGGCATTTGTCATCAATACTATATGTGATGATTTGAATAAGATGCAATTCTCCACAGGCTCAGGCCTTTGAATACTTGGTCCCCAGTTAGTGACACTGTTAAAGAGGTCATGGGGAGGAGTGGTCTTACTGAAGGAAGAGTGTCACTAAGAGTTATGCTTTGGAAGTTTAAATCCTTGATCCATTCCCTGTTCCCTCTCTCCTTTGTGCTTAATGTTCTGAGATGGGATTTCTCAACGTCCTGATACATGCTGCCTTTTTTATACCCTGACAAGATGAACTCTTATCCCTTCAAAAATATAAGCCAAAATGAAACTTTCTCTTCCAAAGTTCTGTTTGGTCATCGTGTTTTATCACAACTTCAAAAAAGTAACGAATACACAGAAACATAAAGATTTTAATTTTGTTTATACTCTAAGTTGTAGTTCCTTATAGAGGAACACATAATATAGAAGGCCTCATTCATATTAACTTCTTACTGCTATTTTAGCACAATATTCAACCCCATGAAATCATTAATGGGTAAACATAACTAAGGATTACAAAAATGTTTTGTACTGAAAACTATAAAACTGATTAAGGAAATCAAAGAATGCACAGACAAATGGAAAAACACACTGTACTGATGAACTGGAAGAGAGCGCATTAAGGTGTCCAGATTAAAGTTTTACTGTTGCTATGATAAATGCCTAAGAATATCAAGTTAAAAAGAAGGAAGATATATTTTGGCTCATGGTTTTCGATATTTCAGTCCAGAGTCTTTTCCTCTATTGATTCTGAACACATTGTGACACAGAACACAAGAGAGACAGAAACATGTAACAGAGCTATTCCTTTAAAGGTGACAGGAGGCAAAGAAAGAGGGACAAGAAACCAACTATGACCTTAAAACACAAGCCTCTAGTGACCTACTTTATTCAGCTTGGCTATATCTTCTAAAACTTCTATTATTTCCCCCAAATAAGCACAGCTAGGTAACCAATGTTCAATACATGAACCTGGTATGCTGGGGGCATTATTTCATATGCAACCTGGATATGATGTTTTAGTGTAATCCTGGATACCATACCAATGACATTTTTGTAGTAATAGAAAATACTGTACATTTCTAAATATGGCAAGGCCATAAATAACCAAACCAATTTTGTGAAAGAAAAAAAAAGAGTACATCTAGATCATAAAATCCATTATAAAATGACAGTAATCAAAACAGGATGGTGTGTTCATGTACATAATCAGACTGATGAAGCAGAAAAAAGAAAGCAGAAATAAGTGTGATCATAAACAGTTAACTGCTCTGTGCAAAAGTGTGCTGGGAATATGCAACTGGGGAATGAGAGTATCTTCAAGGAATGGCACTGGAAAATGGGATAGTCACAGCCAGAAGTCTGAAATTAGAACATTAGTTGTACCTGAAAATCAACTCAAAGTGAATGAAAGTCAACCGTAAGATCAGCAACCGTGAATCTCTAGAGGAAAGTGTGGGTGTCATGCCTGGTGCCACTGGCTTGGGAATGACTTTGTAAATGTGACACTGAACATACAAGCACAGAAGCAGAAAGGAGACAAGTGAGAGGACATCAAACTGAAGAAGTGCAGAGCAACGGGAAAACACAACCACACCAGGAGAGGAAGCAAGTCCTGCACTGCAGAGAGTTCTCTCTTCCCTTCATCATAACATTGGAGAGGAGTGATGGCTGCCGGGACAGATGCCTTGCCTTCACCAGCTGCTCCACGCACTGACACCTTTGAAAATGGCTGTTTAAAGGAGCAGGAGAAATGGTCCTAGCAATGGTGGACAAAATAACAAACCTACTTGATTTTACTTTGTTGTAAGTGTTTATATTTCTTTACCACAGTTTAAAATGATTGGACACAGAAAAGGACACATTCTTTTTTTTTTTTAATTAGATGTTTTCTTTATTTACATTTCCTAGTTTCCTCTCCGAAAATCCCCTATGCCCTCCCCACTCCCCCTACTCCCCAACCCACCCACTCCCACTTCCTAGCCCTGGCATTCCCCTATACTGGGACATAGAATCTTCACAAGACCAAGGGCCTCACATTAGGTTTTTATAAAACATTTACTTTCAGTTTTTAGAAATGTTATTGTCAAATAAATGCTAAGTATCCTGGAGTTATACACCTGAGAATGCCCCCAACAAAACCTCCAAGATACACCCAAGGCTGTACTACTTGGAAAGAATATTTCAGAAGATGTTTAGAAGGCTGACTGTTCTTTTTTCAAATGATATCTATTTGGAAATAGAGAATGCTCTCAAGTCCTAAAACAAACTTTTAAGAACATCCCACTACTCTGTGAGCATCCAGTCAGCATATTGGTGGTAATAGTGATAATATTTACAGACCCTATCTATGTCCACCCACTTTACAGCCTAAGAAAATAATTATTATTTTTCATGTTGCGATCAGTATCATAAAAATGTGTCGACAACTTGAGGTCTCAATGAACACTGGTGAAGGCACAATTTTTTTCTCCTCCCTACTTCTAAACTAGAGGCTGAAAATATGAAGCTAATACATTAAGAGTTAAAGGGTAAGTAGAGACTTTAACTTCCATTCGAAATAAAAGAAAAGATAATTCCTTTTCCACATAGAAAGTCATTCAAGAGCATATGATGAAGCTAGCGTGTGGTGGTCGACTTATGCAACCGCCATGAAAGGACTGGGAAGTTCTGTCTGGAGTTTCGAATGAAATATTCAACAGAAGCTCTAATTACACAGCGCTAGAGTAGGTACAAGGCCCAGCTTATGCCGGGCTCTGTGATTTTGACATATTAATAAAGAATGAATGAAATGATGCCATGGGAGCTCTCTTTTAGCTCTTAATCACTATATAAGAACGAAGTGTCATGATGTGAGGAAATAATATTTTCACTTTCAAGTTCAACAGTAACATACAATGAATTTTCTACCATTTTCTTGCTAGTGAAGATAGATTGCTTGTTTTTAATTGCAATCATAAATGCCGATGACCGTAAAATATAACTGTAATAATATAGGTGATTTGTGCTTCTTAAGTGTTTTACACATGCTCATTCTACAGATCTTAGAAAACATGACACATTTCAAAGGATGAAAAGTACCATGTCTTCCCATTGGCAGACCCAGACTATCACAGTTTGGTCTACTATTGTTTAATTATCTTCTTTTCAGATATAACAATTTTCTACTTGTTTTTTTTTAAACACAATATGTTTAACACATTATGAAACTTTTTAAACTTTCTTCCAATTTAAAAGTAATGATACTAAGTAGCTTGCTAACCACCCTGTACCATAAAAGTCATTCGTGCCTGGTAAGGTGATTCCCATACAATCCACATGACAAGAAGAATAGGGGATTCAAAGCCAGTGACGAATGACAGAAAGCCAGTCTACACAGACACTTAGACAATCTATAAGCATACTTAGATAACCTTTGGTTTCCGTTTTAGTTTTGTGCTGTAATTTCTCATCTCATGGGTAATATACTATTCTGGTTTGCTTTTTGCTGCTTTAATAAAACATTCTGACCAAAAGCAACTTGGAGAGAAGATGGCTTATTTCATTTTATAGGTTGTTCTCTGTCACTGAGGGACACCAAGTCAGGAACTCAAGACAATAAGACAGGAACAGGAAGCAGAAACCAGTGAGGAAAGCTGCTTGAGCCCGGCTATGGTCAACGCTTTCTTACGCAGCCCAGGCCTGTCGGCCTACAGATGGCACTTCACACAGTTGACTGTGAATTAACAACATGCCCTGTAGTCATGTCCACAGACCATCCTGATGAAGGCAATCCTTCAGTTGAGGGTCCCTTTTCCCAGGTGTGTCGAGCTGACAAGACTAATCATCACATATAGTAATGTAAAATTTTAGTACTTTAAACCATTCCTGGTGATAGATGGCAAGGAACGGGAAGCAAGTGGTCACAGTGCAAACATTTCTATATTACCTTCACCATAGTACTGGAGCGGGGGTGGGGAGCTCCAGTGTTATAAATATTATATTGGTAAGATTACTTTTTAAATTTATTTCAAAGACACAATTAGTAAAGACAATAAAATCATTTACTAAGGGCTTAAATCTTGACATCAGAAGGGAGTGGGTGAAGGAGGAAGGAAGGGGAGACGGAGAGAAAAGATTGATATTTATCTGCATTTGGATATGGGTGTGAAAATTGATGTCACTCTTATCCCGCTGAATTTTTAAGAATTGTTGCTACATACTATTTATCTTGGTTTTCTTAGTACTTAGTCCACCCCTTTGTGCACACTGGCCAGCTTTAACTGCTGCCTCAGCTCTTTAATGGTGTTGGCAGTGGTTACTTTCTTAACATCTCTGTGACTTCTAAGAATTAACGAAATCTAGCCCAGAACAATTTAATTTCGATTTTGGTCCAAAATGATAAAATGCAGCTGTGAAAGGACATTAGAGAAATACTTCATGTGACCATACTGGGAAAACTGTCACAGTCTTCCCCCATCCTTCCAACTATACATGGAATGTCAGAATCATAAATCCAAGCGACAGAATTATAGCATTTTAAGATCATCTCAAGATTACCCTCCCTCTCCAGAGGAAGACCACAAAGACAGAATCAAAGCAACTTGCTTACAAGACTATTAAGTAATGGACCAAGATTAATAGACTGGCTTAACTCACAGGCTATTCATCTTTCCTCCGTCTACACTGTCTCCAAGAACATCTAGTCTGAGGTTGTTCATTGACAGGGCTTCCTGTCAACAGCTGACATCTTGTCCAATGGATGTAGTGTCCCCAGAGCAAAGCGGAACTTTTTACAGCACCAGAGTTGTGTCTTCTGTGTAGAAATCTTTCAGTGGCTTCTGCTTCGGATCATACTGTTCCTTTCCATCCAAATTTGGTACAGAGAGCTCAGTGGAACATTCTCTGTTATACTAGACTTGGGGAGACTCAAAACTAAAGTCTTAAAAAAATATATTCCTTTTGAAGAGAATGCCCTACAGGCAGCCAGTGGTGGCACGGGGAATCTTCTAAGGTTGCATTGAAGAAGCAACACATCTTAAGTCACTACCATTACTATAAGGAGTATAAGGACTAAACAAAAAAGGCAACATGCACTTTGAGGTGAGAAGAGGCAGCTGAGAGCTGAATATAGTGCTGCGTTTTAAGTACAGTGGTTACAGAATCATTTCCCTTCAAAGGCAAACAGACAGCCTGCTGTGAGATGAGCATCTGAAGTGGATCAAGTGACCGCAAACAGAGAAGCGTGTCCTTTCATTCTGGCTGGTTCTTTCAGAAGCTGGAAACTGTCTTTGTCATTCTGCTTTCATGGAGAGCAAAGCCAACAACAGTGAGAGTGTTGTTGGAAGCCTTTCAGGGGTTCCCTTCCATTTTCAGATACATATGAACATAGGGCTGGGACTGAATATATTTCTGTGAGTTCTACATTGCAGATGGCCCAGTGTACATATGACAAAAATTGCAAATATGCAAGAAACCAAGGATATTTCCCAATCAGAGATTTTTACAGAGGCTGGAGGAAGGCATGTCTATGCCATGGAGAGGCCTACTGTTCTCCAAGAGTCACAGCCACAGACCAGTGCAGTATCAGCAGAGACTAACAAAAGACGGACATATAGCAAGACAGAGCAAGACAAGTGCACACCAAGGCTAGAACGTGGAAACCAGCTACTTGAATAATCCTTGCATCCCAGGCCTCCCCTTCATACCTCAAACTCCAGGGAGAAATGGAGAAAGAGAAAGAAAACAACAGACACCACCATTTTCAGTTGCCAACTTGTATAAAAACCCAAGCCCCAATGGTCAAGGGACGGTTAATCCTTCTGGGATTAACTGGATTGAACTGCTCATGAAGGCATATAGACAGAACACAGAAGAAAAGAGACATTTAATTTAATATTAACTAATGCCTCAAATGTTTAGACTTCATTGTATACTACTCCTTTCAGCATAAGAATCTGTTAAATACATTGATTTTGATTTACTTTATATTTATTTTTAATGGGAGTAGTTAGACTGAACAGATCTTGAGCAACTAAAATAGATTTGAGACAACATGAGTTACTATTTCTTGTGAATAAAATGGAAAAGGTGTAAAAAAAAAAACACATGATTTGTAAAGGAGTTTATCACCAACAGAACTGTTCACACATGATTGTTCTTTTCACTGTGAAATTTTTTTTTCCTGCACAGAACCATACTTAGATGAGTTCAATCTGATTTCAAGTAAATAGTGAGAGTTCTGCTGAGCTCGTCCCTTTATGGATACCCTACATATCACTTCTCTCCTTAGACCTTTATTTGCACTGGATGTCTCGTGAGAAAAATGCTCATATCAACACACCACCACATTATCTCATTACTGGTGAAATTGAACTTCTGTTCTTAGGTCCCACCTTCTGGTTTCAAGAATTTCTCAACAATGTCACCAAATTATAAATCCATCAGTATATTAGCCCACTGATAAAGTCAGAGTCCTTGTGATGCAATCACTTCCCAAATGCCCGAACAACTGATACTATCACAGGCCTTTGGAGGATGTTTCCAGTTCAAAATATAACACTTACGCTTCAAGTCAGCCATTTTGGGTCACTTGCATTGCATATGACAACTAGTTACATGGTTCCTTGTTATTGCTCAATCTGTTTCCTTTCAATCTCCTTCTTCTGGGTTCTCTTGACAACGTAGAAAAGAGTAAAACAGATGGAGATGCCTCTCTTCTGTCCTGACAACTTATCTACCCTCTGTGTGTCTCTGTCTTTGTATACTGAGCTGTTTATATGGTTTTCTCCCTAACTAGTTTGTTCAGAGTAGACCAATAGCTGACATTTTTGTTATCGAGGTCCCTCACATTTAACAAAAAGATGGAACATTATTGATTATAAGAAAGTAAAAACTAGCAACTAGCAAGCATAGAATAAAGTCCTTATGGTATGTCTGATATTATACTAAGAATTTTCTATGTGTTACTTATTTAAACTGGATAGTATTCTAAGAGGTAGCTGCTCCAATGACTTCTATTCAAGGAGAGAGGTTAAGCTTAAGTAACTGACCTATCTTCGTGTGGGTGTGGCAAATGCCAGAGTTTCCCAGGCTTAAGAGCTACCTGATGATTTGAAAATTTACTTGTGGAAATGACTGGGCTCGAAATTCATAAGTCTCAATATCCTAAAACCCAAACAAAGACTATTTTTAAAAAACAAAAAACAAAAACAAAAATGGATGAATTAGTTTGCATTGCTGAGCTCTTCATCACTGGGAATGGGTAGGCTCAGTCTTATGCTATCTAATCATACTTAGTTTCATCAGCAATCAGGATGCTGGGTACCATTATGCCTGTCTGAAATACTATGTTTGAATGTTAAATTCCTACTTAGAGAAACAGAAATAAACAGTAGAAAGGTAAATTGCTAGGATGAAAAGCTTTGAGTTAATTTGACCCCTGCCTCAACAGAGTCCCAACTGAATATAGTAAGCCAACCAGCAAATGATAGCCTTGAGCTCCACTCCACACAGGGGCTCACTCCACATGTGTAAACACACACCACTTCACAGATTCCTTTTTAAGAACTTCAGAGTTTCTCTGGGATTCTCTTTTTAAAATGTTTTAAAATTCTATAATAATGATAAAAGTCAAGTTTGCTTAAAAAAATTTTTACCAGCATGTGCAATGACTTTTATAGAGGCTAAACAGACTTTTTATTGATTAGTAAATCAAGATTGCAAGACACAGTCCAATTGTTTATTAAATAAAATGACTATGTGAAATGCTGACTATGCCATCAGCAAAATCAAGGCTTCCTCACACTAAGAAGGTGGTGTCTAACCTCCTAGTTATTGGAGATGGAACGTAAGATGGCATAGGCGAACAGGAAGTATCATTTTGATTTAACACGGGGTGATGTGTTTAGTGGGCTAGCACTGTACTTGACTGGACCTAGCCCCCTCACCTCATATGTAGCAGATGTGCATCTCAGTCTTCATGTTAGTCCCAAAGGGGGGCTATGCCCAAAGCTGTTAAAAAAAAAAGGGGGGGGGGGTGATGTCTAGTTTCCCAAAGGAAACTCTTTTAGAAGTCTTTACATGTGTTTTCTAGAAGAACACATTTGAGTATCAGGAAAACACTACAACTTTCAGAAGGATTTGTTATTTTGAGCAATGATGAAGAGTGAGCTATACAGAGCTATACATGAGCTTCTAAAGGCCTTGTGCATCTGATACCCCATGATGTGAAGGGAGGCTTCATCGTGCACCAGGCTCATACATCCTGGGTGCCATAAGAGCATTTGGTGCCTAAATTCTGCAGGACCTACTTATTAGGCCTCCTATAATAATGCTACCCTTTGTGGTTTAAACAAAAGAAATACATAATTTCACAGTGAATGGAGGCTGGAAGTCTAAAAGCCATATGCCAGCAGGTTTGGTTCCTCTGAGAGCTATTTGGCAAATCCACTGCATAAACCTTCCCTTAAATATGGGGGTTTACTAGAAGTCCAACATCTGGCACCCCTGTTGGTCACTCACTCCCTATTCCCATCATCACACGCCATGTTTTGTGATATGTGTATCTGTGTAGATATTCTCACTCTTATGAGAATACTAAGTCATTGGGTTATGGGCAAATCCTACTCAGTATGATCTCACATTAACTATTCACAGCTTCAACAGGACTACTTCCAAATAGGGTCACATTCTGTGTTTCTGGAAGTTAGGACACCAGTGTGCATTTGAGAGGCATTAATCCTTTAGAACCTGTCCTTCCTTCTCATCATTATGTTCTACTTGTTTTATCTCCATCAACACATCTCACATCTTTCATCTATCATAAATCTCATTTTCTTACTTATTTATTTTTTCTGGCTTCAATAGTTTGAATTCTTAATATGATCTTAAATAATGCAGCAAAAGCATATCACGGAGTGAAATATTTTTATCTGTAAAATAATGCAAATTTGGTGGGACATTTTTTTTGGTCCCACCAAATACATGAGAATTCTGCCATTAAATTGCAATTCTTCTGCCATCACTTAATCATCACACACACAGTGACTTGGCTGTCATAGAAAGTGGCATTCAGACCTATTCCAAGAGACAGAAAGAGAAACATCAAGAAATTCTCTATCCATAAAGACAGGTAAGAAGATGTGTTTATTGTATAAATGAAGAGGGAACACTATTGAGAAAAACCTCTAGGAAATCACACAGTGGCTATGGAGGGAGTGGGACAGGAGGTGGGTGTTCATATGGGCATCTCTTTATGTATCCCTGGCTGTTCTAGAACTGGCTATGTAAACCAGGCTGGCCTTGAGTTCATAGATACCTGCCTGCTTCTGCCTTCTGAATGCTAAGAATAAAGGTATGTGCCACCACACTGCCAGAAAGATTTTATTAATTCAATTTTTTGTAAATATTAAACAACATATTTTTGTGGGATTCCAGGTTTACCTATTATCACTTTGTTAGACTTGATTTTTTTTAATACTCAGAAAACTGTGACAAGTCATAAAATCTCTGTAGCAACTATAAAAAAGTTCTCAATAAACATAAAAGGCTACAAGAAATTGTGAAGTAGAAACTATATGACTCACAGTATTCTCTTGCTCTTCAATACTCAGAAATCTATACCACAGAGATTGAAAATATATCTACAGAGGTCACATTTTGTCATGCAAAAGTCATAAAAGACAAATATTTCTCCTTTCTTTCATTTACTTATTTGTATCTCTTTTTTCTGCATTGGAAAACATCTTATAAGCCCTTGCTTGTTCTGCTAATTTCATTAATAAATTAATTGCTAGCTAGTTTGTTAACACCTGGAAGTTTAAACCAGTTGTCAGCATGTGAGCTTGTCAGAATCTACCATCAGTGCCGAATTCCGTGGAGACGCTGGAAAATTCAATTAAGCACATCTGGAACAATGCTTTGACAACCAAAGCTCAAAAATCGTCTTCAGGTGATCTTAATATCCAGCTAGACTGGGAACCTCTCGTTAATCCCTTATCAGCTAATGCAATAACACAATAATTTTTAAAGTATTTCCCTAAACCACAAACTGCCGTGCCTCTGTAAAGCACTGATTTCCAGACAAGAGTTTCCAAAATTGTTTCTCATGGCCCTATTATTAATTTATATTTAATCATATAACACTAATGTGTGATTTGGCTTATTGTAACTTCTATAGGAGCAAGGCTCTGAAAATAAAAAATAGCATCATAAAATATAGATGTGGGATGATTTTAAAAACATCAATTAAATGAATTTAGTTGTGAATGAGAAGCAGATACACTTCACTTTGAATTGTAAATTACTGGATATCGAAAGAGAAAAAATTTTACTGCCCCATGACATTATCCATAGTATTAGTATCCTAATAACTCTGCCTGTGTTTCAGTTGTATACTAGAGCTTGCAGTCCTTTTATATCAATCATATTTATCCTCAAGCCCTACAAGATGGACTTATTAAAATCCATAGCCCCTCACCAGTCAGGATACTAAGTCCTTTTCAACCTTGAAAACTCTAAGCAAAAGATAATAAAAGCTGTCCATTTGCTAGTTGGGAGGTAAACACAGCTGCATACTGGAATCACATGTGTCACCAGGTATAATAAGAATAGAATAAAATTTCTTACTCTATATAATGTCAGTACATCTTGTCATGCCTGTAAACATCTGGTCATTTATAAAGACATTTTTTTCTTCTTATTTTTTGGTGCTTTACAGTGCAGAGGAGTGCTCCTACTACAAAAAACTTTCTGGCCACAAGTGCCAATGATGCCAATATTGAAAGTGTGCATGGACAAATCAAAACAACCCTGAGATTCCATCTCACACCAGTCAGAATGGCTAAGATTAAAAATTCAGGTGACAGCAGATGCTGGCGAGGTTGTGGAGCAAG
>NC_034596.1:37735021-37745912 GCF_900095145.1 Mus pahari
GTAGGGGAGCAGGGGCGGGGGGGATGGTATAGGAAACTTTCGGGATAGCATTTGAAATGTAAATAAAGAAAATAATAATAATAAAAATTATTTTGAAAAAAAAAAAAAGAAAGTGTGCATGGAATTACTTTCGAAAGTCACAGTAATGGAGCATTTTGAGAAATGGCTGAAATCTACACAGCCACTTAAATGAACGTAAGTAATGCACACCCTTCTCCAGTGTTTACTGGTGTGAAGTAAAAACGCAGTCATTGAGCATAGTGAAAATCCAAAATCTGCAGGGAAGAAAGCAATAAATAGGTCCTGAGGACTTGACCTACACAGACTTTGCTGATATAACCCCTCACTCTGGGGGGTTGTCAAATCACTCTAAGACATTTTCTGGGAGTCCCTTTATTAAATTGGAAAGTCGGAAGGTTCATATTGCAGTCTATGAATTCTAATATATCAATGGCCTGTGGGATATTAAAGTCATTCATAACCTAATAAGGCAATGTTTGTACATTTTAATTGACAGGGAGATTCATAATAATCTCACTCCACAAGACATTTTTAATTAAAAAGTATAGTGCTAGTCTCAAAGTGGACATGGTGGGTTGTTTTATTTCATTTGGCCTTTTGAGAGAGATTAGAGGATTTGCTTCATAAAGTATATCAGACAGTCATTAAGAGCACCCCTGGTGGGTTATACTGCTTCATCTTGTAAGGATGAAAATGATTACTCCATTAAAGTCTTGATACTTGGCTTTCAGAATTTAGGAGTCAGAGGGGAATTTCTGAAGTAGGCAACTTATCTCCAGTCACCTTGGAAGTCTCTCTCTCCTCTCCCTTCCCTCTGATCAAATTTTTATTGTTCATTCTTTTCCTACCAAAACATGTCAACTGTATATAGAGGACATAAACACAAACAATATGTGTATTTTCAGCATACACTGCTCAAAAGTAAAAAGACCAAAGATAGAATTAAATAACTGTTATCTCCCCACTATTAAGAGCTTAAGCTTAAAGAGCAGAACAAGGGATCATTTAGGAACCATGTGGTCCCCGCTTGGGTCAGCTATTTAAAATGGGTTCTGCCAAACAGTATGTAAATGACATATTGATTCTGTAAAACTTTTTATGTCATGTCTAATGTGGCTAAGTCTTAGTGTACCGCTTGTACAAACTAACTCTCTTTTGTTTCTATTAAGTTTGTTAAAATCAATGTCTGTCTCTGCTGATATCTACTCAACATCCTATGTTCAAAGTGCACTTTGAAAATTGTTGTTTAATTTTCTTAGACTAGAAAATTTGGCATCTCCAATGTTGTTTGGATTTAATAGCATGAATTTATACTTTTTGTTTATATTTTATACATATATGTTTTTATTTATACTTAATTTTAGTACTTTAAAGATTTGCTGTTTGTATGGCTTAAATATCATAATTGCTCACATTTTTATCACAGTCTAAAATAAATTACTTTTAAAATTAATATGAAATGTTTAAAGAAAACAGAAGTTAATTCCTATAAGCAAAATTATTCAAATTTTAATTAAATATAAGATTACCCAGGACATTAACATGACAGGAAGATGGAAAAATACAATTGATGTACAAATAAGCTGAGGGCATGCCAAAAGTAAAGGGGTATCTCTTCTCCTAAAAGAGGTAAACAAAATTGTCAACACCCTGGGAACCACTCTACTCTTATTGGATTTTAAAAGCAATCCTTCTGTATTTGTGTTGGGCAACACTGTAAAGAATTTAGCATATTCTTTTTCCTTTTCAAGGGACCCATTGCAACCACTATTTTAAAATGAAATTAAATGAATTGAAAGGCCTTAAGGATTTTACAGTGTCCCTATCTGCAAGTTTAATCAATAATGCAATCCAGCCACCAAGTGATGTCTTGCTTCTGTAATTCTTTGTCACAGCAAATATGAAACTTCACTTTCATGATGGTTTAACAAAACTAAGAAGTATCTAGCCAAAAGAAATGATAATCCTTTTTCTACCCTCAGACTTCTTATGAACATTGTAATGCATTCTTCTTGAGTATACCATTTATTTATGTAATCTGGTTTTTTGATGCTAGTACTTCCATCCACAGGACACTCACTCTCTTTGTCCTTTAGTAGACAATTATTATCCTAGGAACAACCTACCCTGAGAAAGTCATAAGTTATGAGCAACAGATCATTGTAAAATATCTACTGTGAGAATTTGTCATTGGTTTTACAACTTCATTGATCAATGTTACAAAAAGGTAAAGTACATAGTAGTCCAGTTATAGTTGAGTCCACACTTGGGATCACACAGTGGTCATCCATTCAGCTTGATTGTCTGTTTTTCTTCCATTCCTCACAATTGTTTTATGTACTTTGAATTGAAAAAGGAATAACCAGAAAATATATTCAATATAGAATCATGCTTGAATTTTACCACCCACACCCATAGCCAGCTATGCAATTTGTGACTCCTGGTACAAAATAAAGATATAAGACTTCTTGTTCAAAAACCAGGAATGAGCACCTGAAAGATGCTTTTTCCACCATCTCTCACAATATCACAGTGTTTTTTTAATCATTCATTTTCTGAGAGTATGAAGATGATCAGAGGTGCTGTGACACTTTGATCAACTCTCAGCATATGTGTGCACCTGGCCTACCAGCTGCCAGGTCCCTTTCTCTCCAGGTATCAGACACAGGGTTGTGCCCTGGATGTTGACAGAAATGTTAGTCTTTTTCCTATTAGCATGTTGACCAATGTGCTGCAAGCTAGTGACCCCAACAGAACTGCAACCCCAAGTCACCAAGCATTCAGCACCCCACTGTTTAGTAGGAGAGGCCAGCATGATGTCCTGAGTGGAAGACCGGCTGTCAGCTGGTCTTCATTATGTCTATGTCCACTTCATCAAAAGCTTTCAAAGCCATGTCCCCTGAATGCAAGGCTTTAGAAAGAGATAAGAGTTATTTGTCAACATGGGGCTAATAGCTCTAGAAGAATAACATGATGAAAAGGAACAGTCTATAGACTGAGAAACCCTCTTACTTAAGCTTTGATGTGGTTATTATTTCCAGCATTGCTTACCTACATACCACTCTAATCTGCTCCATCTGGAGTTTGGAACTGCATACAAAATGCAGAAAAAGAAAGAAGGGAGAGAGGGAAGGAGGGAGAGAGGGAGGGAAAGAGGGAGGGAGGGAGGGAGGAAGAGAGGGGAGTGTGTGTGTGAAAGAGAGAACACAAAAGAGAGGGTGAGGGAGGAAAAGAGAGAAAGGATGAAAGAAGGAAGAAAGAAGGGATGGAGGGAGAGAGAAAGAGGGGGCCAGAGTTGAGGAGGAGTAATGAAGGGTAGAGTAAGACAGTAGGAGGCAAGGCAGACTAGGGAAAAGATTAATGGAAAATTTGGGGGTAGGGGATAATTACGTATTACAGTAGTATAATACCTGCCTAAAAGTACAAGATACTGAGTTCAGTCTGCTGCACACAATTAAAGAGGGTAGTAAATAAAAGAGGAAATACCATGCCCATACTGAGCAGTTTTAAACTTGTAATAATATTTTTGTACCTGAGTTTTCACAGCAACTCTGTGAACTATGGATGTTATAGCTTTGTTGTTAACTTATAACATAAATCATATACTGTTACATTTCTTATGATAATTCCTTGAAATTTTTTTTGCAACTTCCTGTGTTAACCCCAAGGAGCAGGTTAAGAAGTAACCTGTGTTTTTATCAATACTTTTTTTTATATCTATGGTTTTCAAATATAAATGATAACTCACCAGGCTTACACTAAAAATTGCTCCTGGGGAGCCCAAACCCTTCTATCTACCTGCTGTTTCAAGGTTCTTGATTCCATTAATTTCTTTTCCTCATTCCATATTTGTTCATGTTTCCCTTAGCTCTTGGCATTCACACCCACAATTACATTTCGCATGCTGCCTGTAATTATCTTACTGCTGTCACAGACTACATGGCTTCCCACACTTCAGATCCGTACAGGCATACTTGAGATCATAATTACAGTCTTGCATTTTTGTTCAGCAATTTAAAAGATTCTAAAAGCAATGAATCTACAAACAGAGCTATTAAAATATACCCTATATAAGTGCCTTTTTGTTTTCTGAAACCTTGGGCCCTCTTTCAGAATTGAGTGAGTAACTATATTTTGTTTGTTTGTTTGCTAGCTTGTTGTTTGTTTTGTTGGTTAGTTTTCCTTTTTTAAGAACAACAACAACAACAACAACACACACACACACACACACACACACTCCATCACACCATGAACATTTTATACAAATACAAGGTGTATAACAATTATTCCCTGAAGTCCTTTTTCATTTCATCTGAGGGCTACTGGCTACTGGCTAGTACTAAAACTATTGGTCTAGCGGCTACCCAGGTTAGAGAAGACAAATGCCCCATGCGTCATAATGATGCCAAGTGTCTTAAACAATTACCTACTGGATTCTATATTTGATATCACCAAACTACAGGGATTCGATAGAATACCCGAGACCTCCTCTTACTGCTATAACTTTCATAACGCCCAATGTGTCTTCTACTTGCTACTCCTTACTTCAAGGAAACAGCTTCTCTATACCCTTCCTGAAAGTACAATTAGACATCTTCACAGCCAGAGATCTAATTGACAGTTTTGTCTTGATTTTACTTGACATAATGCTGTTTACATTGTTACCAATGACTTTGTATATGGACTACTACAGCTTCTTCTTGGCTTCAATAATCCCTGCCTTTCTGTAATTCTACCTCAGTTGCTTGACTGCTTCTACACAATTTCATTTTCTCCATCTAAAGTAATATATGTGTTATCTCAAAGAAGTGCTTTGTGCTAACCAATTGTGCCACTAGAGTTCCTTGTGTGACATTTCGCAGGGTTATTCATAACCCTATCCTATTCATCTACTACCTCTTTCTAGACAATCCATTCCCATCATAACTTCAGTTTATAGCCACACATAAATGACTTTATCATATTTTATATTCAGCCCTGACCTCTCTCTCCTATACTATAATGCACATATATCCCAAATCCTTCTAATATTTTCCTTTGCAAATTCAAGTTGAATGAATGAATAATCTTTTGATTGTAGATTTAATCTTTGTTCAGGTATCTCAGAACAGTGAATTGTAGCCCATAAAGAAGAAACCATAACCCTTATGCTTCAGTCTGGGTTCCCTAGGCAAAGACTACTGCATATGCAGTATGGCTTTCTTAGGAGAGCAAAGTATGCAGCGTAAGAAATGACAGAAGCTAAATCGAGGGGGTGCAAACTCAATATGATGATGTTTTGCTAGTGCTAACAATTGCCACATCTCTTAGGTGACTCCTCAAAGTGGCTATATAAATGGTATGCCCAGTTATTCATAATAAAAAATGAAGAAAATGTAATTTATCTAATGTTGTGTGAATCAAAGATACAAGTCCTCTAATCTATCTGATGCCAATTTTCAGATGCAATTTTCAGTCTGCGGTCCTTAGAAATCTAATAATATGCTAGAGATTGTCTAGGGGATTGAAGAGCTCATTCCCTGAGATGAGAAGAAAATGACAGAAGAATCTCAGAAGGTAAAAGTAACCATCTTATTATCTCTTCAGGAGGGGAGGCCTCCAAGGCTGGGCATCCCTACAGATTTGGGTATTTTATGAGGTTCTTGGTATCACCCCTGTCCTTGTTTGGTCCCCTTGCCTTTCTACCATTTCTTCTTGCAATGCCCTATGGAAATGAAGCCATGCAATTTCAGGGGTCACACTTTGACTTCCTTGCCCACCTACGTTTAGCCCTACTTCTGAAAGAGGGTCCAACTCTTACTCTGGTCTTCAGCTCCCATGCATGAGAACTTTATTACTGGGCACAGATTACACATCATCTGTTAATCTTACACTGATTTAACAGGTAGTATGTGCTTTAGCGGAGCTGTGTTTTTAACAGACCAGTCTAATGGCTGTCTCTGGAGGTGAGGACTCCATGGAAGAATGGAGACTCCTGAAGACATGGACCCATGCTACCATGTCCATTTATCAGAAGTGTGTCTCTTGTTCTTCTGACACACTATGGTGTGTCAATGGCTTGCAATATCAGTAATACATAACCTTTGTATGTAAATGAGAGTCTGAGACAGTAACAGACAGTAGCTCACAATATAGAAAATGAGAACCTAACTCAGAGACTAAATCAATATCCCTGGAGAATCCAAAACAGGATTTTTAATAGAAATTAGTCCAAATTTTCACTACTTAATCAATTATATAGATTCCTTACATTTTTGCCCCTAGTATTACCTTTTGATGAAAGATAGAAGCTAAATATGTCCCAGTATCCAATTATATAGAATGTCTACTTCGAGCAAGAATTTCTCCAAGCAAATATTCCCCAACTAGGAAATCGTGAGTCCTCCCATTTTTCTCCCCTATAAATCATTTATTCTACTCTCCCTGCTGGTGACTGTTGGTGAAATTGAGGCAAAGTTGGTGTCTTATTCAGGGTTTCTATTCCTGGACAAAACAGCATGACCAAGAAGCAAGTTGGGGAGGAAAGGGTTTATTCAGCTTACACTTCCATACTGCTGTTCATCACCAAGGAAGACATCACTCAAGCAGGTCAGGAAGCAGGAGCTGATGTCATGGAGGGATGTTCTTTACTGGTTTGCTTCCCCTGACTTGCTCAGTCTGCTCTCTTATAGAACCAAGACTGCCAGCCCAGAGATGGCACCACCCACAAGGGGACCTCTTCCCTTGATCACTAATTGAGAAAATGCCTTGCAGCTGGATCTCATGGAGGCATTTCCCCAACTGAAGCTCCTTTCTCTGTGATAATTCCAGCCTGTGTCAAGTTGACACAAAACTAGCCAGTACAATTCACTGACTCTCTTGCCATAGGAAGCTCTATAGTAGCCTTTGCTATTTATTCCAATTTCCAATCAGAGGGTGATCTTGTGAACTCCCCTAAACCATAATTCGATAGGGATTCTTTTGGATTGACTATGACCTCTTTATGGATACATCTTGTTTAATTTTATTTTCAATCCTCTGTTTTATGCTTGGCAAAACAGCAACAATCAAAATAAGTAAGTCCTGCCATTGATATTCCTTTGACAATATGAATGGAGCCAGAAGATGAACAGGAAAGCCAGGACAAACAAGAAAAAGAAATGGAACTTAGAGAATTAAAAAGTGTAGGATCATAGTCACAAAAATAAGCTTGAGTTAACAGTAGAAGGCAAAAAAAAAAAAAATCAAGGTAGAGAAAGATGCAACAGAATTGGAGAACATTTATGAGAGAAAGGAACACAACATTCACTTCCTATGGCGATGTAATCAGCTTCACACTGGTGTTTCAGCTGCCTTTAGACAGAGAGCATGAACATGCCTTGCATGGGGCAGAATCAGCGTGAATTCTAACCTTGATGCCAGAATTTATTAACGTGTTTTCATCTCCGTAATTGAAGGAAATGCTTGTTGCCTCTGGGCTTAGCTACACTCCAGTGAAAAGGGACCATGTCTCAACACATTGCTTGCTTCAAATCTTTAAGAATATAATTAAGAAAAAATTCCTATTTCTTCACATTTAAAATAATAATTTGTTTCATGGCATTATAAACATTTTATAGTGAATATAAAACATTGACTTTACCCAGCAGGCACTCAATAACAATTTTCTTTCAAACTCAACAGTTGAAGAGGCAACTTAATACATATATATCCATGATTATCTTATTACTAATGTGTTCTATATCTGGACCAACTATATATCTTCATATAAATTATATACATATGCATATTCATCACACACACATCATGGTATGTATATGGAGGCCAGAGCACAACCTTGTGAAGTCACTTATCTCTATGTACTTCTATGTGGGTTCCGGGAGTTGAACTCAGGTCTCCAGATGAATGAAACAAGTACCGTTATTTGCTGAGCCATGTCCCCAGTCCCTGCATCATGATTATGTTTGGAAGTAAATGCCATTGACTCCAAGTTGCTCTCAGATAAGATCATAGTAAATCTTTCATCATGCAAACAATGCACCATTATTTCTCGACTATCAAGATGTTAATTGTCTCTTAGCTGTCAATGGTTGTGTTTTGCGTCTTGTGAAAACTAAGGGTGTCTAACAAATGAAATACTCTTCAATTGCCATAATTTACATGACCATAATATTTTACTACCCAGGCCCTACTCCTTTATATTTATTTATTTTTGAGAGGTCTACTCCATTGACTAAAGAAATATTTACAAATTCACTCCTGACCTCCAAGACTTAACAGTAATTCTTTTCATGGTATCTCTATAAATGCCACCATCACAGCATCGGACCCTCTGTTTAAACTTGGTAATTAATGAGTAGCTCACAGAAAAGAAAGGTACAGAGGCCAAAGCATGCAAGAACGTGAAGCTCTTTATGCAGTGTGCTTGTTCTGTTCATCTGAAACCCATTACACCTATTGTGTAGTACATCCAGAATATGATTCATACCGGCTCCCTAATTAGTGGGGGTTTTTTCTTCTAGAAGTTAACATTTATCCTGTATTTTTATATTAAACCATCTTACTTTTTCCATTCATTGTTCAGTTGTTCAGTTGCTTGCCATTTTACAAAAGAAATGTGTGTGTGTGTGTGTGTGTGTGTGTGTGTGTGTGTGCTGTGTGAAGCATGTACCACATGTGCAGAGGTCAGAGGATAACTTTGTGCAATCAGTTCTTGTCTTCCAGTTTGACAGTTTGACGTGGGCTTGACCGCAGCACTTGGGAGGCAGAAGCAGGAGGATCTCTCTAAGCTCAGTGTCAGCCTAGTCTAATTACAGCACCATGATATTATATACGATAGATGTAAAAATTTTTATATATCAATTTAGGTAAAATTATAAATGAGGCTACAAGGCAAGCAGGTTTTGTATGGATGGGAAAGGTAGAAGTTGAGGTATCATCTTATTACATAACCCAGCCTGACATAGCATTTACCACATTGCTCACACACCCAACTGGTGGGACTAAAGGTATGGGGGACCACCATGGTCCCTGGAAACTGTATTGGAGGGGAAACAATAAACAAACAAAATTTACTTTCACCATTTATAGCTGTGCTAACGATCTAGGGTTTGTTTTGTTTTGTTTTGTTTTGGGGGGGGGGGTTGACACTTTGATACCAAACAATCAAATATGAATTTGATGCTACAGATGATATAAGATAACAACTATCTTCTTTATTACATTTCTCAAATTTTGGACTCCAGCAAAATAACTTATGCTCCTTTCATCAGATTTAAAATAGATACATTATATAAACTCAAACATCTCCTGGCATTCCTTCCGGCCCCTCCTGCCAAGGCTGACCCCTGGCTGTCTTTGCGAGGTAGCGCCACCGCTGCTGATTCCTGCTTGCTATCCCACCTCTACCGAACCGGACTGCTGATAGATCCATGAAGTGTTTGCAAGTGGATCGAGCAGCTACTGTTAACCTGTGAACCGAACTGCCCATTTCTAGACAGCACAGAAAAAGGTGTTCAAAAGAACCTTTCTAAACAGGTCCACTATCCTGCCCCTCCCCATATCCTTTCTTTTCCACTACCTCTGGTGGGTGGTGGGCTAGCGGGGAGGTTGAAGTATTTAAGAACCATCATTAAAAGTAAGTTTTGAAAAAATAGAAATTATGCACGCACACACACACGCACACACGTACGAGAATGTGTGAGGGTAGACACACACACAGAGTGATAGATGGATGGATAGATAGATAGATAGATAGATAGATAGATAGATAGATAGATAGATAGAATCTTTAAAAAATAAATTGTTAGACTATAAGAACACTGTGGCTGGGAAATAAGGTTAAAAACAAAACAAGATGGTAGATAATTTCATGTTTTCTTTTCTTTGTTAGACAGTGAGTCTATATATTTCATTTAGCTTTGTGGTATTAATTCAACTGCACTAGTTGGCCGAACTAGAGCACATTAAAAATGTCCTGCCTTTTGTTTTGTTTTATCTACCCTGACTCTGTTACCACTGAAGGAGGTTGAGAGCAAATGGACAGAAGCTGGAAGGTGGTCTTAGAAATAAAAGAAAGTTGGCATAAGTATACTGTCACTTTCAGAAGCCTAGAAAAAAAAAAATGTCAAATATAAAGAAAGCAAATCTTTCTCTGCCAGAGGCAGGATTACAAGGCCATATCATGCCCAGGGCATCAAATCTAAGGAAGAAGAGCAATAGCCAGGAAAATGTGACCTACTGACCTGAGGAAGACAATTATCCAACAGATGAGATAAAGAGCAATTACAAAAGGTAAAAAATAAGAACCAAGAGGCACAGGGGGAGGCAGGGATGGCATGTACAGACAGCAGGAGGACAGTGTGACAGGAGACTTACAGTGAAAATTCCTATTTTCAAAACGAGATAAGTTAGGAAAACGTCTTTCTCTTTCTCAATTATCTAATGTGAACTTTTATAGCTTGTAGCTGTTGCACTCTGATTGTCAGGGTTACAGTCTGAGGAGAGAGTACACTATAGAAAAGATTTAGGAACACAGGAGCAGAATAAGCTTGGGACTTTAGTACCCATATTAGGTCCGCTTTGTAATGTTGATGAAGTATTAATTATTAAAGCTACATAATGATTTGTGTTGCTTTAAGCAAAAGACAACTAAATTGATGTAATATGAACATCATAGAAAAACACAGGGGACAAGTCCCTTCTGGTCGGCGCCAGCACCGGGGCACCTAGGGCGCGGAGTCTGCAGACACCCCCACAGTCCCTAGAGGACTGCCCATGTGATCTTAGGATCACTGGTGAGTGGAACACTACATCTGCTCCAATCCAATTGTGAAGGGCCTGTGACAACAGGAACAAGGACACCAGAGCCCTTCCTGACCAGAGGCTCAGG
>NC_034596.1:37748906-37749946 GCF_900095145.1 Mus pahari
AAACCTACGGATAATAGGAGTAGATGAGAATGAAAATTTTTAACTTAAAGGGCCAGCAAATATCTTCAACAAAATTATACAAGAAAACTTCCCAAACCTAAAGAAAGAGATGCACATGAACATACAAGAAGCCTACAGAACTCCAAATAGACTGGACCAGAAAAGAAATTCCTCCCAACACATAATAATCAAAACAACAAATTCACTAAATAAAGACATAATATTTAAAGCAGTAAGAGAAAAAAAGTCAAGTAACATATAAAAGCAGGCCTATTAGAATTACTCCAGACTTCTCACCAGAGACAATGAAAGCCAGAAGATCCTGGACAGATGCTATACAAACACTAAGAGAACACAAATGCCAGTTCAGGCTACTATACTCAGCAAAACTCTCAATTACCGTAGATGGAGAAACCAAGGTATTCCATGACAAAACCAAATTCATAAAATATCTACCCACGAATCCAGCCCTTCAAAGGATAATAAAGGGAAAACACCAACACTAAGAAACTACACCCTAGAAAAAGGAAGTAATCCCTCAAAAAAAAAAAAAAAGACAGCCACAGGAACAGAATTCCATCTTTAACAACAAAAATGACAGGAAGCAAAAATTTCCTTTCTTTGATTTATCTTAACATCAATGGACTCAATTCCCCAATAAAAAGACATAGACTAACAGACTGGCTACACAAACGGGACCCCACATTTTGCTGCTTACAGGAAACCCACCTCAAGGACAAAGACAGACACTACCACAGAGTAAAAGGCGGGAAAACAATTTTCCAAGCAAATGGAAAGAAGAAACAAGCTGGAGTAGACATTCTAATATCAAATAAAATTGATTTCCAACCCAATTTTATCAAAAAAGACAAGGAGGGGCACTTTATACTCTTCAAAGGTANAATCTACCAAGATGAACTGTCAATTCTAAATATCTATGCTCCAAGTGCAAGGGCAGCCACATTCATTAAAGAAACTTTAGTAAAACTCAAAGCACACATTGCACCTCACACAATAATAGTGGGAGACTTCAACACCCC
>NC_034596.1:37749957-37754981 GCF_900095145.1 Mus pahari
CTGAGTGAGGTAACCCAATCACAAAAGAACTCACATGGTATGTACTCACTGATAAGTGGATATTAGCCCAGAAACTTAGAATACCCAAGATACAATTTGTTAAACTCATGAAACTCAAGAAGAACGAAGACCAAAATATGGACACTTTGCCCCTTCTTAGAATTGGGAACTAAACATCCATGGAAGGAGTTACAGTGAAAAAGTTTGGAGTTGATACATAAGGATGGACAATCCAGAAACTGCCCTATCCAGGGGTCCATCCCATAATCAGCCACCAAACGCAAATACTATTGCATACACCAGCAAGATTTTGCTGAAAGGACCCTGATTTAGCTGTCTCTTGTGAGGCTATGCCAATGCCTGGCAAACACAGAAGTGGATGCTCACAATTAGCTATAGGATGGAGCACAATGCCCCCAATAGAGGAGCTAGAGAAAGTTCCCAAGGAGCTGAAGGGGTCTGCAACCCTATAGGTGGAACAACAATATGAACTAACCAGTACCCCCAGAGCATATGTAGCAGAAGATGGGGTAGTCAGCCATCATTGGAAAGAGAGGCCCCTTGGTCTTTCAAACTTTATATGCCCCAGTATAGGGGAACACCAGGGCCAAGAAGTTGGAGTGGTTGTGTAGGGGACCAGGGGGAGTGGGCGCTATAGGGGACCTTGGGGGTAGCATTTGAAATGTAAATGCAGTAAATACCTAATAAAAATAGAAAAAAAAATTCAAAATGCTGAAATGTAAAAAAGAAAGAAAGAAAGAAAGAAAGAAAGAAAGAAAGAAAGAAAGAAAGAAAGAAAGAAAGAAAGAGAAAAGAAAAAAGAAAAAGAAAAAGAAAAACATCAGGAGGCTTCTAAGTGCAACAGAAAAAAACAAAACAAAACAAAACAAAAAAACCTGTGGTTGCCTCAACAAGTTTATCTCCTGGGTTAATTAAAAATAATGTCATATTTTGAGGATTTAGACTTTGGAAGGGTTATACATACTCCAAAAATATTATATTGGGACAAAAATAAAGAAGGAAATTGCAGTAACAAGATGGTTGGCCAATAATTTAATAACATGCTACCAGCAATCCCGATTTCAGTCTTCCAGTACATAACAATTGTACTCCATGGCAACCTACAGCAGCACAGGCAATCGAGACAGAGAAGGAGCCAGTCATCAGTTTTCATCTGTCCTGTTCTGTGGCCTCTTCCACTGTTCCTGAATGAGCAATTTTGTGAGCATCCCAAGCAATCAAGTAATTGGCTATAGTTTATTGAAAAGAACATATTATTTAATAGATTTTCCTTGATACATTTGCTTATAATTGACACTAAATTTATTTTTCAATGGGAGGTAACAGCATGTGAGTTCAAGGTTAATTTCACAGGACAACGTTTATGTTGGCTGATTTGCTGCTGCTGCGCTTTTCTTAACTCTATAAAGCTTCCCATGATACTAAAACTCATAACTTCTCCCTTCAGGAGACCACGTATTGAAATTAACCAGGGGAAAATGGGTATTCCTAAAAGAAGTCCAGTATTTACTGAGCCACATGAGCCAGCTGCAGGTAATGGTTAGCTATCGTGTTTAGCTTCTCTACTACAGTTTTCCTTCGCAGTATAGTGTGTTTTCTTCAACTGTCTGCTGATGTTAAGGTAAATACTCCTCTTTTTTTCTTTAAGTCTGCAGATTTAATGCATGATTGGATTATAAATAATGAGAATTCATTTAGATTCCCACTCTGAACCTAAGCATAAGTAATGTTCCATGCATATTCATGTAGAATTTCACATAGTAGGTCAAAAGTAAAACCTTAAATTGTATATTTGTAAGACTTGCCAAAGGAAGCCAATTGTGCTCTATAAGGAAATATGAAAGATAGTGGGTTAGTCAGAATTTTCTACAGCAACATAGATATTACAAGCATATATATAAAAAGGCTTAAGATGTATTTATTAAATTGACTTACAGGATAAGGTCCCATAGTCCAAGAATGCCTGTCTCACACTGAGAGACAGAGTCTCCTGTAGTTGTTCCATCCACAAAGCAGTCCCAGTCCAGCAGTAAAGACCTGGTGAATTTCTTGTGAGCTTTGGTTTACCTTGAAATACTGAAGGTACTGGTTCTAATATCAATAAAGGAACAGGAAAGAAGAGCTTTCCAGCAAGAATGAAAACAAACAGACAAAAAACAAAGTTCATTCTTCTGTCCTTTTACAGGGAATGCCACCTGAAGATGTTTCCCGCAGTTAGGATAGATCTTCCTGCTTCAAAATATCCCAGCACCAAAATCTCTCAGATGAATGCCCATGTCTTATATCTTAGTTAATTCCTGATGTAGTCAAATTGACAACCAAGATTAGCCATCACCGTATCTAATAAATAAATTGTGCATAATATAAAAATATATGCCAAGAGTTGCCCTCTAGTTGAGATTACTAAGGATAAGTAATTTCAATTTCTGCTTTCATGGGTGCAAAGTTAAAGAAAGATCCTATAATACCAATTCCATGGCATTACAATTATCTGTTTTATATGTTGATTTTATTCATAAACAGTTCTTCAATGGAGGTGTTTGCATGGTTTGAAAGCATACAGTGAAAGGTCTGTGAATTCTTCAGTGGCATACTTTCAAACCTTATAACCCATTCAAAGGTTGTAGTAATATCAATATTGATTTGACTAAAAACTAAAAAAAATAAATACTGGTTAAGCTATGTTTCCAGAGGTGTTTAAAATTTGTATCTTTATGGAAATCATAAAGGAACAGACAATATAGACAGATGATGAAAGAATATATGTAAACCAATGAACCAGACAAGAAGAATGAAGATTTTGAATTTTCGAACTTGGATATTTTGAAGAATTGAGACATAAATCATAGGCAATTAATTGAAATGAAGAAAGGGGTTTTCGAACCTGCAAACACATATTTTTTAAAGTATCATAAATCTATCCAAAATTAACACTGCATTCATGTTGTCTCCACATGGTAACACAAAATAAAAGGGAGATAGAAAATAAAGAAATGATCTCAGGAGATGGCTCAGTTGGTAAATTGCCTGCTGTGCAAGGATGAAGACCTACATTCAGAAATTAGTACCTATGCAAAAGCTGGGTATGTCAGGACACAACTGTAACCCAGTGTTGAAGAGTAGAGATGGGCAAATCCCAAGAAGCCATTGGGTAGTCTTTCCAAATTAGGCCGAGGTTACATGGCAGGCCCTTTCTCTAAAAAATAGTAAGATGGAAAATGATCCAAGAAAATACCTATTATCAATCCCTAGCCTTCATATGTATGTACACAACATTATTATCTGAACACAAATATGTAATAAAATACAGACACCAAAGAAAATAACAGAAGAGAATATAAGAGATATCCTAATATAGTTATTAAACCAAATAAATGCATAATTGGATTTTGCAACTGGAAATACACTAAGGCAGTACATTACAGAAGGAGACAAAGTCCAAGGATTCGCGGTCATGGAGGACATTAAATCATGAGTTCAAACAACATCTCCAAAATTCAAAAATATTAAGAACAGAGAAAGTCTACCCCAAATACTTTATAATTAAACCTCTAAAAATCATGAAGGAAAAAGATATTCTGGAAGATACTTATAAGCAAAAATAAAAGAATGAAGAGGATGTCACACAGTAATAGAAAAGGAGACAGCATAGGAAATACTACCTCCAATGAAACAGCAGTAAGGGTGACAACTACTACTCACTATGGAAATCTAATGAAGATAGAAAATGTAGTTAAAATGAAAATAACTGCCACAGAGTGTTTCTAAATCCAGTAAGGATCTTCTTCAAAATGAAAAGAGACTATTTCTATTTCTAGATAGAATATAGAAAGACAGTTTTTTAGTCCTTAAAGAACTTCAGAAAAATGCATGAACTGTAACTCACGCCATTTTGGGGCTATAATGACTGGTGAATGCATGAAGACTTACCGAGAGGTACTGAAAAGCAAAATAAGTTCTTCAAAGTCAAATAGTGTCAAGTTTTCATAGCTGCATGTACAGACTTGCTCCTTGTGAGTAATGGAGGGAGCATGACTCATAGTGACTAGGAGATACAAACAAACCTTAGTCTATAAATAACAACTAAAAAATAGACCAGGGGCTAAAGAGATGGCTCCATGGTTAAGAGCATTTGCAGCTCTTGCAGAAGACCCAAGTTTTGTTCCAACAACCACCATGTTGGCTCTCAACCAGCCATTACTCCAATTCTAGGGAGCTGGAGGCCTCTTCTGACATCTGTAGACTCAAGTATCCATATGATACACATGCATACATAGAGGTAAAACATCCACACATATTCAATAAGGTTTTTTTGAAAAAAAAATTGTCCCAGACAAAAACTTGGAAGCCAAAATGTAATATGGTAAAAATTTAAATCTCATCAGAATAGATTTGTTGACCCAGCATAGGGGAAGACTGGGACAATGGGGTGAGAGTGGGTGGGTGGGTGGAGAAGCACCATCACAGAGGCAGGGGGGAGGGCAAGGGAGGGGAGAGGGTTTGTGGAGGGGAAATTTTGAAATGTAAATAAATAAAATAACCAATAAAAAATAAACAAAAAAGAATAGATTTGTAAAGACAAAGTAATAGTGAAATTTATAATTGATCAAAATTTAAAAGCCAAATCATAGAGCAGGAGAAGAAAAGAGTAAATAAAAGGTGAGCCTTATTGTACTACTTAATAAAAGCATGTTCTGAAAAGGCATAGTATGAGGGTTAGGGCAGCAAGACTGTTTACAGAATGATTGTGCCAGAAAGTCAAAATTTAATATAAAAATTGAAAATATTTAGAAAAAATAGTGCATAATAATGTGCACATAGTCAAACTAAAGAAAAATCCTGAGGTAGTAAAGCTTAAACAGGTCTACAGAAGAATAGCAATAATAGTGACTATTGGCTTATCCAGAAAGGAAGCAAAAAAGAAACCAAATATCTTTAGATCAATTTAAAAGAAACCAAATATCTTTAGATCAATTTAAATAAAAGCAAACATGCAAACGAAT